>NW_020954953.1:9223815-9515495 GCF_900497805.2 Vombatus ursinus | reverse complement strand
ATTAAAATATAAAATCATCTATTTGGTTTTCAAAACCCCGTTCCCAAAAGAAGAAGATTAGATGGCATTGTAGAACTTTGTTGTTCAGTCATTTAAGTTGTGTCTGACTGTTCATAACCCCATTTGAGATTTTCTTGGCAAATATACTGGAGTGGTGTGCTATTTCCTTCCCCGGCTAATTTTAAAGATGAGGAAACTGAGGCAAACAGGGTCAAGTGACTTGCCCAGTGTCACACAGCTAGTAAGTGTCTGAGGAACTCACAAAAATTGAGTCTTCTTGACTCTAGGCCCAGCACTCTATCCACAGCATCACGTAGCTGCCCCAACCACTTAAGGTAATTATTTGTGCTAGGCTCTTAGGTTATGAAGACAAAAACAAAACAAATATAAGTGTTAGTTGGTGTATGTTGAAGCACAAATACTAACACCCAGCTAGTAAGTGTCTGAGGTCAGATTTGAACTCAGGAAGATGAGTCTTCCTGACTCCAGGCCTCGTTCTCTATACACTGCATCACCTAGTTAGAACCAGAACAGAACTAAGGAGAGAGATTAGGTCTTTCCTGATCTCCCCAATTATTAGTATCATATCAACCAAATAACCTTGTATTTACTAAATGTATTTCCTTAGGGAGTTATCAATGAAGAAATGATAATTGAACCCATGAAATCTGGTGAGATCATCAGCAGAGTAGAGAACCTTAGGGGCTGTCCATGTTTATGGTAGGTTTGTTGACCAGTGCAATGTAAAAGCTATTGTTTGAGATCAAGTGAAATGAATATCTAATACTTCGGAAATGCTGTAACTTGACTGCAAGACCTAGACACAAATTTTAGCTTTGCTACACATTTCCTTTATACTGTTTTCCCTGTCTTCCTTCAAGTCTCAGCTAAAACCTGACTTTCTGTAAGAAGCCTTTTGTAGTCCCCCTTAATGCTGACTTCTTCCCTCTGAGATCATTTCCAATTTATCCTGTATATATCTTGTTTGTATATAGCTGCTTGCATGACATCTCCCTCATCAGATTGTAAACTACTTGAGGGGCAGGGACTGTTTTTGACTTTCTTTCCCAGCTCTTAACTTGGTATCTGCAACCTAAGTAGGTACTTTAAAATGTTTGTTGATTGACTGATTGGCCTATGTGGTCTCAAGGAATTCTTAAGTCAACTTCTTCATCTGTAAAAAGATGGGTTTCAGCTCTAATCTTTGAAATCTCTTCCAACTCAAATCCTATGGTCCTATTTTAAAATTCACTTTTATATTTGTTTCATACCTCATTCTTTGCAAGGAAATGACAGTAACTCCTAATTTAGCACATGTTTATCACATCAAAAAACCATAAAAATATTTTGGTAGAACAGAATTTAAAAAAAATTTTTTGAGGCAATATAAGTTTTAGGTTTTAAAGAAATCCTAGAAATGTTGATCAAGCAATAAAATTTTAATATGCATGTGTGCATATATGTATAAAAGTGGTAAGCACAATTCATAAAGATTTGTAGCTCACAATATATATTAAGAAGGAGATTTGAAAGAAAATAATGTTATAGCTTACTTATCTGGCATCTTTTGGGGAGAAGATAGTTCAGGAAAAGAGAATGTTCTAGGTAAATGAAATATATCTCTTTCAAGCACTAAAACTTTTCTTCGGTTTTTGCATTTAAAAAAATTCTAAAGTGTATTCTACATCTCTTATTCTTCTTAACCAGGTTATGAAGGAGAGGAAAGTGTTTATTAAGCACTTTTGTTGTTCTTCAGTCCTGTTGGACTCTTCATGTCTGGACCATACTGTCCATAGGATTTTCTTGGCAAAGATACTGGAGTCGTTTGCCATTTTCTTCTCCCATGGATTAAGGCAAACAGGGATAAAGTGAGTTGCCCAGGGTCACACCTCTAGGAAGTGTCTGAAGCTGGATAACGACCTTCTATTGAGGGCTTTGTTGTTATAGTTCTTGGTCAGTTGTTCATTCATGTCCAAATCTTTGTGACCCCATGGACCATGGTACACCAGACCCTTCTATCCTCCACTATTTCCCTAAGTCTGTCCAAGTTCATGTTCGTTGTTTCCATACTATTCATGCATCTCTTCTTATGCTGTCCTCTTCTCCTTTTGCCTTTAATCTTTCCCAACATCAGGGTCTTTTCCATTTTCTCATTACGTGGCTAAAGTATTTAAGTTTTAGCTTCAGTATTTGACCTTCTAATGATTAGCCTGAGTTAATTTCTTTAAGTGTTGACTAATTTGATCTCCTTGCTCTCTGAGGGACTCTCAAAAGTCTTCTCCAGAACCATAATTCAGAAGTGTCAATCCTGAGGCCTTATAGTCCAACTCTCATAGCCATGCATTGCCAGATAGCTTTTTTTTTTTAAAATTAGTTTATTTTGATTTATCAATAATCACTTCCATATGCTTTTGAGTTTAAAATTTTTCTCCCCCTTTTTCCCCACCACCCTCCCCAAGACGGTGGGTGCATAATCTGATATAAGCTATACATTTACATTCATATTAAACATATTTTCACATTAGTGATGTTATAAGTAGAAATTAAAACTAATAGGAGGAACCATCAGAAAGAGGAAACAAAACTCAACAGAAGAGAAAAAAAATAACAATTTGGCTTCCATGTTTCTTTCTTCGGGTGTGGATAGCATTTTCCATCACAAGGCCTCTGGAGATGTCTTAGATCCTTGTATTGCCAGGAAGGGTTAAGTTTTATCAATATTAGCCATCACACAACATGGCTGCTATTGTGTACAACGTTCTCTTGGTTCTGCTCACTTCACTCAGCATCAGACCATACAAATCTTTCCAGGTTTTTCTGAAGTCAGCCTGTTCATCATTTCTTATAGCACAATAGTATTCCATCACATTCATATACCACAACTTGCTCAGTCATTCCCCAACTGATGGGCATCCTCTCAATTTCCAATTCTTTGCCACTGCAAAAAGAGCTGCTATGAATATTTTTGTACATGTAGGTCCTTTTCTCATTTGTGTGATCTCTTTGGGATAAAGCCCTAGAATTGCTATTGTCAAAGGGTATGCACACTTTTATAGCCCTTTGGGCATAGTTCCAAATTGCTCTCCAAAGTGGTTGGATCATTTCACAACTCCACCAACAATGCATTAGTGTTCCAATTTTCCCACATCTTCTCCAACATTTATCATTTTCCTGTTTTGTCATGTTGGCCATTCTGATAGGGGTGATGTGGTACCTCAGAGTTGTTTTGATTTGCATTTCTCTAATCAATAGTGATTTAGAGCATTTTTTCACATGACTATAGATGGCTTTAATTTCTTCATCTGAGAACTGTCTGTTCATATCCTTTGACCATTTATCAATTGGGGAATGGCTTGTATTCTCATAAATTTGACTTAATTCTCTATATATTTTAGAAATGAGGCCCTTATCAGAGAGACTGGTTGTAAAAATTCTTTCCCAATTTTCTACCTTCCTTCTAATCTTAGTTGCATTGGCTTTGTGCAAAAACTTTTCAATTTAGTGTAATCAAAATTATCTATTTTGCTTTTTGTAATGTTCTCTATCTCCGGTTTGGTCATGAATTCTTCTGTTCTCCATAGATCAGACAGGTAAACTATTCCTTGCTCTCTCAGTTTACTTATAGTATCAGCCTTTATATCTAAATCATGTACCCATTTTGATTTTATTTTGGTATATGGTATGAGATTTTGATCTATGCCTAGTTTCTGCCATACTCTTTTTCAGTTTTCCCAGCAGTTTTTTTCAAAGAGTAGGTTCTTATCCCAGAAGCTGGGGCCTTTGGGTTTATAAAATAATATATTACTATATCATTGACTACTGTGTCTTGCATACTTAACCTATTCCACTGATCCACCACTCTATTTCTTAGCCAGTACCAAGCAGTTTTGATGATTGCTGCTTTATAATAGAATTTAAGATCTGGAATGGCTAGGCCACCTTCCCCCGCATTTCTTTTCATTAGTCCTCTTGATATTCTGGACCTTTTGTTCTTCCAAATGAATCTTGTTATTATTTTTTCTAACTCTGTAAAATAATTTTTTGGTAGTTTGATAGGTATGGTACTCAATAAGTAAATTAGCTTAGGTAGAATTGTCATTTTTATTATATTAGCTCGACCTATGAGCAACTGATGTTTTTCCAGTTATTTAGATCTGATTTTATTTGCGTGAAAAGTGTTTTGTAATTGTGTTCATAGAATTCCTGGGTTCAGATAGCTTTAACTATATGGACCTTTGTCCCCAAGATGATGTCTCTGCTTTTTAATATGCAGTCCAGATTTGCCATAGCTTTCCTTTCAAGGAGCAAGTGTTTCTTAATTTCATGGCTGCAGTTACTATTTGTAGTGATCTTTGAGCCCAAGAATATACACTCTGACACTGCTTCCATTCTTCTCCCTCTATTTGTGATGGGACCAGTTGCCAAGATCTTGGTGGGGTTTTTTTGGATGTTAAGTTTCAAGCCAGCTTTTATACTTTCCTCTTTCATCCTCATCAAGAGGCTTTTTAATTCCTCTTCACTTTCTGCCATCAGAGTGGTATTATCTGCATTGGCAACCTTCATTCCAGCTTTTGACTCATCTATCATCATGTGAAATGAGGTACTCTACATGTAAGTTAAATAAACAATATATAGCTTTGTCATACTCCTTTTCCAATCTTAAACCAATTACTTGTTCCATTTTTGGTTCTAGCTGTTCCTTCTTAACCTGCATACAGGTTCCTCAGGAGACAAGATGATTTGGCACTCTCATCTCTTTAAGGACTTGCCACATTTTGTTATTAACCACCTACAACTATGCTAAGTGTCTGACTAAACTCAGACTATACTTGCCCTCAAGGAGCTTTCATTCTAATTGAGGAAGAAAGCTGGGAAGGGTGTTATCATTTGGGAAGTTACTGATATGGTAAAAAATAGTCTCATTATTTGCTGTTCAGTCATTTCAGTCCTGTCCAACTCTTCATGACCCTATTTGAGGTTTTCTTGGTAAAGATACTGGAGGGGTTTGCCATTTGCTTTTCCAGCTCTTTTTCCAGATGAGGAAACTGAGGCAAACAGGATTAGTGACAAGCTTAGGGTCACACAGCTAGTTAAGTGTCTGAGACCATATTTGAACCCAGGAATTTGATGAGTCTTCCTGACTCTAGGCCCAGCTCTCTCTATACACTTCACCATTTAGCCGCCCCAACCATTTAAGGTAAATGCTTACTACATGCAAAGCATTTGTGCTAAGCTCTTGGGTTATGAAGACAAAAAAACAAACACAAACACATGTAAATGTTACTTGGTATATGTCTAAGCACAGATCGACCATAGGTTGAAATATGTATGCAAATTACAGAAAAATTTTCCTTTCCATACGTGCTTGGATCAAGTTCTACAGTCTTTTTTTTTTTCCTCCTTTTTTTGGAAGCTCTCTTGGCTAACCCTTTTGTTAACTAACTACTCTGGTAAACTGCCTATTTTTATAATGTGATTTAAGATGTTAAAATAATGAAATCCATCCTCTTCCTTATGCATTGGAACTGATCTCCATATACTTTGCTTTCTTGGACACTCAGCTGCCTGACCTCACTTGGGGGACAAGATTAATTTATTTACCAGACAGAAGCAGACAATAGACAAAGACCCAAGACAAAATCTAATTATCTAATGAAATCTGCACAGAGGCTTCCCTCTATTCTCTATGGCACTCAGCTCTCTTGCATTTTATGCACCATAATTTGAAAAAATGGTGGGATCAGACTTCTCTAATTTGTGCTTGCTTCAGTGAACTAAATCCCTTGCCCCCTCAACCTTCTATTGTTTCCTCCTATGGACCTGCCAGGTTCTCTGTTCTCAGGGATGTGTGTACTGGTAAATGTTTAACCACTCAGTCTCTTTAAAAAATATGAACACATATGGAGGAAGACGCTATCTGTAACCAGAGAAAGAACTGATAAATAGAAGTATTTATAGAATATATGTTTATACACACGTGTGTAAGTGTGTGTATGTGTAATATATGCACACACATTTGTTTCTAATGGTAGCCATCTCTAGGGTGGCAACAGAGGAGAGAAGGAAAAAAAGGAAAAAAAGAAATTTACATAACTGTTATATTTTTAAAAGGAATACCAAGTTATATATAATAAAAATAAAACAAGCCATATAAAATAAAAATATATACACAGTACACTTTTAAGATTAATCTATATTAACCTGATTTCTCCAACACTTTCTTAAGTTGAGACAACACACAAAATAATAAATCAAGCCTTGATCCCTAGTGTTTGTCAGATTTTAAGTTGTAACTATTTATGCTGAAAATGTAACAGTTGGCTCTTTGGAGCTGGTTCCAGGTGGCTCCAGCACACCCCTGTCTGTTTCACTCCTGAGCCATCTGTTGATGGAAGAAAAAGTCACAAAATCTGGTGAGAGGGTTCCCCTGCAAAAACATACTATCTAACCTCACCTGGGTCCTGACTACTTCCTGATTGCCTATCACATTCAACATAGCATTTACTCCCAACTGTCTCTTTGGCTGCTTTATTTTAACCTCACTATATTCTTTTTGAGGCAATAGTCTCATTCCTTACTTTACTGAAAAGTTTAAGACCATCTGATGGGAACATCTTCATTTTACTTCTTCCAGACCTTAAAATATCTCTCCATCTCCATCCATTTTCTTCCCTTTCCCTCCAGTCTAGGGAGGAAGTGCTTCTCCTCAACAAGGCTAACTCCTCTATTTGCACTCTTGATCCAGGAATTCTTTCCTTTCTTTGTGTGTTTGCATTCCTAGCACCTCTCACTTAACACATGCTTATCCTTTGATTGACTTTCTTTATTTTTTAAATTTAAAAATATTTCCCTCCTATCTTTATCAAGATACAGTTCCATCAGTCATCTCCTCTCTTTTCCCTTTAGCCTCTGCCTTTATACTTGCTCCTTTTTTGACTACTAAGTCTTTTCTTTTCTTAAAAAATAAAAAGGCCTACCTTGTATCCGTTTATTCCTTCAAGCTATCATTCTATCTCTGGGAAGAATGATCTCTACTCAATGTTTCCATTTCTTAATTATTACCCTCTCACTTCTCAGCCTACCAGACAGATATTGTTGTTCATCCTTCATTCTTGAAGAGGACCAATGACATCAGGAGGGTGATGTCTTGACTTGCAAATGAATTGGATTTAAGTGAGGCAGAGCTGTGCCTCATTCTCTCCTCCAGAGTCATCCGATGTAGTGGGAAGACATAGGTCAAAGTGAATGGCAATGGCCAAAGATGCCCAATAGGTGATGTAATAGAGTGCTGGGCTTGCAGTCTGGAAGATCTGAGTTCAAATCCTTCATCAGACACTTAGCAGCTATGGTACTGGACAAGTAACTTTATGGCTTAGTTTCTTAATCTGTAAAATGGGGTCACTAATATTTGCACATGGCTGTTGTGATGAAAACCTTGTTATTGTGACGTAGTGTATAATTGAGAGCCATCATTGTCAATGTTGTTCTGATGGGATACGGGCTGCCCCTTCCCCTAAAAGAATTTGGATCCCATTTGTTTGAGGGGGGAATAACAGGGTATAGGCTTTGGAAACCCTCTCCTTGAATTCTCCTACTTGAGATCTAGGAAGCCTCCAGCATTTGCCCAGAGACTATAATCCACTCAACTGGCCTTTCCTTGTGCCTAAACCCAATCTCCCCATTCTCTGTTACCCTTAACCTAGCCCAGCCCTCCATTGTCTGTTACCTTGGGATGGCCCCCAGCTACTTCCCACCCTTGATCCAATCTAGACCCCTCCTCCAGTGACCCCAGCCTATTGGTACCACCATCAAGATCCTCCCTAGGCCCCTCCTTACAGTCACCCAAAATTACTTAGTCACTCCTAGAACCTTCCCACAGTCTTTCTGTATATAAGGTCCATCTTGTCTCCATTAAGGAGTTCAGATTCTTAAACTCTAGCCAATGGCTGAGATTACCCTCCTTGTCAATATGAGTGTCACAAATGTTTAGATTGCTTAGGAGTCTGGCCAATATGGTGGATCTGTAATAAATCTTGTCTTTGACTGAAAGAAGACTTGGGTCGAATTCATTTGGGCAGGACCCATATATCACTATTTTGGGGTCCCGGAACCCCTAAACCTCTAAAACCTCAACAGTTCCATGACACCACATTCTCCTGGTTTTTTCTTTTGGCTTCTTCACCAGCCCTTTTCCTTCCCACCCCATTATGTATACATACCTGGAAACAATCTCTCTGTTAATCTTCTCTCTGTATGTCATTTTCCTTAGTGATCTCATCCATTTCCATGGCATCAATTATGACATTTTTGGGAAACCTGTATTCCTAGTTTCAAATCCTCACTCACCTCCTTGAACTACAATCCCATATTTTTTATTGCCTGTTTGATTTTACTTGATGTCCCAACCATACCTAAAACTCAACATTTTCTCAACTGAATTTATTATATTCTTTACAGTACCTGTTCAGCCTTCTCTTTATTATTTCTGTCAATGGCATCACTATTTTCCCCAGTCACCTTAATAATTTTGGATTCTTCTCTTTCCTTCCAATATCTAATCAGTTGCCAAGTTCTGTTGCTTTTGCCTCTGGTATAGAGTGCTGGGCTTAGGGTCAGAAAGACTTGGGTTTGAATCCTATTTCAAACTGTCTGTGTCACCATGAACAGGTAACTTGACCACTTTCAATTGGTTTGCTAATCTATAAAACAAGGATAATATTAGCTGAGAAAATATATGTAAAATACTCAACAATCTTAAAACACTATGTAAATATCAGCCTCCAATGTCCCTTGTATCTAGCCCCTGCTTCCAACTCATTGTCACCACCCTAGTACAGCTTATTTCTCACTTCTCCGATCCATCCTTAACACTATTGAGTAATCTTCCCAATACCCAGGTTGGAGGTCACTATTCTGAAACCTTTAGTACAAACTCTTCAGTCTGGCATGCGAAAGTTTCACACTCTGGCTTCAATCTACTTTTCCATTCCTTTAAAAACCCAATTCTAACACTTATACTCTACCTTCTTGCGTAACTGGATTACTACCTATTTCCTGAGGTCCTTTTGTCTTCCTCTGTATACATTTCTTACCTAGTATGGATTGCCTCACCTCCTTTGAAACTCTTGAAATTGTGTTAGTTCTCACCTCAGCTCCTTCCTGATGCCCCACCTAGAAGTGAATTCCCCTTCCTTGAATCTCTCATTTTTTCACTTCTGATCTTCTCTATATACTTACTACATTTTGACAGTGGTTACAGTTACTTGTATAACTGCATTGTCTCCCCAATAGACTATAAACTCCATGAATGAAAGTTTAGTGTCTTTGTATCCCTAGACTTTATATCCCTAGAACCTTGCTGTGTTTTCCATATGGTAATTCTTAATAAATATTTCCTGAACTGAATTGGAAGGGTGGAAGAGAAATGAATCAGCATTTATATAATGTATAAAGTATGACAGGTACTGTGCTTTACAAATATCTCATTTGAACCTCCAACAACCCTGTGGTTATCTTCACTTTACAATTAAGGAAACTGAAGTTTAAAGTTAAATGACTTGCCCAGTGTCACACAGCTAGTACATATTTGAAGCTTGATTTGAACTTCGGTCTTCTGACTCCAAACTCAGCACTCTACCCACTGTGCCAATTTGGGCTACAAATTGAATTGAGTCTTATAACCATGAATGTATTCACTTAAATGCCTCTTGGATCTTACTGATGGGCATGTACCCTCCAACAATGCAATAGCAACTCTTTCTTGCCTGTTGTGACTTTAAGTCCATATCTTCCCATTGTGACTTAAGTCCATATCTTCCCATAAAGTTCACCACATAAAGTCCTTCCAGTGTATGCAGGACCTTCCTACCTTTCTCTCAATGCAAGAAGATAGCTGTTTAGGGATGACCTTGTGCTGATTGTAGAACCAGTATAACCTCCTAGAATGAAATACTTGACCACTGGAGAGTTTGGCATAGTGATCCACAGAGGAAGAACTGGACAGAGAATACCTATTGTTCAGGCTGTGGAAGGCTGAACAACCTATAGAGCTGAACCATCAGTTTTTATACCTTGACAGAAACTGTAAATGACCAGTGAATTGGGTCCAGAATTAAACAATAGGAAGAGAGCTAGCTGGTTTGCCTGTACTAAATTAGAGAGTTTCTTTGATGACTCACATCTCCCTGAAATGATGAGTTTTTTTTTACATACCAGTATTCTCCTGGTGGTGGATATGGACTTGGGAACCACTGAACAACTTAGTATCTAAAGAACTAAAATGGAATATTGCAAGAAAGGCCATTAGAAGGGAATGAGGAGCAAGGGCAATATATTCCATGTAGAAGATATCGATTAATATGTGGTTTTATTTATTTTCACAAGGAAATTAAAATACCAGGTGAGTTAAATGCTTCCCTTTAAAACCCCTTTCCATTGAATAATCAAAGGTAAAGTAAAAGTCTAGACCACCCACTTTGAAGGTTTTGTTGCTGAGAGGGTTCTATTTACATTTTAAGATTGCTCTGTTATCTCAGAAACCCAGCAGTAGTAGCTGCCTCCAAAGCCCACCCTTTTTTCACTCTCCCTGAGTGAAGTTAGTTCTGAAAGCACTTACTTTATCCATTTTACCCAGGACTCCTCTCTTCTGTATATGTTCGAGAGTATAGTGTGCATGTAGAGAGGTGAATGATCTTGCGGGAAGAGGACAGGGCTTAATTAAGCCTGATTCCTTGGGCTCTAAATATGATTTTGTGAAGATGCATCTGTGTTCTCCCAACGTGAAATGTAATCTCTCACATAGCTCACAGTACCATCAGGGAGAGGATGTAGTGGAGCGTGGTATTTTATAAACCAAATTGATTGTATCGCTGCTGAATGAATTATGAGCCAGTTTGGGAACGTGTTCAGGTCACCTTAATGACGGGACTACAGCTGGTTGGCCAGCAGGCTGAGGGAGCCATTTCTGTAAAGGGATGCAACAGGATTTGGGGGGAGGGGAGGAAGAAGAGGGGAAAGCAGTGGAAGGAGAAAGAAAAAAAAAAAGGAAAGCCATTTATTTCAGCTAGCTTTGTCTTGGATCTGGGCAGGGTCCAGAGCTGGTGATTTCAAACATCAGGCAAAAGCACAACATGCTTCCTTACCCTAATTAGAAGGGGGGGAAAGGGTGAGTCATGTTACACTAGCTAGTATCTTCCTTCCCTCTCTATAACGGCTAAATTGTAGCTTTAAAAGGAAGTGACATGGGGTGGGGAGAGACGTCAGCTGAGGACCACTTTTTTTTTTCCTAAGGGTCCACCCCATGGGTGGAGTCTAGCTTTCTTCCCAGTGTTGGCTGACTTAGAGCTCATGTAAACTAGTGGCAATTTCTGATCCCTCACTCAGGCTTTCTCCCTTTCAGTTTCTGATCCCCAAGTCCTCATGTCAAGGTCTTCCAGACACGAGGTATGTTCTTTTCATGCTATTTCCAGAAAACTTTGCATTTGTGGTAGATGGTGTTTGCTCTCTTTTCCCTTTTGTTATCCCCCCAACCCCCATTCTCCCTTGGCTTGATTCCTCCTGAAAAGCTCTGAATGGATTGTGGTAGAGAGCAGAGCCCAGAAGAGTCAGAGGATAAGAATAGGAGACTGAGGACGCTATTGATAACGTGGGCTCCTTCCCTTCGGAGACACAGGGAGGTTTCCTCCTTCAGAACCAGAATTTGTGTCTCAAGGATGGGGTGGGGTTCTTTCTGGGTGCTGTGTTGTTTTTTTGGGGGGGTGGGATGGTCATGGTTGCTCAATTTTTTTCTTTTGCCTGGGTTCCTTTTCCCTTGCAACAGATGAAATTGACGAGAATGTTCCTATTACATGTTGGTTTCTTTTGTGTCATGCAACATGTTCTTCGTCTGTGGTGTTCCTATGGTAACCACAAAAATACTATGCTAAATGGGGCCCTGGCATCAATCGGTGTGTGTATGTGTTTCTTTTGCAGTTTGTTGTTTTGTCTCTGAATGTGTGTATATGTATGTGTGTGTGTGTGTTACGTTTCTATTTGTGAGAGATCCTCCAGAGCTCTGGCTGCTACCCCTCCTCACTTTTCATTTTGGTTTTTCCCAGTCACAATGGGGCTGGGGGAGGGGGGTTGTCAAGGAAACAGGAATTTATGATTTACCTTCTTATTACTTAAAAAGAATTCTGTGGCCACAGTTCTGTAGCCCCACTAGTAATCAAAAATAAAACCCCCATATTTATGCAAGCACGTTTAATTCCTTTTGAGCGACTTGGATGTTTCTCGACATTTCCCATAAATACAGTAGTTTAAAGCAACGGGAAAGAACATTATTGATGAGAAGTGAGCTGCTTGTTGTGAAGGTTCGAAGTGGGTCTGTATGTGGCAATTTACTGCTTAAAAACATGTACGCTTCTAACCCAGACATCCACCTAGCCTGAGCCTCCATTACCTAAAACGTCTAAACATGTAAAAGATGAGGCGTTTTCATCATCCTCAGCTTATCACAACACCCAAGTTCAACAAGTGTGAGAGGATAACATAACAGCGTGCATGAAGTGACTGTCCCACACTAATCACAACTTTCCAATTTTACATCTGTACTGTTGAAGGTTCACTAAAATATAAGGCTTACTAATACAAGGCTGATGGATCCTCTCTTCCCAAACTGGGACGTGATGAACTCTGATGACCCAATACCCAACTGAATAAGTTATTTTTTTCCCTTGTGAGTTCAAAGGAGTAAAAGAATTGGGTAAAAGGGTCAGGGGAACGTAAATCTAAAACAACTGTAATGGTTCCTCTCAATATTCCTTTCATAGATAAGAAATTAATATTTTCACATGATGTAAATGAAAGGAAACTTTAATTCCTCAAGATTAATGAGCAAAGCTAAATATACTCATCTGAATGACCCATCTATCAAAAGGAGTTATTCTTAACAATGCTATCTTCTCTTGCACATAGTTAGAATCCAGGCTGCCTGTGAGGGATAATGATGTTGCATAACATAGGGTGGAGGGAGGAAAGAAAAGTTCTAGCAAGAAGGGAGGTAGCTGTAAGTTGTTTTGGACCAGTTCCTACCTGATTTAAACTACAACTGCTGTTTCCTAGCCCAGAGAATATAGTTTTAAGATATGCTCCTTTTGATTTGCATACTTGTTTGACCTTAATAGACTAGGGATCTGGAAGAACTATCTTCTCTAGTTTTGTCTCTGTCTTTTGGTAGAGTTTTGTAAAGGTCATTTAGTCCTTTGATTTTCCCATCTGTGAAGCAAAGGATAATATTTCATTGCCAATCTCTAAAATATATTGAAGTGTGGCAGTAGGAAGATGAGGTGGTTTTATTTTTAAAAGTTATGGTCTTTGAGATCTTTTTCTGCTATTAACTGCATTTTTTTTTCAGTTGTGCTTTGTCACAGAGCAGAAGTCTTTAGTATTTAGAACATGAAATACCTGAAATTGTAAATCGAGCTACTGAAATTCTAACTGGCACTAAATGGTAGTAAAGGTGGAGAGATTATTCAAAGGTTATGTGAACCTAGAAATATGTAACATTAACTACAGAATGGCATTTATCATGGAAAAGTACAGGTTAGTACATGTGGAGAAATAATTGTAATGCAGATGTTCAATATTAGCAACGATTCCTTGGAAAGCAGTAAGACCAATAGACTATACCTAAAGTTGATAATAGGCTACATGCAAGAATGCAAATCTACTATGAAGTTCTTCCAAGAAAAAAGCTAATAGTATTTTCACATTAAATCACAAACACATTGCCTTTCTACTGGCTGTGATGTGGTCACTCCTGGAACACAGTTTTCAGTCCCAGGTTCTTAACTACCGTAAACACCCACTGGACAGAGTTCAAGGAAGAGGAGAAACCAGAGTGATTAAAGGGATGAAAGTATTGCCAAAAATCACTATGTTCCACTTGGATACTGGATTAAGGTTAAAGGGTAGCAGCAGTTTTCCCTGTAATCCTAATGGGAAGGTCTCGGGAAGCCTCATCAGAATGCCATTAACCCAGAAACTGAGGCAAAGGACTCAGCAGGTGATGCTATCCAGGGGCACCTTAATTTTGACAATCTGCAATTATTCAGCATGTACTGTCTGCAGAACAGCCCTGAAAGTGCTAGGTTGTGAAAAAACAAGCTTAAAATATAATCGGCATGGGTGTAAATACAGATGCAGAAAAGTACAACTATACCAACAGGCACAGAATTAAGAAGAGAATGAGAAAGGTGAAAATGGATAATGGAAAACTAATGAATATTTCAGGCTCTCATGTGCTCGAAGGTAAAGGGATTGAACTAGAGGGTGTGCAGGGTTATTGTGAGGGGTGGTGATGAATATGGACTATGAAGAGAGCAACTGATAGCTTGGAACTTGTTTTAGTTCTAGTTTTATCCAGAAACACACATAACGATAAAAATTCACATGATATGAATTGTAAGTCACTTGGGAGCAGAGCCTCTGTTTGTATCCCTAGCACTTAGCAAAGGGCCTGGTACATAGTAGTCACTTAGTAATTATTAATTGGTGATAGAGTGATTTGTCATTTACAAGGCCCTTTCCTCACAGAAGTGACACAATGCAGTAGCATGAGCACATTCTCTGCAGTCAAAGTGTCTATGTTCAAATCCCATTTCTGATGTTTGTTGCCTTGTGACCTTAGACAAGTCTTTTCTTCTCGAAGACTACGATTTGTCTTTACTTGTAAAATGACGGTATTGGACTAGGACTCTGAGGCCCCTTCCAGCCCTAAATCTCTAATCCTTTAGTCATAGGGGATGGAGTTTTAATAGCCCTTTTTTACCAATGGGGGTGATGGTGGTGGTAGTGGTAGGAGAGGCAGCTAGGTGGCATAGTGAATAGAGAGCTAGGCTTGGAGTTACAAAGACCTGAGTTCAAATCCAGCCTCAGACACTTACTAGCTGTGTGATCCTGGGCAAGTCACTTAACCCTGTTTGCCTCAGTTTCCTCATCTGTAAAATGAGCTGGAGAAGGAAATGGCAGACCAGTCCAGTGTCTTTGACAAAAAAATCCCAAATGGGATCATGCAGAGCTGGATATAATTGAACATATTTTACCAGTAGAGGAAACGGAAGTTCAGGAAAGTTTAAAAGCTTTGTGCCCAGGGTCACACAGCTAGTTGATAAGCTAGGATCTAGATTCTGATTTTTTTTCTTTCTGATTCCAAGGTCAAACCTCTTCTTGTTGTATCTCAGTGCCACAACAGGGATGGTGGACATCTTTCCTGCGTTTCTTAGTATCATGGAGTTCCTTTTAAAGTATAGCTGCTTCTCAGCTTGACTTACACCTTAAAGAATCGATGTCACTCGGGACATCATGTCACACAGGATCATCACCTAGTGACCTTTGAACCTACACCAACTTTGTGATATAGAATTTATCAGTGAGCTGCATCCATGTGAGAGTAGGATAGAGAAACAGATGAGACAGAGATGAATCTGCCAAAGATATTGACCTATTTCACCCTTTGTACTTAATTCTCATATAATGAACTAACCATTGGGATAGTTTGTTTTCAAAATAATTCTTGATGTCTTTTGTATTTACATTACCTACATTTTCTAGTATATTCTCAAACTTCCTCTCAGAGAGCCATCAGTTATAACAAAGAATTAAAAAGAGAGAAGAAAAAGTTCAGGAAAACTATTGCCTGGGAAAAGTCTGAAATTATTAGCATTGTTCTGGACCCATAACTTCCCACCTCTGCAAAGAACAGTGAGGTTGAAGAAGGGAGGAAACATCTTCCTATATCTATGTCTTCTTTAGGAATAAGCTTGATTATAATTTTTTTTAAGACAGTTGGGGTTAAGTGACTTACCCAGGGTCACACAGCTAGTAAGTGTCAAATGTTTGGTCTGAGGCCGGATTTGAACTCAGGTTCTCCTGACTTCAGGGACAGTGCTCTATCCACCACGCCACCTAGCTGCCCCTTGATTATAATTTCTAGCTGGCACTAAATAGAAGTAAAGGAAGGGAGGACTATTCAAAGGTTATATAAACCTAGAAAAATGTGACATTAATAACAATGGCATTTATCTTGGAAAAGTGCAGGTTAGTACATTGTTTTGTTGTTCTGGTCGTTTGATGTTGTAGTCACTGTGCATAATATTTTCCTGGTTCTGCCTTGATTTATTTTCCTCTGATTCTATTAGTTCATTATTTTTTGAGCTGGGGGTTAAGTGAAAGTCAGAGGAGATTATAGAAATTGGCTATGTGAGAGGACTTGTCCTTTCCTACGACTTAGTTACTCCCCTTGTACTACCTCCTTCTCTCCCTCCTAGCTTTTAAGATCTACTTTAATCTTCAGGGGAAGATTGGATATTGTGGCTTCTGAAAAGGTAGTTGTGCCTCCAAGTCAAACCTTGGAGTGTGTGGGGACACCCATCCATCCATAGATGTGCATATTCACTTTCATTCTGTTATCTCAGCAGTGGAATGTTTGGTGAAGGGAGAGGAGAAAAAGTTTTAGTCCATAGGATGGATCTGTGCTAGAAATACTTCAAAAGCGTTACAGCAAGCTCATTCAATTGCTGCCTGAGTTTGACAAAGTTTGACAAAGAATTGAATTTGTTAACACAGGCACCATGCATTCTTCTGGGATTTTCAAGGCTGAAGTGACTGAAGCCCAAGTCTATCTTACCTTTGTTGATTTTAATAACCCATCTTTCCACAGAATGCAAAGGCAGATTATCATCGGAAACACTGTGAAAATGCTGAGGCTGAGTATATCTGGCGTTAGCCAAATTTTAAGATAAAGATGAGAGAAACACATTGATCTTGTATAAAGTAGTTGGTTTCTTTCCAAATACCATCTGCTCTCTTATGTGCTTTTCAACTCTCTGTGGTCAGAAGTTAGCCTAGGTTGATGAAATTCCTAAGAATTATCTACTTATGGCAAGTGAATCTTCTCAGGATTTTGTGTTCAGCAAACATAAAGTCATTTCTTGAAAACTGGAGAGTTTATGTAGGCTATAGGCTTTTCAGAGCCTTAATTTCTTTTCCTCCTTCTTTCAGTCTTTTTATTTTTGCTCACCAGTAACAGAAGCTAGAATTGTAGGAAGGTGAAATTGAAATTACTTATTTTGATTATTTCTTAGTTCTCTGGAAAGGTTTGGTGATATGTTTCTGTGTGAGTATGTGTGTGTACATGTATATATACATATATGTATGTAAATACATATTCATAATTCATAAGAATATGCACATACATGTTCATACTTCATAAGAATATGTATATGCATATTCAATATTCATAAGCATGTTATATGTAGATGTTGATGCCTGGTAAATGGAAGCCTGGTAATCATTCCAGTCAGGGTAGAAGGGAAGATTTTGGAGGACAGGCAGACTTCTATCCTTATTATGGAAGTGGGAAAGCAATAAATTGGAGACAGACCTGAACAAGGTGGAAAGAAGAGGGGAAAGACTGAAAATCTCAAGTTGAACTAAAGCCAATTGGGCAGTTGGCTGAGCCTAGAGAAAGTTTCGTTAAAGAAATTCTGAGTTTGAGAAGCAGGAACAGCCAGGTCCCTCTGCTTTCTGGAGAAGCAGTTCTGGTTTGAATCTTTTTTAAAAAAATTATACTTATCTTATTTTTAATTTACAAAATTAAACAAGCGTTTCCACAACATAGTAGAATAAAAAAGGATGATTGTGCATGAGACTGCAAATCTATTATGCAAATCTAACTGAATCTTGAGGTTATACTTGGAAAATTGTGGCATATTCATTTTTGTGTACATTGCCCTCATCCTATCCAGATCCCAAGTACCTTGTATTTTGTAGGCGCTCAATGCATAAGTGAATGAATAGGCAGAAAGGACCTTGTTTCCTCTTGTATCAGTGACTGAATAAGAGATCATAGCTACTCTGGAATGGAAAGCAAGGTAGGAATAATGATAACAACATCAGCATTTAAGTGGCATTTTAAGGTTTGTAAAACACTTCACATGCATATGCATTATCTACTTTGGGTCTCACAACAACCCTGTGGGGTAGGTAGTATAGGTTTTATTCCCCTTTTTTTACAGAAAAGGGTACTGAGTCTCAGACAAAGTAAGTAAGTTACTCATGATCAGAAGCTTAGTATCTGGCAGCAAACTCAGGTCTTCTGACTCTAAATTCAGAGCAATTATCATAGTGCCATGCTGCCTCCCTGAGAACTAAGCAGAGAAGCCAGACTTTGAAGTGGAGTAGCCCTGGCCTCTGTTTCTGTGTGATGTGCTTATAATATGCTGTCAATGGGTATATAATGTTTGAGATTTGTCATGCTGCTGTGAAGTTAACTTTTGCTTTTTAATTGGCTGACTGAGTATGTGATAGTTGGACTTCCTCTTGCTTCTAGAATGAATTATAAACTGCTTTTCTTTAGCTTTTAAAGCCCTACCCAACCTGTTCTTCTAGCTCATTGGGTATTATTTGTTCTTCTTCACTCGCTTTACTCTCTGCCCAAATTGGCCTTTTCTCTGGCCCTCACCTTCCTGTCTCCTTGACTTTGCCATGGTCTTCCCCCAGGCCTGGAATGCACATCTCCTTTACCTCTGGCACATTGAGTTCCTCTCTTCCTTTAAGATGCAACTCCAACTGAGACATGTTAAAGACCTTAGCTTAAAAAGGCCAAGTTTTCCCACTGCATCCAGGGCCATCTCCAGTTGTCCTGATTTATATCTTCCTACTGGACCCAGATGACTCAGGAGGAGAAAGTGAGGCTGGTGACTTTGCACAGTCCTGCCTCACTTAAATCCAATTCACTTGCAAGTCATGGCATCACTTTCCTGATGTCGTGGTCCTCTTTGAGAATGAAGAACCAGGCACAGCTAGGTGGTGCAGTGGATAGAGTTCTGGCCTTGGAGTCAGGAGGACCTGAGTTCAAATCCGGCTTCTGACACTTGACACTTACTGTGTGACTCTGGGCAAGTCACTTAACCCCAATTGTTTCACCAAAAAAGGAAGGGAAAAAAAAGAGAATTAAGGACCAACAACAACCAACACAGATACACCAACTTCTGCATGTAGCCTTTCCAAATTCCCCCAATGTTAGTATCCTCCCTCCTAAACTACCTTGTAATTAACTATTTTTCTCTCTCTATTTCTCCATCTCTGTTCCCTCTTTCTCATCCTCTTCGCCTCCTTCCTTCCCCCTCTTCTTTCTCCCCTTTCTCTGTCATTCTCTGTCCCTCCCTCTCCACATCTCCCCCCTCTCTTTCTCCTTCCTTTCTTTCTTCTCCCCCTTTCCCCCCTCCCCCTCTCTTTCCCCTCTTCTTCCTTTTCTCCTCCCCCCTTTCTCCTTTTCACTCTTTCTCCACTTTAGTCCCCATCTTTCTCCCCATTTGTCCTTCTCCTTCTCTCCCTCTTCCCCTCCATGCCTCTGTTTCTATCTCCCTCTCTCTCCATTTTCTCTCTTTCCCCCCCTTTTTCTTCCCTCCTCCCTCTCCCTTTCTTCCTCCTTCTTTCCCTCCTTCTCCCTCTCCCTATCTGTCCCTGACCTCCTCTCCCTGTCTTCCTCCATCTCTCCTTCCCTCCCTCTGTCTCTATCCCCCTCTGTCTCCATCATTCTCTCTTCCTCTCTCTTTATCTCCATCTCCCTCCCCCTCCCCCTTCTCTCCATATATACTAGTGTATATATATATATGTATACACACACATATATATATACATGCTAGTATATAATAATGTATTACCTATATGCTGTGTGTATTGTTATATGATTTTATATGTACTTGTCTCCCTCATTAGAATAAAAGCTAATTGTGAGCAGGATTGTTTCATTGTTTGTACTTGGATCCCCAGCACTAACACACCCTTGAAACATAGTAGACACTTAATAAATACTTGATTGAGTAATTGTTTGAAAAGTGCTGAAGAGTGTGCAGGGCAGGAGCTGCTTTGCCAAAGTCAAAGCTTAAAGAATAAAAAATCTTTTCTAAAAAGTCTTTCACAGATAGCAAAAGCAAGCAGCAAAGTAAATCACACTGGAAAAAAAAGGCATCTTCTGTTTGGAGATGCTGCTTGCATTTCATCTTCACCTTGTAGATGATTTTTGTGAATTCCTCTGGCAAAAAAAAAAAAATGGCCTCTCCTTATGACCAGCCTGGTTTTGCAAAGCTGGGCAAATTTGCAAAGCTGGGCCTCAGACAATGGCCAGAGTTTGTCATTGAGCCTGTACCTGAAGCTTTTCCAGATAAGTGGGACCAACTGGTTTGTCTCTGCTAACATACATATGTAGGCTTTGAGAACCCAGCCAGGGTCATCTGTGCCATACTGGGGATCTCAGTGGAGGAAATGTCCCGTTGAGCTCCTCACAGGAAGCCATATGTCCCTTTGCCACAATTAAGTTTCAATTATCCTCCAGTTTGCTCTCTTGTTTATTAGTTATTAGATTATTATTATTAGTTATTGAATATTGTTATATCTTGGTGCACATCAGAAGACTAAAGACAGAAACCATAACTGAGTGATAAATTCCTGAATTTTTCTATTTATCCCAATCACTAACATGTAGTGACTGATGACTCCTGATTTTCCCCTTGCCCTTTGTTACCTTCCCTTCAACCTTTGAATTCCTCTGTTGAAGTATGGAAGCAGTATTCACTATGTGCCTGAAGGATGGAAAGGGTTAAGAACAGTGCTCCTCAGAATGGGGTCTGGGGACCTAGGAGAGTCCCTGAGACCCTTTTGGGGGTCTGTGAGATCAAAACTAGTTTCATAATAAGACTAAGATATAATTTGCCTGTTAAAATATTCTTCCCTTTTCCAACTACATATTTGAGGGGCAGGTTGGTGGTGCAGTGGATAGAGCACTGGCCCTGGAGTCAGGAGGACCGGAGTTCAAATACAGCCTCAGACACATAACACTTACTAACACTAGCTGTGTGACTCTGGGCAAGTCATTTAACCCCAGTTGCCTCACAAAAAACCAAACAAACCAACTACTTATTTGTGTGAAGCCAAATTTTCTTCTTATACTTCAGCCAAAACAATATAATTTAATAGATTGAATTGCAGAAGCAGATATGAGAAAAAAGCTATCTTCTATTAAGCCAGACATTAAAGAGGTTTGCAAAAATGTGCAAAACAATGCAATTCTTCTCATTGATTTTTTTGGAAAATATAGTTTTCTAAAAAATTATGTTTTTATGTTAACATGTAATTGATTTTGTTATTAAATGAATAAATATTTTAAAATTTTATCAGTTTTAATTTATAATAAGGAAAATACTGATAGATGTAAAATCCACATTTGCAAAAGTTCTTTAGTGTCCTCAATAGTTTTTAAGAGAATAAAAGGGTCCTGGGACCAAACTGTTTGAGAAAAGCTGAGCTAGTGTATCATCACCTTTCCCTTCTTCCCTACACTCTTCTGTTATTTATGCTAAAATCTTCAGGTAATCCTTGCTAAAAGTCATATTTCTACTTATCTTGTTACCCTCTGCCCCCAACAGCTCAACAGTCATATACTATTTACCTTAATTCCTATACAGCTCTACCCCTATAAGGTTGTACCCTAATAAAGTTTAGGAATAATGAGTGGAAATTGTAAAGAGGAAGATGTAAGAGGTGGGGAAGGAAGGAAGAAGGCTTTGTTTTTTTTCTTTTGGCAATTGGGGTTAAGTGACTTGCCCAGGGTCACACAGCTAGTAAGTGTAAAGTGTTTGGCCTGAGGCTGGATTTGAACTCCTGTCCTCCTGACTTTAGGACCAGTGCTCTATCCACTGCGCCACCTAGCTGCCCCAGGAAGGGAGAAAACTTGATAACAATTAGGGCTTTACAAAAGTGAAAAGGGCTGCCTTAAGAGCGGTGAAGAGACCACAGGGGATTCTTGCCCAGGTATGGGTGATACTACATGGACTAAAGTCCTTTCTCACTCTGAGATTCTGTGATAATCAACTTTTATTGCATCATCTCTCAACTTCCACCACTTTTTTCTCAATAGGAAATTTTTTTAATCTATCTACAGCATCAAGTAATTAACGTTTCCCATACATTGAAGATAAGCCATGTGTGATGTAACTCCCAATTCCATTAAATAGACGTTAAGCACCTATTTTGTATGTGGTACGATCCTACAGACATAAAGATGAAGCAATGCCTGGCGTTAGTTCCAAAAGCTTGTGTATTTAAAAATCAAAGGGTTGTTGTGCAAAGTTATCTCTGAGGTTGCCTTTATCAAAGAAATGCTCTAACTTATTTGTGAGGCTCAAATGCAGTATTTTGTTCTCCTGATTCAGATAATCACCAGTCAAATTAATAATTATCACTTGAATAAACTATGATTTCAATGCAGATAATTTCGATGAGCGAACTCTATTTATTTTTATTCTATTTTGTAATTTGTTTTAAGACTAAAACAGTAGTTTTATATCTGCAATGAAAATATAAGCATTGCATATATTTTAACTCTCCCCTCCCCACTCTTCCTTATTAAATGATAGAATATTGTAAGGGTACAGAGGAAGTTTTTGTTCATAGTTACCAATGCTAGAAACTTTGTAATGAATGATAATGATGATGATGATAGCTTAATGGCTAACACTTCAAGGTTTGCAAAGTGCTATATGTGTTACCTCATTTGATCCTTTTAACAATCCTAAATGAATCAAGTGAAATGAAAAAAGTCTGAAGCTTGGAGTGTGAGCTCCTTAAAGTGGAAACTGTTGTCTTTGTATCCCCACAGCACCTGTAGACCTTAATTAGAAGCTTGTTGATTGATTGGTTAAGGATTTAGTTAATTAAATCCTAAAAAGTTGGGGATGAGGTGTTAAGCCTGTCATTGAAAATTGTTCCACCTTTATGAGAAAATAATTGCTACAAATTTGATGTTATTTTGTAGTGTTGGAGAGTTAAACCCATAAAATATTTTAAACTGTTTAAGGGTTAAAAAAAATTCAAATTATGCTCATTGTGAGAAATTGTGTTGTTGCTAATGCTTGCCACTTGGCATGATCAGGATTAATAGCTAACAAGAAGAGGTATTTCAAAATTGTCAAATCAGCCACCTACATTAAAAAGCACAGGTTCCCTAGAAAAGTGGTTGAATCTTCTCTTCTGTTCAGGGATAGACCAGCTAGCTTTTCAAGGACCCTTTTAGTACTGTGAATTTATGAAGAACCACTTGAAAATATTGATGGTAAACTTTGCTTTGAGGGAGAACTCTTATCTTTGGGTAAAAACTCTTGGTAATAAGTGAGGATGCTTTTACGCCCATCTGTTGTCCTCCAGACGTACTCTTCTCCCAGCCACCTCAATACTTATCCCTTCCTTTGTATAATAAGAAAATAGGATCGATTCCCAAACAGCACCTAGAATGGGGAGTAAGTAGTCAGTCTGGAGGATGTGCAGTTTTTTGTCATGTTTGCTTATCCCATACCTTGATCCCAAGCTGTATTGTTGACGGTTTATTAAAACATCTGATGCTTGAGTTTTGATTCCAAGCTTTTCTCCTTCCCATGCATGCATTGCAACCAGCCTATTTTCTGTCTTTCTCTCTTCTTAGGCCAGTGATTTCTCAGCTCTGACTGATTTCTTCATCTGCTCTAGTAAATGTTTCTGTCATCAGGCCTTGTCTCCCAGTAGTCCCCCATCTTGTCACTGGACCACAAGCTTCTCCACACCTTCTTAAGCTCTTTCTGCTTTGGGTTTTCACTTGAAAATAGTACAAAATAGAAGACCAATGTTGTCTAGGCTCTCGTGGGATTTTTGCAAACTTAGGCCCACACCCCTTGTAGGCAGGTCACCCTAAATCTTCTGAGGGTGGATGCTCAGCTTCAAAAGAGGGATAGGGAATGGGAGGGGAGAAGAAAACCTATGAAACTGAACCACCACTCCTAATAAAACCTCTCTTGGTAAGACCTTGGTAGAAAACCAAAGGATTAATTTAAGACCACTGGACTGGGCGTCAGGAGTTTGGATTCCAGCTTGCATGCTTACTAGCTCTATAACTCATAGAGTTGCCTCTTACAGTGCAATAATATTCTGTTTTATTCTGTTATAACTAATGCCTACCAACTTTGTTTCCATTTCATTTCTACCATAGAGAGTGAAACAAAGTCACTCTTTTTTTTTGAGAAATGAAAGGTAAACTTTATTTTAACATTTAGTAGTATTTTATTTTTTCTAATTACTTGTAAAGATAGTTTTCAACATTCATTTTTGTAGAAGTTTGAGTTCCAAATTTTTCTCCCTCCACCCTCTCTGAGACAGCAAGCAATCTGATATAGGTTATATGTGTACAGTCATGTTAAACATATTTCCACATTAGTCATATTGTGAAAGAAGAATCAGAACAAAAGGGAAAAAACAGAAGAAAGAAAAAATTTAAAGAGGAAATAGTATGCTTTGATCTGCATTCAGACTACACAGGTCTTTCTTTGGACGTAGTTAGCATTTTAGAATTGTCTTGTGAGCCACTCTTGGAGACTGTCTGCTAAGTTTTAGCAAGAAGGGTTATAAGTCATCTATGGAGAGAGGAACCCCACTTGAACAACCATTAACCAAGCTAATGCCCAAACAGGAAAGGAAACTTTCTTCCCCAGATTTTCCACAATTAAATAGATGCTAGTCTCTACATGTCATCATCAGAAATTGCAAAAACTGCATTGTTGGTCTAATTATACAGTTTTTCCTGTATTGGGTATTTCTCTTGGACCATACCAACCTCTGTGGCAATCTCTGTTGCTGAATTTTTGCTCTGTGAGATAACTATTTCTTCACTTCAATATCTGCCCCAATTTTGAAGAAAAAAAATATACCTCTGCCACACACACAGAGTTACACATATATTCCCTCCTTCCTCTCCTTTCTCTAGGATACCAGGAAGCAACAGCAGATCTGAACAAATCTGAAGAGAACTTTATTCTTTTTTTAATGACCATACCTACTCAGCAGCTTAATTGAGTGTTTCTGGGTGTTCAGGTAAATGTCTGAAAATAATATATCCCTTTTCTGTAGAGATGAAAACAATTCTTGAAATCCTCCTGCAGGCTTTGATGTGAATGTCTTAGTAAAACTGGTCTTGTCATGGCCTGCTGTTTACCTAGGTTGTGTGGTTACCAGAATTAAGTTAGCGCCACTCTCCAGGATCTCTACCCGTTTGCTTCTATGTGTAACATTTTAGTTCTCGTCTAGTGAGTGCCAGGCAGTTTTTACTTTCAAACTTTACAATTTTATATTAAAAGTTTATTTTCATAGAGAATCTGTGGAGGGTTTTTTTTTGGTTTTTGATAGGTTTCAAGGTACAGAAGGGTGGCGGTGTGCTACAGTGGAAGAAGCCTGGATTTGGAATCAGAGAATCTGGATTCTGTTTTAGGGCTGTCATTTGTTACATGTATGATGTGGAGGAAATCACTGAACCTCTTCAGGCCTAAGTTCTTATCGATGAAGTGAGAGAGTTGGAAGAGAGATAGCCTGTGGGGTCCCATCTACTGCTAAACCTATGATCCCAAGTTCCTTAGGTTTTAGAAATATTCTTTAGGAACTTAAAGGTTTGTTTATGTGACAATTTTATCTGAAAATACTTGAGCCCTTAGATAGTTGCCTGAGTTTTTTCCTCCTTCCTTCCTTCCTTCTTTCTTTCCTTCTTTCCTCAAAGCTTACGTTTGGAACTAGCATTTAATTAATTATTTTTTAGCCTTCCTTTATCTAGTTGGGGTCCAGTGTAAAACAGGAAAAAAATTTGGTGGGGGAGTGGGCCTACTGTACTAATGTCATATTTCTATAGCTCATTACAGTATCATCATTTTCTAATTTAATCTTTATAACAGTGCTGTCAGATAGAACAGATCTGATCATTTACCATACCTCCACTCCCCAAGAAGTGAAGTGACTTAATTTTATGATCCCTGTAGGGTTTTCTTGGCAAAGATAACAGAGATGTTTTGCTCTTTTGTTCTCCAACTCATTTTACAGATGAAAAAACTGAGGCAAACAGAGTTAAGTGACTTGCCCAGGGTCACACGGCTAGTACGTGTCTGAGGGCAGATTTGAACTCAGGTCTTCCTGACTCCAAGCCTGTATCCACGGTGCCACTTAGATGTCCCTTTTTAGGGTCCCACAGGTAAAGACAAATATCTGGGGTTCAAATCCACATCTTCTGACATCAAACCTCTCCATCTTTTGAATTTACCAAACTGTCTTAACATTGACACTTTGAATTGCTTTCAATCAGCTTTCTGAGCTTTGAATTGTGCTTCACTGGCATAGAAGATGATAAATTATCTTCTGGCCTACAGGGTTTCTCTATTTGCTACTATTAAAACAATGTAACAATTTCCCCAGAATTATGGTGATTCGGTTTGCTATGAATATGTTTTATCTAATTTCACCTGGACTTTTCTTGTAAAAAGACCATCATTCTATTCCTCCCTAATTTACTCACTATCCTACTCAAGGGTTATTTCCAAACTTCTCATCTTCCCTCAAATATTCCTTGCATCCTCTTATTCCACCTTCTCTGCCAAGGACCCTTACCTCATGCTTCACTTTAAAAAAAAAAAAGAAAGGAAGAAAGAAATTCACTGAGACCATTCACTGAGAATTCCCTTATTTCCCCTCTTTCTCACCTCACAGCACTCAGACATTTTCTGCCACTGTCTTCTTCGCTTTGGTCTCTCATGAAGAGGTAACCTTTCTCACCAAGGCCATCCTATCTACATGCACCCTTGAGACCATCCTTTCTTGGCTTCTTCAGCATACTGCCCCAGCTATCATCCGCCCTGGCTCTCTATTATTCAGTCTCTCCCTATCTACTTACTTGTTCCTTGCTCTTACCAATATGCCATGTATCTCCCATTCTCAAAAAAAAAGCCTCTCACTTGATTCTAATATTCTTGCTAGCTATTGTCCCATATGTCTTCTCCTCTATTTGGCTAAACTCCTTGAAGAAGACATCTGTATTCACGACCTCTACTTCTCTCCTCACATTCTCTTCTAGAGCTTCAACAGTCACTCATCCAACCTTATCATTCAACTGGAGCTATCCTCTCCAAAGTTGCTAATGATCTCTCAATGGCCAAATGTAATGGAATTTTCTTAGTCTTCATCCTTCTTGACCTCTCTGCAACATTCAACACTGTTATTCTTTCCTTCTGGATATGCTTAACCCTTTCCTGGTTCTACCTGTCTAAGTCTTCTCAGTCTCTTTTGCTGGAGGAATCTTAATAATCATCTAATCCAAACCACCTGTTTTTCAGATAAGGAAACTGAGGCCTAAAGGTGTGAAGTGCATGGCAATGTCTAGGGGAAAAAATTTGACACTATGTTTTTGACAGAAGTCTACCAGAAACAATTTTATTGTCATTATTCTATATCTAAGCATTTATATCTTGGAGAAATGTCAAAACTAATATATTCTGCCATGCTGTCTGACATCTCTCTTCCCCAAGATGATTTGATATAACGTTTCCAGCAATATTGAATAAAGAAATGTTATATTTAAAATATAGGGTTTGGGTTAATATTCTACTTCAACAAACAGCACAATAGTCAATTAATAACTACTCACTCTTCCTAGACCACTCCCCTCAATTGTTTTCCTAGAGTAATCAAAAGGTCCTCTGCCCTTGGATCAATATCTTGATCCTTTCTGAATTTAGAAGACGGCATTGCCCAGAAGTCAGCCTTAGTCAAGGGATGGGGAAGACAAAGTCCTCTTTCTACAATGTTTGCACCCTTAAAACATCTCCCCAAGAAAGGCCTGTTGTTCTTCTATACTATTTCAAGAAACGAAAAGTCCAGAAAAGTGGGGGTTTTTTAGGTTAGAGAAATACTTAGTTCCTAATATTTCTAGAGAAACTGAAAAAAAGGCTTTTTTCATATGCTTCTTTAGTAGTTAATGAATGCTGGTTGAATTGAACTGAATTTACTTGCCCAAGGTCACAGAGATAGGAACTAAATGATCCAGTAATAAACTCTAGCCCTCTGATTCCAAATCTCTTGTTCTTGCTGCTACACAGTGGTGAGTGGATATGGCATGTATTCTGTTCTCAGATAGCAGCAGAGCAGAGCCATGTTGTAGACAGTGCCGAACTTGATGTCAGGAATATCTGGATTCAAATCCACCGTCAGATAATTACTAGTTTTGTGACCTTGAGTGTGTCACAACCTCTGGGTGTCCCTGACAATTCCCTAACATTTTAAGTTGCAGAAAAAGTACTAATCTGTATTGATGAGGGAGTTTACTCAGCTGAGTTCTCTGTACTAATGAAATCCCAGGTCCTATCCCAAATGGTACAAATAATTTGGTTGCCTTGGTGGGGTTCATGAATGGGTTTTCCAGATGAAATCTGATATACTCAGCACCACATAGTAGAAACCTCCTAGAAGGAAAACCACATATGCATATCTGACAAAACTCTTATATAATTATGGGAAGAAAATGGATCAATGACAGTAGTCATGGTAATGTTATTGTTCAGGGCCTGAAAGATGGACCTTGTGATGAGGATTTTTTCCTTTACGCATTTCCCATTCTTTGGGAGCAACTGAGGGGAAGAGGCTAGTGTGCTACTCAGAAGAGAGCATCAGTCTCCCCAACGCTAATCCGCCAAGTGGTAGAATATAGAGGATGATAAAATATGGCAGCAAGGATCTGGTTGGCCCATGTCAGACCATTCTTCATCTGAGATGCTCATATCCCCTTCCGTTAAAATGATAACTCCTATTGGGTATGCTTCTGTACACTGGGTAAATCCCAGCCCAGTCCCAGGAAATCAGCAGCCTCAAACCCATTGATTGAACATGTAGACTGGATTTCTGGAAAGTTGAGAGAAGGTAATAAAACTTTTTTTTCCCTATTCCCAGAAGAAACGGAGGTCATTCATTATTCAGAGGCATATAGATAAGTGTCTCTGAGGTAGCTGCTGGCAAAAAAAAAAAATATCCACTTTCCAGGTAACTTCTCTTTTCCTTCTAGTAATTATAATAGAGGTATTCAGGGCTGTGTCTTCACATGAAGAGCAGTGGCTTTGGGTTCAGAGGACCTCTGTTCAAATTCTGCTTCTGATACAACCTTTTGTCCTTGGGCAGGTCACTTAAACTCCCTCAGTTACATCATCTGTATATATATGAGGAGGCTGGACTAGGTGGTGCCTGTGGTACATGATAGATGAGCCAAAGGGGTAGTGACGCTGCATGGGAGAGGTACCAAAGATCATGGATCAACTCAGTAGCTAGGTACTAATGAGGTGTTTCTTTCTGGAAACACACACACACTTTAGTATTACTCTGTTGCCAGGCCACCATCTTTATCCCTCTCTCTTAATAGCAATTCACAATACTGGATTGGGGCAACTGGATGAGAGTAAGATCCATGGCCCAACACAACCTAAAGCGTGTAGATAACCTGAGAGTGTGTACTGAAAGTGTGCATATTGAATCAATGATGTCATCTGTGTATGTGAAGGTGCTTAGTATTACACAGTACTAAGATCAGTACTGGAGATTAGATGTTACTGATACTTAGGGTGATTCGTTCCCTAGGTCTCCTTTTTTTGGGACATTGTGTTTCTCTTTCTGCTGTCAAATTGCCAAATTTGACGAATGCCTTTTTAGGGGTGTTGTGCCTAGCTGTGAAATTTATAAACACCTTCCAGCAGATGAAAGTACAACATCTAGCCTAAAGTGTTGTTGGGTTGTGGTTTGTTTTTTTTTTTTTTAATGAAAGAAGGAACTCTAAAAGTGATAACTGGAGATTACTCAATTTTAGAAGAACCTATATTCTATTTACCTTCTAATATATAACAGAAAGATCATTGTTTGTGACTCATTTTACTTCTTTCTTCTCTAGCTAGGAGAATGGTCTTCAAACTGGGGTAGTATATGTGCTCTGGCTCCATACTCTCTTCTCCCTTGTGGTTCTCGGGTACCCTGAGGATGATGGGGAGTATCTCTTCTGTTGCTATCGGCCCAGGCCCTGTCTGTGTCCCTGTCATTTGTTAAGGCCAATGACCAGCATCCCTAATTATTGTGTTTTACACAGGAATATTTACTTTGGAGATACAGCAGAAACAAATGTACATTTTCCCTAGCATCTCTGGGTCATTTCCTGCACTACCACTGTGGTCTCTGGGGGAGTAGGTTTGAAACTTATCTTATTTCCTGTATAACATTGGTCCTACCAAATTCACAATAAGTTGCATTATTACTGCCAGATGAATCCTTTTGCTAGGCTAGAATCCCAAGGATCTCTCTGTTTGCCTCCCTTCTTACATCTCTGTTTAAGAAAAAAAAAAAGGACAGAAAGCTATTTTCTTCCTTCCACTTGCCACCTATTGAAAAAAAAAAGATAAAAATTGCTCATAATAAATATGAGCAAAGTAAATTCTCCCAATGGCTTACACACAAAAGATACATACATGTGTATGTATATTGATAGATTGTTGTTGTTCATTCATGTCCAACTCTTTGTGACCCCTTTCGGGGTTTTCTCGGGAAAGATACATGAGTGGTTTGCCATTTCCTTCTCCAGCTTATTCTCCAGATGAGGAATTGAGGCAAACAGGGTTAAATGATTTACCCAAGATCACACAGCTAATAAGTGTCTGAAGCAGGATTTGAATTCAGGTTTTCCTCACTCCAGACCCAGTGCTTTATCTACTGCATAGATAGATAGAAGACAAATTAAGAAATTGTGTGTGTGTGTGTGTGTGTGTATTCTTCTGTACCCTAATTCCATTACCTCTCTGTGATGGGTAGCATGTTTCATCATTGGTACTCTGGAATCATGAATGTCACTGTGCTGATTGTAGTTCTTACAGTTTTCAAAGTCATTTGTTTTTATGATATTGTTATTATTATATAAGTTGTTCTGATTCTATTCATTTCATTATTCATTAATTTATGAAAGTTATTTCTCAAAATTGTTCATTTAAAAGTATTAATGTTATGCTAGGTGGTGCCGTGGGTGCTGTTGGGCCTGGAGTTAGGAAGATCTTAGTTCAAATCCTACCTCAGACACTTACTGGCTGAGTGACCCTGGGCAAGTCATTTAATCTCTGTTCGCCTCAGTTTCTTCATCTGTAAAATGGGGATAATAACACCTACCTCTCAGGGTTATTTCGGGGATCAAATGAGATAATAATTGGGCACTTAGCACAGTGCCTGGCACATACCAAGTACCATATAAGGGTTATTCTCATTCTTATTATATTATGTATTGTATAGGTGCAAGTAATTTCTCAATGAAGGAAGGTTGATCCAAACTGAATTTGAACTTGACATTTGAACTCCTGGGATAGTATAACTTACCTTGCCTCAGTTTTCAAATTTAAAATTATGAGGAAGGAAGAACATAAGCTCTCTTCTGCCTTGTTCATTCATTGATCAGTCATTGAATGGAGGTGTTAAAATATTTCCTTTCTGGTGAATCATCTGGTTATTTCTGGGCTTTCACTTCCTTGGACTCTCCTCCATTTCTGGACACTTCACTAAATGATGCCTTTGGCAGTTGGCCCTTGTGTGTGTTTCTGAAGGGCGCAGTTTATTGGCCTCTTTGTCGACTGCTAGAAACTATTTCATGCTCAGAAAGCCAAATGCTTCCTCATTGGGATTCTGAAATGCCAGAGGAACTTGATCCCATTTTATCATTATCCCCCTATAAATATGCTCATGATACCAGACCTACGAAGTGTTAGTAGTCGTCCTAGCAGTAATGATGTTACAAGCAATGGATGCTTTCTGTGTTGTTTTTACCATGACTTTTAAGAAGCAGGAAGTCTCAAGTTCATTAAAGATTTTCCCTGGATGTTATATATTGTTCTTTGTCATTCTAGATGATCGCAACCAGTTATTTCAGCAAAGCATCAATTTGGTTGATTTCCATTTGCTGTTTGAGACATTGCCTAGAATGTCAAATGGTGATTAGCTCATTCATCAAATGCTTTGTCTTTCATAATATAACAGGCTCACAGGATGCTCTTGGAATAAACAGATCAAGCATTGGGTACCATAGCCAGATACTACCTTCAGTTATGTCCTGGAGTCCCCCACCTTTGCTATTTGCAGGTCAGAAGGGTCCATCCCCCATTCCTGGAGGTTATCTGAATGGGAAGGCCTTAGTTAATCAACAAGCATTTATTAAACTCTCTCTGTGTGCCTTGTACTGTGCTAGGTGGTGGGGATACAGAGACAAAATAGTCTTTCTGTTAGGGCAGATAGCATGTACATATACAAGTAAGTATATATTAAGTAAATCTGAGGAGGCAGCTAGGTAGGCAGTGGATAGAGTCACTGGCCTGGAGTCAGAAAGACTTATCTTCATGTCAAATATGGCCTCAGACACTTGCTAGCTGTGTGATCCTGGGCAAGTCAATTAACCTTGTTTGTCTCTGTTTCCTCATCTGTAAAATGAGCTGGAGAAGGAAACGGCAAAGCATCCTAGGGTCTAGTCAAACCTCCAATGGGATCACAAAAAGTTGGACATGACTGAAAAATGATTGAACAACAACAAAATTTGAGGAGGGGAGGGCACTAGCAGGGAGACACATGACAAAGAAATGTCTTATCTCTTATTGGTTACTAAGCAAATCTGCAGCTTTTTTATGGCCAGATGATCCCCATGAAATCTAGGTAAGTTACTGATTCCCTGCCTACTTCAGTTATGTAGGATTAGAATCCATTTGGTAGAATCTCTTAAGATCTACGACTAAAGGTAAAGGTATGGCAAATGCATGTTGCTGTTGATAAACTGGAATTAAATTATTACAACAAACATTTATTGAGCAGTAATTTTGTGCAGTGGTGGCATGCAGTAAGACAAAGTCCCTTGAGATATCTGTTATATAGTAGAGGACATAAGATATATACAAAGAAAACTGTGATGCTATGATGAGAATAGCTGATGGGGGGAGGGAAGAGGGAGGTAGCAAAGGGACAAATAAGGTGGGAGACATCCAAGGGGGCACATTGGCTAGATCTCCCTGTTTGAATGCCTAACTCCTTATGTACTGGGAAGCAGCATTTATTTATTTAAATTTTTATTGACATCTTTTGTTTCTATGTTCCCTTCATTTCTGACTATATCCTTTTTCCCTCCTCTACTCAGAGAGCGATCCCCTGTAGCAGAGTAAAAAAGAAAGAGGAGAAAAATAGCCGTTCAGTATTACTGACCTGCATACCCACCGCAGTTCCCTTTTTCTCATGTCTTTTTCCAGGTCCAAGTCCTTGGTCATTGTAATTACACAATGTCTAATTTTGTGTTGTTTTTGTTCTTTCAGTTTGCATTGTTTTAGCCGTTCTATACTGTGATGGTGTCAAAGGCTTCGGAGAGGTCAAAGAATAATGAGGATTGAGAAAAGGCCCTTAGATTTAGCAATGAAGAGATTATTGGTAGCTTTGGAGAAGGCAATTTTAGTTGAATGATGAGGTTGACACCACACTGTAGAAGGTTTTAAAATTAAGTGAGAGGAAAGGGAGTAGAGGCATCAGGTGTGTTCAGTCTTCTAAAGGGGTTTAGTCATGAAAAAGAGGAGAGGTAGAGGAGGATAGCTAGAAGGGATGGACGGATAAACTGAGGATTTTTGGAGAGCTGGGGAGACCTGGGCATGTTTGTAGGGGGTGGGGAAGCATCCAGTAGACAGGGTACAACTGAAGAGCAGTGAGGCAGTAGGAATGATAGAGAAGGCAATTTGCTGGAGATTGTTTGGATTCCTCAAGTCATCATGTACGTGCTTTGTTGTTGCTGTGGTTCGATTGTGTCCTGCTCTCTGTGACTCCGTTTGGGGTTTTCTTGGCAAAGATATTGGAGTGGTTTACCATTTCTTTCTCCAGCTCATTTGACAGATGAGGAAACTGAAGCAAACGGGGGTAAGTGACTTGCCCAGGGTCACACATCTAGAAAGTATCTGAGGTCAGATTTGAACTCATGAAGACCAGTCTTCCTAATTCCCAGCCCAGTGTTCTATCCTCAGCAATGCCACTTGGCTGCCATATATGTACTTATCTATTTGTATATTGTGTGTTTCTCTCCATCTCCCCAGCTAGAATGTGACCTCTTTGAGGGCAAAGACTAGTCTTTCTTTTGTCTGTGTATCCCTAGTGCCTCCTACAATGTTTTCTACGTAGCAGACACTTAAATGATTATTGGATTAGATCCTAAAGAGATATGCATTCCCTTTGTTTGATCAGTTACTAAATGGAGAAATGTTCTAAGCAATGCAATATCTGATTTCAGACTTTGGCTGGGATGTTTAATAGGTTGTTATCTTTGAAGTCCAAGTCTTTGCTTCTCATGGCTTTACTAATCATACATAAAAGAGTGACCACAAAGATTAATACCATGGATTTTAATCTTTTCTCTCTGTCTGCCTCAGTTTCCTTAACTGTAAAATGGAGATAATAATAGCACCTACTTCAGGGTTGTTGTGAGGTTCAAAGGAGATAATATTAGTAAAGCGCTTAGAACAGTGCCTGGCACATAGTAGGTGTGAGGGATTGTCTGGTGTTGACTACTGCCAAGTGAAGATTGTGGCAAGATGGGGTAGGAACAAGGTATTAGGAAGTGACTGGAGCTCACACTCCTGAGGCAGGGGCTGTGCTAGGCGGAGTTGTGGTGAACTGGGATGGGAACTGGATATGGAGAAGTAACCGGAGCTCACGCTCCCGAGGCAGTGGGCAGTGCTATGTGGAGCTATGATAAGCTGGGGAAGGAACAGGATACAAGGAAGTAGCCGGAGCACATGCTCCTGAGGCAGGGGGCTGTGCCATGTGGGAGTGGGACGACAGAGAACGAGCTCCCTTTGTCTAGCCCCCTCCCTAGGTACAACGCTAACCCCAGATGCCTCCTTCCTGTGTCCTTCCTGACTTCCTGGGTCACGTACTTTCCCTTTGTGTAGCACTGACCCCAGATGCCTCCTCCCGGTATCTGGGCCTGACTTCCTGGGTCACATACTTTCCCTTTGTCTATGCATTAACCCCAGACGCCTCCTTCCTGTATCTGGTCCTAGCCTCCTGCGTCACTTCCTTTCCCTTGGTCTGAGCGCTAACCCCAGACATCCCCTTCCGGTATCTGATCCTACAATCATTGACTAGTAGGCGGGCTGGGGGGAGGGGCTAAGTAGGTACTTAAGGAACGGTAGGGGGATCGGAGCTCGCTCTCTTTTGCTCCTGCTCTCTTGCTCTGGCCTTCCTGCTTGGCCTTGCTGTGATGGCCTCTGAATAAAGCTTGAGTGTTGGCACCTCCTGATCGGCTCGTCTCTGTGTTTATCCAGGTGGGCACCGAAGACTGGTAAGTAGTATGACCTTGGCAGCCTGCTCCTTATAGGAGGAGAGTGCACGGCGTGGCCGGCACAAGTAGGTACTTACAAATATTTGTTTCCTTCCTTTCTCTTTTCTGCTCTGAGTTACCTAGATACATTTTTCTGTTATAAGATCTTTTCCTTCCCATTCACTTCACAGGCTGAGATAGTCAGGAGATTTTTACATAGGAGCTATGCATTCTGAAATCCAAGCGTTACCATGATCTAGATCTGTGTCAAAATATTTTTATAGAAATAATTATAAAGATTTATGGGTGAGATGTTGCAAGAAGGAAAGCAAGTAACTCTGTCAGAAGGATTGTCATTGCAGCCTACTCATAGCAAAATGCCACAGGAATGATTATATCTTACTCAATCATGGAAGAGATAGTCAATGGACAAAACACATGTACTTTCAGATTAAAAGACTGATGAGTTCATCTGATTTTTGTTTCACCCTTGTCAGAAGTGGTATTCAGGATGAGTTCTTTAGTTGCCCTCTTAACAGTCTAAGATCAACTTCAGTAAGATCAGCATTTTGTGAGCAAAGGAATTGAGTTTCCAGATTTCCCTCCCTGCCAGGCTTTGCTTTCTTAGAAACTAGGCAGGCTTACAAAGAGTAGTCAGCTTGCCTCGAAAGACCAGGGACCAAAGTCAGACGATCTGGGTTGGAGACATGTCAGAGCTTACACAGTAGTAAGCAACTTTTATATCCATAAAGTAGAGATAACAATATCTGATTCTTTATTATTAATGAGATAATATAGTAGTAGCTACCTCCTAGGTAGTTGTGAGGATGAAAAGAAACAATGTGTATAAAACAGTTTGTACCTCTAGAGTATACGGTAACTGAATTATTTTATTACTTAGAGAGCAAAGAAAATGGGAATAATTGTATCTTTGGAAATATTTCTTTTTTTTTTTTTGGAAGGGTGAGAATTACGTTACTACTATTATTAAAACTAAAGTGGGTAAGTTGTTAATATTAAAGCTCAGATCATGGGGTTAACTATATTCATCAGCATTAAGTTACTCAGGGAAAATGCAGCACAGCAATGGATAGAGGGCCAGCCTGGGTTCTGGCTTTTGCCTTTTTTTGTATTCCCAGGGCTTAGCACAGTGCCTGGCACATAGTAGGTAGGCAGTTAATAAATGCATATTGACTGAGTGAAGACCTAAGCTCTCAGTGGTCTAGGAAACTCTCTAAGATAGGGGTAGGGAACCTTTTCACGTTGGAAGGCCGATAATATTTAGCTGTAATTAAGTAAGGCTGATAACAGACTGGCATACTCAACCCCCATAAACTCTCCCCAACCAGCCTCATGTGGTACTGGCATCAGTCAGAGGCTGTAGAAGTTAGAACTAAATAATGAGTGTGGCAGCTATCCATTTAGCCTTTATGACTTACTAATGTCCTAATTGTGCCGGTCAATCTGGGAGGATTATTTCATTGAACTTATTTTATTCTTTGGTATTTTAAATACATTCATTTTAAAAAATAAAATTAAAAATATAAAAGACAAAAATGTATTAATAAAAATAAAAGGATTTGTTTGGTAAAACTTGGATTGAACTAAAAGGTCGCACTTAAGGACCTAGAAGGCCACATATTCCCCCCACCTATGCTCTAAGACTATATAACATAGAACTGGTCATCTGTGTCTATGGAAGATGTTTCCACTCTGGGGAGTTACCCTACCAGTGAAACCACAGGTGAAGATACATGCATACGTAGATATATACACACACACACTACATGTGTGTACAAACAATTAATCAATGTGTGTTAAATAAATGAGTCAGTCTTAGAATCTTAGAGGTGGAGGGGGATAACCAGAATTCTGCCTATACAGTAATCTCTTCTTTAGCACCCTTTTTAAAAATAAAATTTATTAATTTATTTTGATTTATCAACAATCACTTCCATAAGCTTTTGAGTTTTAAATTTTTCTCCCCCTCCCCCATTACCTCCCCCAGACAGCACACAATCTGATATAGGCTATACATATACATTCCTGTTAAACATATTTTCACATTAGTGATGTTGTAAGGAAGAATTAGAACCAATAGGAAGAACCACAAAAAAGAAGAAACAAAAACAAAACAGAATTAAAAAAATAGCAAACAGTATGCTTCATTCTGCATTCAAACTCCATAGCTCTTTCACTGAATGTGGACAGCATTTTCCATCATGAGACCTTTGGAGATGTCTTAGATCTTTGCATTGCTGAGAAGAGCTAAGTCTATCAAGGTTAGTTATCACACAACGTGGCTATTACTGTGTACAATGTTCTCCTGGTTCTGCTCGCTTCACTCGGCATCAGTCCATACAAGTCTTCTAGCACCCTTAAAAAGTGACCATCGAATCAATCAAATCATTAAACTTTTATAAAGCACTGGAGATATAAAAGGAGGCGAAAGACAGTTCGTGTTTTCAAGGAGCCTAAAATCTAATGGGGGAGATATGTATAATGCAAGGTGTGTGTGTATATATATCTATAAACACACACAAGTGTATTACACAAATATACATGTATATATTATATACACACAGATATATACAAAGCAAGTTATAGAGGATAAATAATTAATAGAGGGGAGGCACTAGGATTAAGACGGGTGGGGGAAGGATTCCAGTAAAAGATAGTATTTTCTTTGGGACTTAAAGAAAGCCAGGATGATCAGTAGTCAGGGCAGAGGAGGGAGAGCATGGGGGACAGCCAGAGAAAATTCCCAAACTGGAGTGGTGGCAGTGTCAGAGGAGCTGAGGGAGATGAAGACAGATGTTGCAAAGGTGAAGTCAGTAGGCCTTGGTAACAGATTGAAAATGGAAGGTGAGGAGCAAATAATCTAGGGTGACTTCTAGGTTGTGAGCCCGAGGGCCTGGGAGGATGGTATTGCCCTCTAAAGTAATAGGGATTGTAGAGCGGGGGTGAGTGTAGAGGGAAGGATAATGAGTTTTATATTTTTTATATATTGAGTTTAAGATATCTACCAGACATCCAATTTGAGATGTCTGAAAGCCAGTGAGAGATATGACATTGGAGGTAGGCAGAGAGATTGGGATAGGACAGGTAGATTTGTGGGCTCATCAGCCATAGAGATGGTAATTAAATCCATGGGTGCTGATGAGCTCAGCAAGAGAAGTTGTATTGAGGGAGAAGAGGGCCCAGGACAGAACCCTGAGGCACACCTAGAGTTAAAGGATGTAATCTGCATGAAGATCCAAGAAATGAGACCGAGAAGGATCAGTCAGATGGGTAGGAGGGGAACCAGGAGAGACTAGTCCCTTCCAGACTTTGTTGAGGACTTCCAGTGACGGGGTGCTCACTACCTCCCCAGTCAGCTCATTCTAGTCTTGGAGCTTTAAGCTTTTCCATCCATTAAACTGAAATCTTAAAATCTGCCTCTCTGCAACATTGCTCCCAGTTCTACTTTCAGGGTCTTGCAAAATAAGTATAATTCTTCCACATATTTCAATATTTGTAGGCAGTTTTCATATTCCCTTAATTCCGTTGAACAACTATATTAAGGGAACATTATACTTAAAACACTGGGCCAGGGGCTGGAGTTACAAAGACAAAATGAAAAACAGTCCCTACTGTCTAGGAGCTTACATTTTATTAAAAGTTATCTCTTCTCCAGATTCTCCACTGGTTTCCTATCATCTCACTATTGTGGTTTTCCTTCTACATATGCATCATGTAGGTTCTCAGCATCTTTTCTCTCCTTTTTTTATTTCTTTATCTTAGTTTTCAGCTTTCACTTCTATAAGATTTTGAGTTCTAAATTTCTCCCTTCCCTCCCACCTCCCAAGATGGCATGCAATTTGATATAGGCTATATGTGTACAATCATTTTAAACATATTTCCATATTAGTCATGTTGTGAAGAATTAGAACCAAATGGGAAAACCATGAGAAAGAAGAAACAACAACAAAAAAAGAGAAAATCGTAGGATTTGATTTCCATCCAGACTCCATAGTTCTTTCTCTGGATTTGGATAGCATTTTCCATCATAAATCTTTTGGAATTTCCACATCCTTTCTCAAAGGAGGCCTGTCACCTCTTTTGCTGTGGGTACTGTGATTCTCTTCCTTCAGCCCTTTAAGACATCATTAAAAAAAGCTTTTTGGCTGCTATGCAATATTGTTGATTCTTTAAATTTAATTCAATCCAGTAAATATTTATTAAGTGCCTACTATGTGCCACTGTCTAAAAGTGCTGGGGATACAGACAAGAAAAAGAAATACAGTCCTTGCTCCCAAGGAGCTTTCAATCTAGTAGGGGAAGACAACACACAAAAGGAGGCTTGAGAAGAACAAGGGGGATATACCAGTGGGTACCTGCAGTAGGTGGCATCTTGTTTTATGGTGTTGAAATCAAGCAGGGCTGCAGGTGCAAAGAGGAATGAGCTGAAAGTCTGTTTGCTTCCCTTTAAAAGAGAGGGCAGCTATGTTGCGCAGTGCATAGAGCTCTGGCCTTGGAGTCAGGAGGACCTGAATTCAAATCCACCTCAGAAACTTGACACTTACTAGCTGTGTGACCCTGGACAAGTCACTTAACCCCAATTGCCCCACCAAAAAACGAGGGGTAAAATAAAGACTTTGGCAGAAGTTTGGTACTCTGCCCTCCAGACCTCCAGTCAGAATAGAGAGGTGATGAGGAAGGTGATATCAAGGTTTGAGTTAGCAACATGGTGATGAGATTAGATGTGATTGAATTTCTCTGAGGAGGGGCATCTTGCACTTGAGAGCAGTAGATGCAAAGTAGAGATTTTGAATCTGTAATCCCCTAAAATCCCTCTTCATTTTTTTGTGAATTGTTGACTACTCACCCTACCTCTTGTACAATTGATTTTTTTGCGGGGTGAGGCAATTAAGGTTAAGTGATTTACCCAGGGTCACACAGCTGGTAAGTGTCAAGTGTCTGGTCTGAGTCCGGATTTGAACTCAGGTCCTCCTGACTTCAGGCTTGGTGCTCTATCCACTGTGCCACCTAGCTGCCCCTACAATTGACTTTTTAAATTGAAATATAGTACTTTACATTTATTGCCATTAAGTCATGTCTTAAGTTTGGCCCAGTGTTCTGGTCTGTTAAAATCTTGAATTGGGATTCTGTTACTCAGTGTGTTAGTGATTCCTTCCAGCTTTGTGCTATCTAAGCTTTGTGCTTGGCTAAGCAATCCTTCTGTGCTTTCTGTGCCTGAAAGATTCTCAACCTTTTTTGGTTCATGGAACCCTTTGGCAATATGGCAAAACCTATAGGGCCCTTCTCAGAATAATGTTTTTAAATGAATAAAATAAAATAACAGAAGCCAACTGTAGAAATAGTTATAAAAAAATTTTAAGACAAGTCCACAGATCCCTGATTAAGAACCCTAGATTCAAATAATTGATTAAAATGTTGAATAGAATAGGGTAAGAACTCATTCCTAGGGTGCAGAGATCTCATTCCAGGTTCATGTCAATTCACCCTTCAATCAGTTTTGAATCTATCTATTTATACTATGGAATGCTATGTTGACGTACAGGTGTAGTCTCTGTATTGATAGAGTACATCTACTCCCAGATTGTACTGTAAGTAATTTGGTCAAGAAAAAACAACAACAAAACTCTTCCCCACAACATTCGCCCCTACCACCAACTTCAACCCTTGAGCCTGAACTTTGTGGGAGAGTAAGAGAGAGAAATCGTGACTCCCTTCCCTTGTTATATGTACTTGCTTTCATTACTCATTTAGTCCAAGGGCTAGCTGAGCACCTTTAAACTTAGCCAACAAGGATCGGTGGTCTTCCTCAATCTTGGGCCTTTACTTGCACTTTTGGGTAGTCCTAGGTTTAACGCTCTGCGGTTGCCTGTCTCCTGAGCAGGAGATCTACACCCTTCCATGCTTTAATTCTACTCCTACTTCAGATTCCTGAGGAATGATTCTATTTTTAGTCTGGGGAAGAGGAAATGAAAAGACACCCAGAGTCCATAAATAAGGAATGGAACAGACAGTTTTATCCTCACCCATGGTAAAGGCAATTCTAAGCAATAAGGAATTATAGAATGGTTACTGCGAGTTGAGAGGCCAATGTTCAAACCTTGTAGGGGACATTTGTAAACTCTGTTTTCAAGAGTGGCTTATTAAGTCTTTCATTTCTCTTCCTTTAAGTACAGTCCAATCAGTGCCAAGTGGGCTCTTTTCTTTCAAGTATCTTCTTTCTCTCGTTATGCCTTCGTTGCTCTTTCTACTGCTCCAGTTGGAGATTTTTCCTTGCTTGGGTGCTTTGGGAAAAGGAGAAGATGCCAGCTGCCTGGAGCGTGGGATAGGCGGAAGGAAGAAAGCATGGGATGTTGTGATAATATTGATATTCTAGGAATAGTCTATGACTTTCCCTTGGTACCTTGGACAGTGCTTTGCACATAGCAGGTACTTGAAAAATGCTCATTGGATTGGCTTGAACTGGACACTTAAGTAGCTCTTCACGTAGGAGCACTCTAGGTACTCTGTGCCTGTATTTCAGCTGTCTGGAAACAAGTAGCTTCTAAGTAAAACTTATTTTAGGGCAACTCACAGCTAACAGTCCTTTCTTCAATAAATGATTCATGTTAGGAAAGCATTTAAGTGCGTTTTGTTTTCTAGTAAGTCTCTCTGCAGGCCCATTAACTATGAATCAAGTTAGCGAGAGTTGTCCAAGTTCATTTGGCATTGCTTTATGGAAGTCATAGAAATAAAAATTTAAAACCCTCCCTCCCTATCTTCTTCCCTCCCCCACATTCCTTACCAGAAATGAATGTTGACAGTGGCTGTTATCTCTCCAAACTACTGCCGAGCGTTCTGGGTGACCAGGAAAGAAGAGAACATTATATTTGAAAATTTTCCAAATCTAGTAGTTTGGCCCAGTTGTCTATAGCTAGTTAGTTTAATGGGATAGAGCACTGTGCCTATGAGGCCAAGATTACATATCTGTTCTATTCATATCAATTCTATCCATTCAACAAATACTTAAGTTCCTTTTTTGTGCCAGACACAAAACACGTTGGCTCTTGAGAGTTATCAAAATCAACAAAATAAAATCAGGCCCTACTTTCAAGAAACTTACATTTTATTCCAGGCCATTTAGGTTCTCTTTCACACTAGTCAGACTTAATATATTTTAATTTAATTTTTAAATTTCTGAACTTTTTAATTTAATTTTTAAAATTTAAAATTTAATTTAAAAAATTTTTTTAAATTTAAATTTAATTTTTTAAAATTTCTAAACAAAAATTAGTATTTCCATGTGCATCATAGACCAGAAAAGATGATTGTATATGACACTGAGAATCTTATGTGAGACTTTTCTTTTTAAAGCATATAACAAATTTCATCATGTAACTTTTAAAGCTTATCCTACTTATCTATGATCCCCTCCCCAACCAGACTTCTTGCATAGGTCTTTGGCCATGATAGTGCCAATTTGTTACTACTAATGGAAATTTCTTTTTTTTTCTTTTTTCTTTTTTTTTGGTTAGGCAGTGTTGTTAAGTGACTTGCCCAGGGTCACACATTTTTTTTTTTTTAAGGCAATTGGGGTAAAGTGACTTGCCCAGGTTCACACAGCTAGTAAGTGTCAAGTATTTGGTCTGAGGCCAGATTTGAACTCAGGTTCTCCTGATTTCAGGGCCAGTCCTCTATCCACTGTGCCACCTAGCTGCCCTGGAAATTTCTAAGAATCAACTCTACTAGGTTATATAGTTTGAGCAGTAATATCACCTTTAGGAACTATAGATGATAATCTATTGCATGACTATTCAAGACTAGATTGTCAAACTGTATTGCTGATAATGGATAGTGGTTCCTGCTTCTTCCAGGAAGCCTTCTCCTAATCATTGTGCACTAAATTTTCTTACTTCTGACCTCCATAATTTATACAGACTTGGTATAGCTTAGACACCTTCTACTTAATATGATTTTGTGCTGATAAATTTTGTCCTAACTAGATTAGAAATATCTCAGGGGCTGGATTATACCTGAGGCACAGTAATAAGTGGTCAGTAAATACTTACTGGATTGTGGGGCAGCTAGGTGGTGCAGTGGATAGAGCTCCAACCCTGGAGTCAGGAGGACCTGAGTTCAGATTTGGCCTCAGACACTTGACACTTACTAGCTGTGGCACCCTGGGCAAGTCATTAACCCCATTGCCCAGCAAAAAACAAATTACAAAAAATTAAAAAAAAAAATACTTACTGAATTGAATAGTATGATTCAGTTCATTTCACCAAACAGTTAAGATCTACAATGGGCTATGATTAGAGATACCAAGATGTCCCTATCAACTAATTCTATATCTGTATCACATAGTTCCTTAACTTACCTATACCTATGTCAATGAATCTAAACCTCTGTTCCATCAATTTTTTTAGGATGACTCACACATTGTCATTAATGACTGGTTTGTTTTTGTTTTTGTTTTGTTTTTTTGGTTTGGGCGATGGGGGTTAAGTGACTTGCCCAGGGTCACACAGCCAGTACGTGTTATGTGTCTGAGGCCGGTTTTAAACTCAGGTCCTCCTGAATCCAGGGCCGGTGTTCTATCCATTACACCACCTAGCCACCCCCTTAATAACTGTTTTGAAGAGAGAATAGAAAAACATATCCCTTCAAGCTCCCTGAGTTATTAAAGGAAATTCAGTTCAATAAAGCAAATGTTAAGTATGTTCTGTGTGCAGAGTACTGTGCCAAGTACTGGGGATACAAGGCAAAAATGAAAATGACTCTTACATTCTAACAAAACTTATTCAACATCCCTGAAATGACTTTTACATTCTAGAGGCTTTGTGGCTTGGAGGGTAAAATTGCTAGATTTGGAGCCACGAAGAAGTGAATTTGGATCCTGCCTTCTGATACTGAACTTATTAGTTGTGAGACTCTGGCCAAGTCACTTAATGTCTCTGAACATATAGACTCTTCTATGAAACGGGAATAATGCTAGAAGGGGTCTCATTGAACTATCGGCAGGATCCAGTAAACTAAACTAGGTAAGGCATTCTTTAAACCTGAAAATATCCACTTTTTTCTTACTGAAAAAAACAGGGTACAGTTCTTATAATCTGAAACCCAAACTTTGGTAGCCTTAACTATCATCTTTGATCGGGTCCATACCTAGGGCTGTGTGACTGTAAGCAAATCACACTATGCTCTCTGCCCCTCCAGACCACCTTACCCTTGCCAATGTATACAATGTGTTTTAAAATGTGCATCAGAAACAGCTTTGATCCATAGCCACATGTCTAATCATAGAACTATCAGTCAATAGAAATTTTTTTAACATTTAGCTGACTTTTTATAGGGTTTCAAGCTTTGCATACTACTTTGTAACCCCCTTCATTTGACCCCCACAAACATACTTGTAAGGTTGATACTACAAGTGGTGGTATTGCCAATTTATAGATGAGGAAATAGGCTTGGGAAAGTTAAGTGATTTCCTCATGGTCATAGACTCTGATAAAGGATAAAGGCAGGATTTGAATCCAGGCCTTCCTGATTCCAAGTCCAACTATCTTTGTTAGGTACTGTGCTGAATAAAGAGCCAAAAGAAAGAGAAGAGGTCTCAAAAACAGGTGCCACACCCTGTGGATGTTCTGTTTACTACCAGTTAACGGCATGCTGCTTCTTTGTGGTCTTGTTCATCGACACACCAAGTCAATAATGGCTCCCCTCTTACACAGTTATAAATTACTTAGACAGGTGATTATCTATACCCTAGAGACAGCTCTCTGTCTGTCTTAGGAATTCTTTCTATTCTATGTACAATCGGCCAGTTTAGACCTTTTGCAGATTGTTGGCCTTTGTTGTTTTTATAGCGCTTTAAAAAATTACGTACATTGAGCTTCTTAAACAATCAAACCAGCTTGATTGACAGAACAGTAATACAAAGTACGATTTCACTGAACCAGCCTCTAAGTGGCTGCTTGTCATAAAAGAACAACCTTTTCTCTGTTTTCTCTTAAGTCATTTCAGTATATAAATTTTACATGTCCATTTAAACCTTTCTTTTCAGTAGGGAAGTGTGTTATAAGTGGTTATTTAAAGCATTATCACATAATTCTGGTAAATGTCATTATTGTGTGCTGAGTGCTTTGACTCCATGACCGCTGGATTCTCAGACTTGGCCAATTCCCATTCATTTTATGGTCCACTCAAGTAATGTGATTGAAAGGGATTCAACGTTAATTGGAGCATCTTCATTGAAAGCTTTAATATTGGAGCTTTGTTCAGGGGTTGTACATCAAGTACCATATCTTAATAAAGACTTATCTCTTCATCCAGTAGCTCATTTTTCCCATTTCTAAGTTCCATATTCATTGGGTTTTTTTCTTTAGAACTAGACGATACAATTGTTGGTGCACTTCTTTTACAGAATATTCTTATATTGAAAATACAACTTTGGAAATACACTCCATCTACTATTACCTTGAAATTGTCACATAAATTATTGGTAGCTGAGAATGTAGCTATTTCTAATTGCCTGTTTCTTCAGTGTGTCTAGTCTAATGGCCACATTTGATGACCTGTAAGGTTTCATAATACCTAAAACTCATATTTGCAAGCCAATCTAAACACTTCAGTAGTCTGAGTAACTGGGTATAAGTGACTTGACCTTGGGCAAGTGGCTGTACTTTGATGTGTTGGAGTAGGGGCAGGGCATATTTTGACTGGAAAAAGCTGGAATGTGTTCCAAGAGTGGTTATTGGGCTCTGTCTGGCTCAAACAAAAAACTATGTAGTCCGTGGTTTTAAAAAAATGGGATGTGGCATGGAAGTACAATCTCATACATATGTAGGCATATATGTTTTTATATGTACCCACAGAGAGGTTGTATAGAACAGGAAAGGGATGCTAGAACTGGAGTCAGAAGACTGGGCTTCAGAATCCAGCTTTATTATTTGTTTTTTTAAAATTTATTTTATTTTCAATTCATGAAACAAAACAAGCACTTCCATCACACAGTAAAATAAATTATTTATGTAACCTTGAGCAAATTATCTAACCTCTGGGCCTCAGTTTCCAATCCTCTAAAATGAGAGAATGATCTGATCTCTAGGTTTCTTACAGGTTCAAATTATAGGATCATTATTTTAGAGCTGGAAAGATACCTTGTTGTTAGGTCATTTTTCAGTCATGTTGGACTCTTTGTGACCCCATTTGGGGTTTTCTTGGTAAAGATACTAGAGGGGTTTGCCATTTCCTTTTCCAGCTCTTTGACAGGTGAGGAAACTGAGATAAACAAGGTTAGGTGACTTGCTCCAGGTCACACAGCTACTAAGTATCTGAGACCAGATATGAACTCAGGAAGGTAAGTCTTCTCTCCAGTCCCAGCACTCTATCCACTACACCACCGATCTTAGGGGCTATCAAATCCAATCCTGACATTTTCTAAATAAGGAAACTGAGGCTCAGAGAATTTGTGAACAAAAGAAGTTGAACCCAGGTCCCCTGACTCCAAATTCAGTGCCATTGCTACCATGCTACTCTGTTTAAATCCTGTGAGGCCACATACCCAGAGAATATATGAACAATGGGATGGGACTGCTCTTGTCTGTTAAAACTAACATGCCACCCTAGGTTTAGGGAATCATAAAATAGAAATCTAGAGGGAACCTTAGAAAATGTCTAGTTAATTGACCTTCAACTCATCACCTTTTCTATGTTTTGTCCGAAGTGAAGAGGTTAGGTAAATTGAGTCCTTTGCCTACCTCAAGTCTGACCTCTCCAGGAGAGAGATGAAAGCATTATGGAATTAACTTTACTCACTCATCAACCCAACTTTTATATGTGAACCAGAAACCTCAGTTCTTTATAGATTTAAGTCTCTTATTCTGAGAAGCAGACTTTACAGAGGGAGCTAGAGTTTTTTATTATAGAAGATAATGAAGAGGTTGAGTTTGATTTATGGCCATCTTCTGAGTTCAGTTTGTTTTAGCAGACAGAATGTACTGTGCTGGGATGATATCAGACCAGTATGGCTGCATTATAAAATTTTAAAATAGGTTAATTTTACATAGGCTTCTGCACAACCATCAAATAATAATGATTTTTAATTAAGTAATTTTGTAGTTAGAGCCTGATCCCAAAGACTTTTCAATCCAGTGAGTCTTTCTACTGGTTGTTTCAATGTATTAATAATGTGAACCATTATTGTAATTATTTCTCTTACTATATTTATATGTTCTGCCTTTCGTGTTCTTCCTTCATCTCTGCCTCCCAGCTTCCCTAGCTTCCTTCAGATGTCAGCTAAAGCCGCACTTTGTACAAGAAGCATTTCCCAGGCCCTCTTTTTTTCTAGTGCCTTCCCACTCTTGATGACCTCCAATATGTCTGGTCTATAACTTGTTTGGACATGGTTGTTTACCATATTTTCTTCGTGAGTTCCTTGGGAGCCAGGTCTATTTTTGCCTTTTTTTTGTATCCCCAGCACTTAACACAGTATCTGGCACATAGTAGGTGCTTAACAAATCTTTGTTGATTGGAATACCTTATTTAGATATTATTCTCCTACTAGTTTTATCTTCTCAATTTGATTGAGGCTTTTTAAAGGCAAGTGATATGTCTTCTTTGTATCCCTCACTGTATATGGCCTAGAGTTTTGTTTTTTTTTTTTAGGGGGGTGGAGAGTGTTCGCAATAAGACTAACAAATAAGTATTTCTTGACTTAAATTGTTAAATTAAAATAATTAAAGTTCATTTTATCCCTGCCACTTTTAATTCTTAGTGATGAAAACAATTTTTCTGGCTAAATTGAGAACAGGACCAAATGAGTAATTTTATGAGCCCAGAAGTAAGTTACTGGTCTGTTGTAAACCTTGGCCTATATTTATTCAACCTAAGGAAGAACCAGGGATTTGTGTCTCCTAAAATTAGAACATTGACATCCTACTTTTTAAACCTAGTGAGTGCACTGTGTTGACTTCCATTGCCGCTGAGCTTAATTGTAGGACATAAGGAGGATTAGTCCCTGTCTTTATCTGGCTGACAGGAAACACTGACATAAGAAAACTTCTCAAGTTCTTTGTGATTATACTATTGAATTTGATAATAGTGGGAAAGGGAAACTGGCTTCAGATACTTAACACCTTTGTGACCTTGGGCAAGTCACTTAGCCTCTGTTTACCTCAGTTTCTTATAATGTAAAATGGGCATAATAACAGCACCTACCCACCAGGCTTTTCATGAGGATCAAATGAGGTATTTGTAAAAGGACTTAACACAGTGCCTGGCACATTGTAGGCATTTATTAGTATTTATTTAGTTAGTTATTGTTTGCTATTGTTTATTACGCACTTATTCTTCCCCCTTCCCCTTATTAATATTTTTTATCCAGCATTTGGCCAGCTCAAAGTGATCTCCAAGGGCACCAGAAAGGAACCATTATGCTCAAGCCATACAACTCTCACAGAAAGATTTTACAGCACTGGGATAAAAAGTAAAGGAAACAGTTAATTTTTGTTTTAAAAATAGTCCTGCTGTGTAAGAATGTGGTATTGCCTTTCATAGAGTCCTAGAATGCTAGAGTTATCAAAGGACCCTAGCAATTAGGAAGAAGCAGGATGTAGCTAATAGGGTACTGGATTGGGAGTCAAAAAGACCTCCTTTTATGCTCCTCATTTTTAAAATGAGAGGGTTGGACTCAGTAGCCTGGCAGGCCCCTTCTAGTTCCCCAATGTATGCTCCTATGAGCCTTTATTTTATAGATGAACGGGCAGTGGCTCAGAGAGGTGACTTGTAATCACATCATTAGTAGTAAAGTCAAGACTCAAACTTAGAACTCCTACTTTTCCATGGAGAGGATCCTGGTAGGAATAAAAAAAAAATAAAAAATAAATAAAAAAAACAAATAAAAAAAATCCCTTCTCCATTTCACATGACCCTTTGTGATGCTTGATGGGAGGAGAGTTCCTAGAGAAGTGAACATTTCAGCTAGCATCATGAACGAATTCACTCCTTTGTAAGGAGATAGACATTTCAGCTGCTGAAGAATTAAGATTGTGGATGACACCATCAGACCCACTGTACCGCTTTGTTTCACCGAATTCTTTTTCTTTGTTAAAAAAAGGCAGGGTTCAGGGCTGAGGGGAGGTGGTAACAAGGGAGAGATTATACCCAGGATTGATTGTGTTGTAACAATAAAAGGCATCAGTGCAATTTGGTGGGTAAATTTTCTTTCCTGAGGAATGTCAAGGTTATTTCTTGTGCATAATCATGCCACCATGCCGGTCACTGCCCTCCATTAAGCAGAGTTCTATACCTTAGATTCAGAGCCTGACTGACAGGCTCGCTTTCGATTTCAGAACTTTTCTTGGCTACTCCCCAGCTGAATGCTTACTTGAACTATGCTTAATGTTTTATTGTAATTTTGGAGGTTCTAGGATCTCATTTTATTAACTTTGCATCCATTGTTTCTGACATCTCCCCATATCCCCAAGTACCCTCTCCACTCTCTTCCAAATATCCCCTGAAATTGAACATCCTCCTATTTCTTCAACTTATTCATCCACTGCGTGGTTTAGAATGTTATTTCTCAAAAGCGTTATCTGCAAACCCTTGGACATCCCTAGGATCCTTTCAAGGAGTCCCTTAAATTAAAACTGATACATAATAATGTATCAGTTGACGATTAAAATACTTCTACTTTTTCCAACTATCTATCTGTGTGGGGCTGGATTGTCTTCACGTACTTCAACCGGGATGAGATGTCACATAGAATGAATGCTTAAGTAGACATGACAGTCCAGATGTCTTATAGTAAATTAAATATTAAAAAGATTTTAAAAAATATACAAAACAGTATCACTCTTCTTACTAAATCTACTTTGTTTTGGGAAACTTTTCATAAAAATAGTTAATATGTGATAGGCTTGTTGTCATTTTTATTGAATTAATAAATATTTTAAAAATTTTATGTTTCAGTTTCTAATTTGGTAAATACCAGTAGATATAACCCACATTAACAAAAGCTTTTTGGAGTCCTTATACTTTCTAGGATTATAAAGGGGTTCTGAAACCAAAAAAGTTTGCAAACCACTGGTTTAGAGGCTTTTCACCATTCTGAACATGTTTCTCTGGATAGGACTCCAGTTTGCTCATATCATTGCTAAAATGTCATCCAGAAAGAAATGTAGTAATCCAGGTGTTGTTGACCTGGGTAGAATCTTTTTTTGATTGCCCCCTCGCACTTACTTCATATAGGGTTTATAGTTTAGTAAAAACAAAACCAAATCTTCAAATGTTTTTCATACAAGTTCGCCTACTTGTGTTTCCTCCATTCTGTACTTGAATAGCTGATTTTTTTTTGAACCTAGGTTTTATACTTAAATGTTCTTATGGTTTAAATATACTTATTTAATATACTTATTTAAACCATCTTGTATTAATCATGATAAAGGAACCTGCTAGTTGGGCACTGTGCTAACAAAGAAACAAAGAAAGACAAAAACAGTTTGTGCATTAAGGAGCTCCTGCTAGCTGTAATAGGCACGCAACTGTATAAGACAGATACATTGTAAAGGAAAGGTAATATCCAATTGAAGGCATTAGAAGTGGGAGTGGGGAGTGGGTGAGGGTGGGAAATGCCTCTTGCAGGGAAGCTGAGATTTGAGCTGAGGCTTGAAGAAGACCAGGAGAGCTGGGATGTGGAGGTAAGGAGAGAGAAGCATCACCTTTGTTATTTCTCCCTTGTCTTTGTCATCCCAACCACCTATTCAAGCAAGCCATTTTTGCCTCATAAGACCATTAGTGCATACGCTTCCTAATGCCGTTACTATTTTAAGACTTCAATTTTATGAACCTCTTTGCTGGTCCTTTCTCTGTCTAAGGGTTTTTAAAAATATTTCTGCCTGTAGCAATGCTAATTGTTTTATATCAGCAATACTTGGATCTTAGCTCTTAAGCTGTAAGTGAATCTTTCATGAACGGGCTGCTTTTCAAGACAGTCAATTTTCTAATTAGAGTGTTATGATAGTTTCTACAAGGCTAACAGTGGGTAGAATCATCTCTAGACTATATCAAATCCAGATAATTGTCCCAGGACCTATTCTGGGGCGGTGAAGGGTAGGGAGGTGGGGAGAGGTCCTGGCAGCTGGACAGTGATTCAGGAAGTTAAGAGAAGGGCAGGAGATGGTGTGGTCAGCTGGTGTTTAAAAAAATCTACACTCAGTGAATTGAAAGGAACCTTGGATGAAGGTCATCCAGTGCAGTCTTATAGCTAAGGAGGACTCCCATCTACAATAGCTCCAGCGTATGGTCATCTAGCCTCTCCATGAACATTTTCTGTTTAGGCAGCACAAGATCCCATAGGTTAGCTGTAGGTAGTATGCCCTTGTGCCTGATTGGGGAAAATGTATTGTCTATAATGTTATTTGTTGTCGATTAAATGTTTTAAAAATTATGAAACTTGAAGTCTAGAGAATTTTCCCTCTCTCTTCCCCCAAGAGGGACCTGAGTAATCCGAAAGCGAGGAGAAATGATGGAATGACGGTTGTCATTTACCCCAGAGTATTTTCATTATCAGAGTGCTGAAGGGTTTGGGAATCAAGGAAACCTGAGAATTTTATGGGAGATGCATTATAAATGGTTGAATCAGGAGAGAAACTTAGGGTTAGTGGGGTGAAGAATCTGGAGAAAGCTGGATGATGCCAGTCTTAGGAGAAAAAGCAATCAGGGTGGCCTGGGTAGGCTAAGTAATTATACAGCCTCGTGTCTTCCAGAAAGGAGAAAAAGCAGGTGCCAGTCTAAGGCTGTAGACTTAACTGAAGGAAGCCTATTTTATCAGTAAGAGCAGGACCAACTCTTAACAGATAGCTAGTAGATTTGCTTTAGCCTTGAGACCTGCAGAAAAGTAAGGAAATGAACGATAATTGTCTTGCAGCCTGAGGCCTGGACAGGCTGAGAGAGAGGAGAACAAATCTTGGGAAACCCAGAGTGGAAGGATTTCTTTTTTTTTTCTCCTGGTCCAGGGCTCCCTATCAGGTCCATGGCCAAAGGATCTGAGGTGAATGAAGTGACAGACTTAATTTCTCTGGACCTCAGTTGTTCCTCTGTGAAATGAGGAAGGTGGACTAGATGACCTTTAAGGCCCTCTGACTTTAAAATATATTTGTGACTCATCTTCTGATTATAATATATCATAGGCAAGAACTCCACAGGAAAAGGAGGAAGAGCTTGTCCAACTGGGTTCATATATCAGGGCCTGGGGCTTCCTGTACCCGAGGAGAAGACTGTGGAGGTGGATTTGCAGGAGGATCCAAGGAGCCTACCTATCTGGCTTTGTGCACCTAACTCATTGACCCCACTTTGAAAGCTAGATAGCATATAGCCTAAGCAGGATTTGGTTGGCTGACTTCAAGGATAAGATCTGGAAAAGTAGAGGAGTCGCCCAAGGAAAAAGGAGGGTCTGATTTCCTGGAGGACCAAGGTTTTACTGAAAGAACAGCTGTAAACTCTCTAACTTTCTCTCTTAGAATCTGTTATTATGATTTCCCATGTATTTGTCTCTAGTGCTTATTAGTGAAACTCTTAAAGCACACCCTTCAGGGAATAGGGAAGAGTATAACGAAAAGGACTTTTGTGTTTTACCTACATCCTAAATTTACAGGTTTGGAAAGGAGAGGTGATGGATGTCCTCTAGAAGCAAATTCAGTTCCTAAGAACTTGCTAAGGGCAGCTAGGTGGCGCAGTGGATAGAGCACTGGCCCTGGATTCAGGAGGGCCTGAGTTCAAATCCGGCCTCAGACACATAACACTTACTACCTGTGTGACCTTGGGCAAGTCACTTAACCCCATTGCCTAGCCAAAAAAAAAAAAAAAGAACTTGCTGTTAATAAAAGCCAGAGTGAACACAGGCACACTGGGGCTATGTACCACAGTTAAGTTCTGTTTTTATTGTTGAGAAGTTCTTTATATTGAGTCTCAGATCTGCCTTAGTATGATTTTTTTTCCATTTTTAATTCTAGTTATATTCTCTGGAGCTATATAGATGTAACTCTTATCTCTTTCCCAGATGACAATCCTTGAAAAACGGTATTCAAAGAAAGCCATCTACTCCCCTCCCCCTTCCCAAGTCTTCTCCAGTCAAAACATCCTAAATGCCAATAGATAGACTCTCTTAAAATAGGGTTTCCAGACCCTTCATCATCCCAGGCAAATCCCACTGCATATAATACATCTTGTTAATGCTTCTCTTTAATATGGAATCCAAAACTAAGGCAATATTCCAGATGCAATCAGAGTAGTTTTATATTGCATCCTGGTGAGGTAGGTGCTATTACTATGTGAATTTTGCAAATAAATGAAACAGATACTCAGGGAGGTTAAGTGACTTTCCCACCAGAGTTGGTAAATATCTTAGGCAGGATGTGAACTCAGGCTTACCTGACTGTGAGTAAGGCACTCTCTATATATACTATACAGCCTAAAGAATAGTGGGACTATTGTCTCCTTTGTGTTTTAGTTAATTCCACCTACAAATAACTTACTTAGCTTGCTAGTTCTCCTTGTTGATTCATACTGAACTCTTGAACTTGTGTCTAGGAGGTGCTTTCTTTTTTTTTGCTTTTTGGCCAGGCAATCGGAGTTAAGTGACTTGCCCAGGGTCACACAGCTAGTCAGTGTCAAGTGTGAGGGCACATTTGAACTCAGGTCCTTCAGACTCCAGGGCCAGTGCTCTATCTACTGCACCACCTAGCTGCCCCAGGAGGTCTTTTTTTAAGCCAGGTTTTTCTTAACAAATATTTGTGCAGTTTATTTTTATTTGGAATTGAATTTGCAACAAATATTGCCTGTTATGTGCAGAAAAATGTGCTAGGTAATGAGAAAGATGTAGCATTTAGAAGAGTTAGAATTCCTCCCCTCTGCCACATATAGTCAGATTTATTCCTCTTAAATTTCATCTTGTTAATTTGGGTCTTTTGTTGCTGCCTATTACTTTCTGATCCTGCTTGTTAGGAGTCCTTTTTCCCCTTGTGGTAACTTTGTGTTTACTTTGTATATATACATTTTTACTCACTTGTATGTTAGAGACTCAGGCATTTGTTTCCGTGTTCCTACACAAAATAGGTGCTTAATCAATGCTTACTGAATTGAATCGATGTCTTTTTGGATTTTTTTCTGCCATCCAGCCTATTAGCAATCTTTCTCAGCTTTATTTGTTGTTGTTGTTTAGTTGTTTCAGCTGTGCCTGACTCTTTGTGACCCCATTTGGTGTTTTCTTGGCAAAGATACTGGAATGGTTTGTCATTTACTTCTCTAGCTCATTTTACATTTGAGGAAACTGAAGTAAAAAGGGTTCAGTGACTTAATCAGCTAGTAAGTATCTCTGGCTAGATTTTAACTTGGGTCTTCCTGAACAGGCTCTGTCTACTCCACCACCTAGCTGTCCAGTATATTATCTTCAAATCTGATAAATGTGAATGAAAGAAAAAGTATTTATTAAATATTTATTTTGTGTCAGTACCAAGCTAGGCAGCTAGGTGGCTCAGTGGGTAGAGCACTGGACCTGGAGTCAGAAAGACCCGAGTTCAAATTCTACGTGAGATATTTTTTGGCTGTGTGACCCTGGCAAGTTGCTTAACCACTGTGCACCTCATTTTCCTCACATGACATAGCACCTATCTCCTTGTGTTGCTGTCAGGATAAAATGAGATAATATTTGTAAAGTGCTTTGTAGACCTTAATGTGCTATATAAATGTTAGTTATTATTAGTATTAGTTGCCTAAGCACTGGGGATGCAAATAGAGAGTTGGGTCCTTAAGGAATTTACATCCTAGTAGAGGGAGACAACTATAGGAATAGTGACCAGGAAAGGGTATGTCTGGAGAGCCATGGAACTGGATGGCTTCATGGATCACATTCACTTCTAGATTGTAAGACCATGCTAAAACACTTTCTATGTCTTCAGTCCAAGTCTGACCAAAAATATGGAATGGGGCAGCCAGAACCAAAGATGGAACCTTGTAGTATTGTCTTTCAGGCAGACATAGAGCCTTTCATCAACATTTTTTAGTCTGAGAGTTCATTTTGCTTTTCTGGTAGGAATTCACATTCAGCTCCTTCACCTTTGAACATCTGAGTAGCATTTGCTTATCTCCATTACCTAGGCATCAGTCCCCGTCTCTGTTGGTGTTAGATAAAATAACTTTAAAGGGACAGTTAGTTATATAGGATCAATGGTATAATTCAGACATATCTTCTTGGGAGGCCAACATTTGAAGTTTAAAAGCATCAAATGGGAGAAGTATTGGTGTTTTTTTAGGTTGGACACTTACTGGTCCTCACTGGGTGATCCCTGATATTGGGATTGGGGAGAAAGCACCTCCCGCACAATCATTTTCTGATTGATAGACTGAGATGATCTGGAGAGACGGGGGTTCTTGAAAAGGTCTTGAAGGAAGGAGGGAAGGAAAGAAATAAGCATTTATTAAGTGCCTACTGTATGCTAGCCACTACTGTGGTATATGGTTATGATGTATCAGCACCGTTGCTATAATGGTGGTTGGGGCAACATTAATGAAGGGACTCCCTGTACTCGGTTGGGCATGTGGTTTAGTGCCACACCTTTGGGTTATCCAAAGGCTCGAAGTTTAGGAATGTGTAAGAACTTTATGACTTCTGAAATTCCTGCTGCCTCTGAGTCCACATTTCTATTCTGAAACACTCTAATTTAATAAGTGGTATTTTGTGACAGTGACTTATATGACCTTCTGGAATGGAATGAGTTGATCTCTGCTTTTCCATAGTGTATGACCTTGGCAAATCACATGACTTCCCTGTGGTTAAATTGGAGAAGCATTGGAAATGTCAAAATAATTGGCAAGCATCAGTCTCCCGAAATCAAGGTGGAAAATCAGGCTTCATTGCTTCCATTAAACTACTGTAGGGTAATCAAAGACAAAGATTAGACATTTTGAATATTCAGCTTCAAATCAGAGCAGGCTATTAAGTTGTAAATAAGCATCAATCACTTTTAAAAGCCAAGGACTCTGCTGTAGTTAGTTGTCAGTTTAATGGAATACCTTGAAAATTCGAAGACCTGGAAAAGTATGTGTTATGACTGTTTGTGAAAGGTGTCTGGCTATATTTGAGCCCAAATGATGATTCTTCAGATCATGTGGTTTCTTGGATTTAGGTGCCAAGGAATGAACTCCTGGTGTGTAGGTAATCAAGAGTTCCCATCAAAGGTGAAAGAAAACTGGTTGAATGATTGTTTCCCTGTTACCAGTACATGTATGTGTATATGTGCGCATTTGTATATATGCACTCAGAGCTTTGTGTGCATACATGTATACACATACATGTGTATACACATGCATGTATACAATGCTCTCACACACATACATATCCACATACATGTATACACACATACACATATACATGCACATATACAGAATATTTTCTGTAGTTTGTCTTTATGTCCCAGACCATCCATATGGCCAATCTAGACAGTGAAACAAGCCCTAATTAACATTCACGGCATATCAGTAGTGGGGTTCAGTCTCTGTTTGGCTTGGGTGGGTGTACATACGTAGCTCTTTTTATATATATCTGTCAGAAGGCAGTGACATATGATTAAGGACCACTTTCCCCATCTCTTACAGACTTAACTTTGTTCTTAAATCTGTAAGATGATGAGTAAATAACTAGAAACAGAAATGAGTGGCCGCAAGTGGACTAGAGAGGCCTGTGTGTGTGGCAGAATACTTAGATCTGTGTGGTGTAGTGGAGGGAACAAGAAAGCCTTCAAATTTCAAGCTGGGAAGGACTTTTGAAATCTATGACAACTCTTATTTAATAGGTGAGGAAATTGAGGACCAGAAAGGTTACTTGTTTTTTTCTAAGCTCAGATAGTTAATAAGTAGCAGAGATGGGAGACTTAGGTTGTAATCCCAACTCTGATAATAGCTGTGTAACCTTGGGCAAATTATCTGACCTCTGAGCCCCTCTGTCCCCATCTGTAGAATGGAGATAATTCACAGGAAAGCTCAAAGCAAAACTTCAAAGCACTAAATAAATATGAATTGTTGGTATTAGAAGAGAAAGAATGCTATAGTCAATTCTGAGGTCCCAGATTCCAATTTCACATTTGTGAGGCTTTGGACAAATCACTTAACTGCCTTAATTTTCTCTATTTTTAAGTCAGGGAATCGGATTAGGTGGCTTGTGAGATGGCTTGTAGTTCTATATCTCTGATTAGAATTTGGTCTGTGTGCCATCCCTCTTTTCTTTCTTTACTCCTCCTTTATGTCAATTCTCTTTTTTACTTCCTTCCTCTTGTTTCCATATTTCTCATATAATCTGTCTTGCCTCTTTTCTCTCACCATACCCTAATAAAAAAATAAAACAAGATTAAACAGATTCTACTTTTCCATTTCTTTGAAATTTTTTTTGTTTGTTTAGCTGTTGTTGGACAAGATCTTATGTACTTAGGAGTGTATCTTTGTCTCCCCTAATCACTAATTTCTTTAGTGTGTGTCCTTTTAACTTTAGAACTTTTTAGTTTGGGTTTTTGTTTTGTTTTGTTTTGTTTTTTCCTTCAGAGTTGTTTATTGGAGTTCACTGATACACCTATTACCTCGTTGAACAGGGGCTGGGAAAGATTAATTGTGACCTTCTTCCAGTCCCTTAGCCTGTTTGTCTCAATTTCCTCAAATGTAAAATGAGGATAATAATAGCAGCTTTTCCAGGGTTGTTGTGAGGATCTAATGAGATGATATTTATGAAGTGCCAGGCATATAGTAGGTGCTATATAAATATAAACATACAGATATATGCTCATTTATTCTCATTTAAAAAATTCTTATTCATTCTGGAGACTGTGCATTTTCTGTCTCCTAGGATCTTCAAGCAGAGACTAATATGGCATAGTGGGAATGTCTTTCATGTATAACTTGGAATAGATAACCACTGGGTTCCTTTCCAACTCTCTAGAGTTGGAAAGATTAAGATTAAAGATTACTAGAAAGATTAAGTGAATTTACACAAGATCTAGTGAGTGGCAGAGTCAAAATAAGAACTGGGGTTAATAATGATGATGATGAAGATGATGATGATACTAACAATAATCACTGACATTGCATAGAACTTTACCCACTATTTGTTACTTGAGCCAATCAGTATCCTTAGAGATATTATTGTACCCATTTCACAGATGAGGAAACTGAAGATAGAGCAGTTCAGTGACTTGCCTATGGTCGCCTTGCTAGGGTCAGAGATGGAATTCCAACCAAGGTGTTCCCAACTCTAAGTCCAGTACTATAGCCCTTTGGGTATATTGCCTCACTCAAATCATGACAGTTGTGAACTGGCTGTGATATTATGACAGGCTTGGCCAATATTTGTTCCAGTTGTTTTTTTAATGATGTGTTGAGTTGATTTGTTAACCCTTAATTAATTTGTTAATTAGTTCATTTGCTCCTCCTCACTTCTTTTCAAAGTTTCTATTTTGATAGCCCTACCTGGAGCTCACATCTTCCGATGTCCATTTCAGGACTCTTTCTAGTAACTTCCCCTGAGATCGGTTCTGCCTTTTTTTTTTTTTTTAAGTGAATTAGAAATTAAATATTTTAAAATGCTTGCTTCGGAAAGCGGTAAATTGGCTCGAAACTGAAGTAAATGATGCAGCTTTCTAATGAGCAGAAACAAAAGCAAACTCTATTTAACCCAAAAAGAGCCAGTGATGTTTTCCTAACATTTAATTTTGGTTTTGTGTTTTATAGGCTTTCTCCTGAGTGCCTGGGCTGCTCACCATTTTTTTCCCCTGAAAAAGAAAAAGTTGTCGTGAAGAAGTTCTTGCGCGCACAGACAAGACCATGGACATCATTGGCTTTCTGAAATCCCAGTTCCTGTGCCACCTTATAGTTTGTTACATATTCATTGTGTCCGGGCTGATAATAAACACCATCCAGCTCTTCACACTTGTACTCTGGCCCATCAACAAACAGCTCTTCAGAAAGATCAACTGCAGACTGGCCTATTGCATTTCCAGCCGTAAGATATTTACTTAATGTTTATTTTCATTCATATTGGATGCTTGCTTTAGCTTAAGGCAGGGGTGGGGAACCTGCAGCCTCAAGGTCACATGTGGCCCTCTAGGTCCTCAAGTAGGGGCCTGCACTTGAGGACCTAGGGGGCCACATGTGACCTCGAAGCCACAGGTTCCTCACCCCTGCCTTAAGGGAAGCATTAAGTATATACATAGCTATACTGCTCTGTTATCCCCATAATCCTTTAGCCTAAGTTAAACTAACTGAGACCAAAACCCTGGGCTTAGAAGTCTGAGGGGCCCTGATTTTGCTTCTTTGTCATTGTATTGTGTAACTTGGTCTCATGACTTGGCAGATGGAGAGAAAATTTCCACCTCTATCTATTTCATCTTGATATTATCAGGATGGTGATTTCAAATTGCCATTTGATAGACTGAACACCACATAAGGTTAGGTAAAATGTGTGTATATGTATGCACACATGTATGCATATATGTAGAGACATATCTATCTATGTGGTGTATATACACATGTGTATTGTGCACATTTGTGTGCATGTACACAATGCAGCAACACTCCTGTGTGCGTATGCATGAATACATTTACGCATGTGTATAGTCTGTATATAGAAACACATATGTGTCCGCATATATGTAATATATTTATATCTGTATGTATTTATGTGTTTATATGTTATATATATAACATGTGTTGTAGATAGGTCTATATAGACTTATATCTACATATACATGTCTTTATATATCCTTCTATATCTATTTATCTATATAGATATATCTATATGTGGATATATATATCTTTATATATCTACATGTTTATATGTGGATATATATCTTTATCTACATATTTATATGTGTTTATGCACATATGCACTCACATGTATAAGCATGTGCTTGTGCATTCATGTTTATATGTGTACACATACATGTGTGCATGCATATACACACAATAGAAAGTAAGTTAAGTGAGGTTAGGGCAGTTTCATTTTTGTCTACGTCCTCGATGTTTACTTAGCAAGGTGCTTGGCATGTAGTAGGTGATTAACAAATGCTTATTGGAATCGAATGAATGATTTATTAGTAAGAGCATTTAAGGGAGAATGAGAATAATTATTACTTTTGTGAGGATAAACTGAGGTGATATTTATAAAGTGTTTTGCAAACATTAAACCACCATATAAATGCTGTCATTATCAGGATTGTTATTACTATTATTATTACTAGTTAACTGTTAGTTTTTGAAGATAAGGATTGTTGGCCTGTTGTAGTTTAAAATCTTACATGAGCTGCTTATTTGTTTTCTTTTTTTTTCTGTTAGAAATTTTGTTTGCACTCTGGGGCTAAAAACCCAAAAAATCAACTTTGAGGACTCTCTTTGTAGAGTAAATCCAAACTAGTGTTTGATGGAAACAAGTAGCTTGCGATTCTTATGGTTTCTAGATGAGGTTAATAAGGGTATTCTATAAAACAACTGGAAAAAAGTATGGACCACATCTCTAAACATCCTTTTAAATATATAAATATATATACACATACATATATAAATATATACACATATGCACAAACATATACATATGTATGCATGTATATATGTATTTATGTGTGTATGTATATGTGTGTGTGTGTGTCACAAAATTGCCTTGAATAAACCAAATTCTAGATTAGCCAAGATGAATTATTAGGATTTCAAAGCTGGATAATCTTAGCATACTTTATAGCATGTGCAAACATTGGGAGACAAATCCACAGAGAGCGTATCGGCTCAGCAATTACACAGGCAAGAAGGGTGGGCCAGAAGTGGCCCAAAGAGGAAAGACGATTTCTCCCTTTCACCTTACCTATTTTAGTTCTCAGGAAAATCTAGAGAAATGAGAGAGTAAGACATAAGCAACTGCCTGATTTTCTCTTGACATTTTGTTAAAAATGAGTCAGATCTAATGACCCTAGAGAATCCTGCTCCACCCCCTCCCCCAGCCTTCCAAATGAAGTCCTCTCCTTTTAGGTTTCTCAGAAGCAAGTCCACTGAGCATCTTGGAATTTTTATTATGATTCCCAAGGTACCCAAATATTATTTTCCAAATACCATTGCCTCTTAGTAACGGTTTGTCTGTTCTTTCTTACCATATGAAACAGACTTAGAATAGTATGGTAGTAGAAAAGAAGGCAGTTACAGAGTTAGAAAAATACCTTGAGAGGAGGGTAATGTGAGGAAGACTCCAGAAATCTTACCTGGACCACTGATGAGCCCTAGGCTGTAGTTTGGAGACTCAGCTAGGAAATGGCACCAAAAACCACCCCTGAAATCTGGTGTAGATATTCAGTTTTTGTTTAGTTTAACTTTCATCCTCTCCCTAGGGTAGAGGAGTAAACGTTTACCTAGGGTTTAATTATGCCTTCTGGAATATGAGTCATTGTGTATCTTGGCAAATCAGTTGTATTAATTATTAGAAACTGACTTTCTAAGAAGAGAGGTAAAATATGCTGTGATGGGTTCTAAGTCCACCTTTGCCAGTAACTGGCTGTGACTTTGGCTAAATCACTCAACCCTTCTGGCCTTAGTATTCTCTTTGGATTTGAAGTCAGAAGATCAGAATTGATGATGGCTCGGCTTGTTTATTAGTACTTTGGCCGTGGACAAATTTCTTGAGCCTCTGTTTCCTCATCTATAAAATGAAGATAATTGTAACCAAATTTTTATCTGTTTTTGAAGTGTTTCTCTTATAAAGCCCCCATTCTTATACACCACCAAAATCTACTCATTTTCCTTACTCAGCTAAGATCCTTTAGCATGAGTATCTAAGAGAAATACTACATTTTCTAGCCAGAGAATTAAGGGCTTGATAAGATGTCTCATGGAGCAAGTATAAAGTCCAGGGCTGTTGCATGGGGCTATAAACTCTTTCACTTTGGAATTCCGTGATGTACAATCTCTTTCCCTCCTGGATAGTCACAGATTTAGGAAACTAGGATTTTAAGACATGAATGAGTCAAGTGAATTGTGGTTCAATTGGCCAACAAATTGAATCCAGAATGCTGAAAATGAAGTTGCTATTGCCAGAGTTTTTGTTTAAGCACAGAAAAGATTATTCACTTTCTGATAATGAAGAAAATGAGTGATGATTGGAACTTTAAGAAGTTGTAATCCCTCATGGTATTGGTGATGTCCTCTCTTTTCCTGTCTCTGCTGCTCCAGAGCATGCTCTAGCACTGAAGTACACCTGCTATCTTAAGGATGCAGCCAAACACTCATTTAGAACTGTCCATCCTCCAAGGCTCATGTCCTTCCATAAACCTGCCACAAGACATCCTCCATCCCAGCCTTCTGGGATCATTCCTGTGCATCATAAGATGTAAGGTAACATGGATACTGGTGGAGCACTCAGGTTATCTTGTAGTCATGTCACTCTCAGTGACCCAATGACCAGTGCTTTTCCAGTTATAAATTTCTCTGCTGACATCCTTTACCCACATGGTATCCTCATTGAATAATAGCTCTTTTTGTAGTACCTTAAGTTTATAAAGCACTGTATATATTATCTCATTTGATCCTCTAAAAACAAAAAAAAATCAAAACCTGTGAAGTATTTGTTGTTATTGTTCCCATTTTATACATGGGGGAACTGAGGCTGGGAGTTTTAATGACTTGCCCAAGTTTAGATTCAAACTTAGTTCTTGGGGCAGCTAGGTGGTGCAGTGGATAGAGCACCGGCCCTGGATTCAGGAGGACCTGAGTTCAAATCCGGCCTAGGACACATTACACTTACTAGCTGTATGACTCTGGACAAGTCACTTAACCCCATTGCCTAGCCAAAAAAAACCAAAAAAACAAAAAAAAATCAAACTTAGTTCTTCCTGATCACAAATCTGAGCTCTGTCTACTCTGTTACCTGTGAAGATCAGTGAGCGTTAATAGCCAAACCCTCCCTTCCCCCAGCTCTAAAGATTGTTCCTTTATTTTAAATTTTTTTCCTAGTTAAAAATAAAATACATTTGATTCTACTGTTAGAAATCTCCCATTTTAAACGGAGATTCAGTATATATTATTCTACCTTCAGTGCCTTTTACATCCTATGAAGGCATTCATCAGAAAACTAAGGTCTACACAGTATGGGCATCTTAATACAGCCATCCACCTGCCACAGATTGCATACTGCCTTTCCCTCTACCCTCACCCTTTTTCATTTCTTACTCTTGTTCTGGTGAAGTATTCAGATCAATGCTTCTAGAGAAAGCATGACGATCAGCCTGCTGCCCTGAGGCTCTTCTTAGTCTCCCTGATTGCCTGTTACAGCAATTTCCATCCCTGACAATCACTTGTGTTTGTTGTATCCTCCTATTAGAATATAAGTTCCTCAGGAATATAGTTGATTGGAAAAAATTTTTACAAAGGATTCTGATAAAGGTCTGATATCCAAGATGTAGGTACCTGATACAAATAGATAAGCATAAAAACCATTCTTCAGTAGAGAGATAATCAAATGATATAAACAGGCAATTTTCAAAGAAGAAAAGCAGAATATCAGCACCTATATGAAAAAATGTTCCAACTCAATAATAATAATGGAAATGAAAATTAAAACAATTATGATGTTCTACCCATTAGATTGACAAAGATGATAAAAAAGGAAAATGAAAATTCTTGGAGGGACTGTAATTGATAGAAATAGATAAGAATAAAAACTCTTCTTCAAAAGAGAAATAATCAAATGATAAAATGAGGCAGTTTGCACAGAAAGAAATGCAAAATACCAATACTCATTTGAAAAAATGCTCCAACTCAGTAATAATAATAATACAAATACCAATTAAAACAATTATGATGTTCTACCTATTAGACTGACAAACATGATAAAATAGGAGAATGAAGGGGCAGCTAAGTGGTGCAATAGATAGAGCTCTAGCCTTGGAGTCAGGAGGACCTAAGTGCAAATCTAGGCTTCACACACCTGAAATTTACTAGCTGTGTGACCCTGGGCAAGTCACTTATTGACTCTCAAAAAAAAAAAAAGGAAAATGAAAATTCTTGGAGGGGCTGTAATTGATAGAAATAGATAAAAATAAAAACTCTTCTTCAATAGAGAAATAATCAAATGATAAAACGAGGCAGTTTTCAAAGGAAGAAATGCAAAATACCAATACCTATATGAAAAAAAGCTCCAATTCAATAATAATAGTACAAAAACCAAGTAAAACAATTATGTTCTGCCTATTAGATTGACAAACATGATAAAAAAAAAGAAAATTAAAATTCTTGGAGGGGCTGCTGTTGTTGTTCGTCCATCATTCTTGAAGAGGACTGTGACATCAGGAAGGTGATGCCATGACTTGCAAGTGAATTGGATTTAAGTGAGTCAAGGCTACACAAAGTCACTAGCCTCACTCTCTCCTCCAGAGCCATCTGGGCCCAGTGGCTAGATATAGATCAAGACGACTGGAGATGTCTCACTGGAGGGGCTGTAGGACACTAATGTACTGCTGGTGGAGCTTTTATTTGGTTCAGCTATTCTGGAAAACAATTTAGGATAATATCAAACTGTGATGTGACAATACCACTACTAGTTCTATACCGACAAAGAGATGAAAAACAGAGGGAAACGACCAGTGTATATAAAAATATTAAAGCATCAGTTTTTGTGGTAGTGAACTGTCAGGAACAAAGTGAATACCCCTAAACTGATGAATGGCATAATAATAGTAACAACAGTAGCAGGAGCATTTAGATAGCACTTCAAGGTTTGCAAGGCACTGTACAAATACTATCTCATTTCAACCTCACAACGGCTCTGGATGGTAGGTTTTCATCATTATTCTCATTTTGTAGATCAATCAAACTAACATTTATTACATGAAGAAATGAAGGATGAGAAAGGTTGTGACTTGCCTAGAATCATGTAGCTAGTTAGCTTCTGCGGCCAAATTTGAACTTAATGCTTGTTGATTCTAAGTCCAGCGTTCTAACTGCTGCACCACTCAGCCACCTCCAATAAATGCTGACTTATGAATGTAATGGAATGTTATTGTGCCTTAAGAAATGACAAAAGGGATATGTTTAGGAAAATACAGAAAGACTTATGTGACCTGATATAGATTGAAGTGAGCAGAAGCAGGAGACCAATTTATACAACAATTCCAATAATGTAGAAGAAAACAACCATGAAAAACTTAAAAACTCAAATCAATGCAGTAACCAGTTATGGTTTTAGAAGAATCATGGTGAATGATTTGGGAAAATCATGAGATGAGATAGAATATAAGATGTATGTTTTTAGATATAGCCAATGTATGGATTTGTTTTGCTTTACTATTTGTCCAGGATCTGTTTCTTTCTTTTTTTTTTTTTTCAGCCAGAGACAAGGTTTATTAAAGATCCACCATACTGGCTAGACTCTTAAGGAATCTGAACATTTGTGAGCTATTGGCTAGGTTCTTAAAGAATCTGAGCAGTGGCTGGATTTTAAGAATCTGAGCCTTACTTTGCTGTTTGTTACAAAGGATCTGGATTTGGTGGCAAGGGGTGGGGTGTGTGAGGTGAAGGGTATACAAAGGGAGGAATTGTGTTGATAGAACAGAAAGAAAACAAAGGGGAAAAATCAACTAAATATTTTAATAGTATATGAAAGGGAACAAAAGGCAATTCATAAGGGATCACAGACAAGCAGGGCAGTATTTCAGGGTATTTTGTTAAATTTAATGTATGGTTTTTTTTTAAGTTATGCCTAATAGAAATTCACATCATCTGTTTTTCTGTTCTTTGTATATGGAAATGTTTATAATTGTTGATGTTTGTCAAGTTTGTAATAAGAAAAATTACCACCTCCACCCACCCCCACCCCCCAAAAAAACAAAACAGAGGACAGGATTTTATATCTTTTCCTAGATCCTAGCACGGTGCCTGGTGACTAATCAATTTCTGTTGGTTGATTGAAGTAGAGAACTGATCGATCTAGAGAATGAAAACTTCCAAATGTTTTTTGCTGGTAGCCATGGTTTCTTTCTTCAGAAAGGGAAAAAAAAAACAGCAAGAAGAGAATTAGTGGAGTATGTGTATCATGTAAATGAGTGACTTGGGTGAGAAGTTGGGACATAGGGTTATTGTTCTTTTCATGGGAATTATAGAATGTCACAACTGGAAGAGACCAGAGAGAGCTCTGTCCTAGGCTTTCTTCATTCTCTTCCCTATATTCTTTATTGATGACCTCATCTGCTCCCATGGATTCAAATACCATTTCTATTCACATCGAAATGCTATGGATTTGGAGTCAAAGGACCTAGATTCAAATCTTGCCTTGCTACTTACTATGTGAGTAATGCTCACATTATTCACATAGTCAAGTCATTTAAACTCTGTAGGTCTCGGTTTTCCTCATTAGATAAATGAGATGATTGAACTATATGACCTCAGAGGTGCCTCTTTGTCTATGCTCCCGTGACTCCTCAGTTTATGCATCCAGCTCTAATCCATCTCCTGAACTCCAGGCTCACATTTCCAATTGTCTCTTAGGCATCTCTATCTGGATGTGCTATTTTGAAATCACCATGTCCAAAATAGGATTATGTTATATTTCTCTTAACCCTTCTGTCCTCTAAACTTCAAAGTCCAATTGAGGGAACCATCCTCTTCTCAGTCACCCAGGTTTGTAGCCTCTGGATCTCCTTGGCTTTCCCCTTCTCCATCCCTGTCATATCCAAATGGTTGCTGGATCCTATCAATTCCACTTTTCTATCTCTTATATCTATTCTCATCTCCGCTCACTTAGATGCTACTATAGCTAAGGCTTCTAGAAGTTCTTTCCTAGGTGAGTGTGAACAGCCTTCTAGTTAGTTGATCTACCTCTCCCCATTTCCATTCTTTCCCTCTTCATTCTGTCTACCATGCTGCTACCACAGTGATCTTCTCAGGGCTAAAGGCTAATCATGTTGAGAGATATAATGAAAATGTTTGTTTCCATAAAATTGAAACAACCACTAGAAAAGTAACTGAGTAAAACGGGATACAGCCGGTCTTATCATGTTTTGCTGTGAGAAGTCAGTAAGTCGGACAAAGGTTAAGCTTTGCTTAGAGTGTGCATGCTTAATAGACTCATGAGTACTAACTTCTCCACCTCCAGGCCTGGTTAGGACACCATTTTCTGAACATGTGATGTATGTAGAAGGAGGGAAACATATCAAGGGGTAGATGTGTAATAGGCGTACAGGAAAGCTGTGCGTTCCAGAGTACTCAGCCAATGAGTAAACAGAGGAGGGACTTTGTGGCCAGGATTAGAGATATAGCGAATTCTTGCTTTGGTACAGTGTGTCCTATTCCATAGGACACTCCAGTTGCAACTGTGTAATAAACTGGGCTTTTAACTTCATTCCTCCTGAGTCCAAATGAGTTATTTCTCACAATGTCTCCTTTTCAAAAATCTTCGGTGGCTCCCTAGCACCAACAGGATAAATTACGAGCTCTTTAGCTTATCATTTTAAGCTTTCTGCAGACTGGTACCAGTCTGTCTTTCCAGACCAATTTCATTTCATCACCCCGCCCATTCATCATTCCTAGCAAACTAGAATCTCAGTTATGTCACACATTTCTGAAATGCACTCCCTCCTTACTTCTGCCCTTCGGAATCCTAAGCTTCTTTCTGGTTCAGGTGCCACCTCCTATTTAAAATCGTTTCATATCATTCTAGTTTGTTAGTACTTTTCCTTCCTCAAATTACTTTGTACTGATACCTGTATATGTGGTATCGAGAAGAAAGACATATCAGTTGGCTTGAGGTTTTTTTGGATTTATCTCCAGTGCTTTGTATGTAGTAGGCCCCTAATGAATGTTTGTGGAAATTAAATTATTGTTATTAAGTCAGCATTTATTAAATTATTTCTCAATGGGTTTTCCCAGGCAGGAACACTTTTCAGCAGTAATTCTCTTAACCTTAGACCTTTTTCTCTCTCTCTATTTAAAAAAAAATGTTCTGCACCTCTGTCCCCCAAATGTTACACAGTCAATGTAAATTAATTTAGTATACTCAGTAAACATACCAGTTGCTAGCTCTGTAGCTAATTAAAGGTGTAGGACGTGTCATTTTATTCCCTTTTCCTTGACTTCCTTCTGGACTTTTGGCCCTTTTAGTGATTATCAAGTCAAGACAGCAACCAGGAATGCCTGCCCACCCTCTACACATTCCCATTACGCTCCCTGTAGTTTAAATTAATCTGTCAAGACAGACATAAATACAGGGCACAATCTCTACAAACCTTCGTGTTGTTACAGGGCCTCAGAGTGTTGTCTGCTTTTCTTTAATTTTTTTAAAGGTCTGGAAAAATGGAAATCTTCTAATTATCAACTGAACAGCCAGCTGTAAAAGGGAGCATTTCAAGGTCAAGCAGTTATTTGTCCTTGATTTTGTCAAACTTGACCTGATAATACCACCAAAGAGCCAGAATAATCCAGGCCGTGGCTCTCAGTTAATCTTTGGCCTCTTTGGAAACTCCCAGGGGTTATAGGATCTGTCTTTCAGGGGCAAACTTCAGAGTTAGCAGAAACAAGTAACTGACTCATTCATTTTATGCAGCCACATGGCTCCTTTGTCTCATCATGAACCTTTTTATACATAAAGAGTTCAATGATAATGGATTGTAGCCTTCAATGAGTTTTTTAGGGTACTTTTTCGTTCTAAGGCCTTGGGTGACAGTTGTTGCAGGCCTGTGCTGAATTAGTAAGGAGCTTCGTTCTGGGAACAAACTGCTCATCCTTCTGAGATAACTGACCTGGTCCAAGAATTGTTTTCTGTGCATTTAGTTAAGCCTTGGCGATACCAATTTATATGTCACTGAGGGCAGTGAACTGGATAAGTAATACCTACGGGAGCTAGTAAGTGATACTAACAGATTGAAGGCATACAATAGCCAAGGAAAAATGAGAAAATAAAAAGAAAGCAGCCAGAACAGAAGAGGGAACGAAAAAGACATGGGAGAGCTAAATGAAAGTTGAATGTTGTAGACTTTAATGTCACTTATTGGTGGCTGTGGCATAGGTTGCCTCCCTCTGATATAACACATTGTGGTACTAGTTAACAAGAAAGCAACCTGGCAAATACTTCCTAGGTGCCTACTATGAGTAGGGTACTTTGTTTGTTGTTTGTTTGTTTTTTGACTGGGCAATGGGGTTAGGTGACTTGCCCAGGGTCACACAGCTATTAAGTGTTAAGTGTCTGTGGCTGGATTTGAACTCAGGTCCTCTTGACTCCAGGGCTTGTGCTGTATCCACTGTGCCACCTAGCTGGCCAGAGTAGAGTACTTTGCTAGGCACTGTAGGTGGAACAATGAAATAAAATAGGTCTTTCCTCTAGTTGAGTTGATAATTTAGGAGGGGAACATATATCTAGAACTTGGAGGGACATTAAAGAACACCTAGTCCATTCACTTCATTTTATGGAAACTGAAGAAAGTGAATGAATCAATGAGTAAAGCATGTGTTAAGCACTTAGTATGTATAAAGTGGAACAAATTAGGTGGCTCAGTGTACAGAGTGTTGGGCCTGGAGTAAGGGAGACTCATCTTCCTGAGTTCAAATCCAACCTCAGATACTTAATAGCATGTGACCCTGGGCAAGTCAGTTAACCTGATTTGCCTCAGTATCCTCATCTGTCAAATGAACTGGAGAAGGAAATGACAAACAACTCCAGCATCTTTGCCAAGAAAATCCCAAATGGGGTCACAAAGCATCTGACAAGACTGAAAAATGACTCAACAACCAAAAGTATGAAGCACTGTGCTAAACTCTGGGAATGCTGAAAGAAAGTAAAGATAGTTTCTTATCTGAAGGAGCTCACATTCTAATGGGGGAGATAACATATATGGAAAGTTTCATTAATCTTAGCTGAAGTCCCATGGTCCTTAGGGTGCAGCTTTAAAACCAGTGTCGGTGCCTTGTATTTAATGTCCTTTTGAATGATAAAATCAGATTTGTTTCTCATTTTGAACAGTTTAAGAGTGCCAAGGACTTTGATGATAAGAACTCCTTTTTCTTGTTCCTCAGGAGATGTGGCTATAGCACTTGGCAGGCTGCATCTCCAAAGAGCTTGCCTCCCAGGATGATGTCTGAGGATGCTGTGCAGAAGCACTGCTATTCCCTTCAGGGTTCTAGGCTGTCTCCATCAGAGTCTGAGGGGAGTGGTGGTCAAATTGGTGGTGGTGATGGTTTTACCCACTTGGAAGATGTGATTTCCTTTCTCTCTTTGAAGGTAGCCTGCTACTTCGGCAAGGCTGGCTTGTCTGCCTTGTCGAGTGGCAGTTGGTGGGGATGCTTTCCTTAGATGCTGTTTCTTCATGACTGGAAAAAGGGCCAGTGTTCTGAGAGGTGCTGCCACTCCTAGGGTTCTTGAACCTATCCATCTGCCTCTTAGTTACAGTTCATTAGCAGCTGGTGTTGAGGAAGGCAGGTCACTTTTCCACAGTAATTTCTCCCTTAATAATGCCTGCTAGGGCTGGGCTGGAAGCAGTTCTGGTGGTTTGGGTGGCACTGCTAGTCCCAGGGCTCTTGGGTACAAGGTTCTGAGCTGTCTTTATTAGGGTCTGAGGGGAAATGGTGGTCAAGGTGGTGGAGGTGATTTGACTTGCTGCTTCCTCTCTCTCTCTCCCTTGGGGTGCCCTGCTGCTTCATCTAGTTTGCCTGCCCTGTGAATGGCATGGTTGATAGTTGACGTGGATGACTGGCCCCTTCTTCACAGGAGTGTTACCTAGAATGATGGCTGTGAGCATAAGAAAAGCCTGGAAAATATCTGACCCGCCTATCCAGTTAATCCAACACAGGTGGCAGAGAAGCAAGTAGTTCAGCAGTACTGCTGCGATTCAAACACAGGGTTTTCCACCTCAAATTCTACATTCTTTCCAGGATATTATGTTGTCTCCTAAATGTTCTTAGCTTGCAATGTTAGGAGCTCTTTGTAAAAGGTTGTCATTCATATTATTGGACTGGATTTTGGTACCAGTAGAATATTAATTCCGTGAGCTTAGGCACTGATTCATTTTTGGTTCTGGGCATTCACTACATAGCAGAGTGGTAGATGGTCAGCAGACGGTGTGCTTTATTGAATTGTCTTTATCATTTGGAAATTTTTTTCAAATGGGAAAGGCAGATTATTTTAAGATTAATCCATGTGTAGACTGCAGTGGACTGGCCCCTTTCTTAGAAGGGAAACTGTGCTTTAGGAAATTGTCGATTTGATCCTTTAAAAAATCTTGTTATATAAAAACCTAGAAATAAGAAGAGTCAAATATTTCTTTCTTTCTTGCCTCCAGACTTCTTTATCCATAAATGATTGATGAATCAGCTGTGTAATGTACAATGCCAGGCTTCACAATTCATTAAGCTCTTCAGAGAGATGTAAGAGAGGAGAGAGAATATTATTCCAACCAAAGATCATATACGTTAACTACTAATACATTAGAGTATTTATCAAAAGTGGTAAGTATTCTTGAATTGCTGCAGTTTATACTGTCCTTAAAAAGCTGAAAGTCCCAGGCATCATTTCCAAAGACCAAGATATTTTATCAAGTAAGACTTAACGTTTAAGATCAGTGATAAAGAAAAATGGTCTCTTGGTAACTATAGTAAACGTCAGAGCTGTGAAAACCTAAAGCTACCACATATTTCCCTCAAGCGAAAGAATGAACTTGTGAGTGACATGCAGCCTAGAGTATCACTGTCTTAAAGTTTATTATGGGTAAAAAGGAATTTCCCCTCTCAGTCAGAAATAAGAGGAATTAGATCGCAGAATTTGTTCAAACAGGACAGGTGGGTGAGGTTGCAATGTTAGAGAATTTTGCACCAATTCTCCCAAAGCACCAGAGAGGCCCCCCCTTTTTTTCTCCACATCTGTCATTTTGAAAACTGAAAGAATCTGAGATTTGGGTGTCAGAGGTTATGGTGAAGATGGGTGGTGAGGAGTAAAGGGAAGAACGCACAGACAGTTGGGAAGGTAGGACTTCCAGCAAGACACCGGGGAGAAGAGCTTTTGTCCTTGGAGTGCTAGCCTTAGGATCCACCATCATCTCTCATCTGCCTAGGGAGGCAGCCACCTCAAACCTTTTATCTGTAACCTTGTTTTTATTGTTTAATATTTGACGAGAGCACTGAGAATCCTTTCAGCTACAGATTTAGAGGCTCTTTCAGTCGTTTTGTCTTCTTTTCTGTGCCTCTCTGCCCTAGCTGTAAAGAAGAGATTGGCTATAGGGGATCCACCACAGTAGACCTCCATTATGGAGCATTGCCCCTCCACCCCCATCTCACGCTTAATCCCCAAAGCGGAAAACATGAAAGAAAACCAAAACATTTTAACAAATGAGCATAGTTAAGCAAAACAGCTTCTCATATTAATCATGTCCAAAACTGTGTGACTCATTCTGAATACTGAGTCCATCATTCTCACTAAGAAGTGAGGTAGCATTTTTTCATCTTTAATCCTCTGCATTTGTGGTTATGGGCAGCTAAGTGGTATAGTGGATAGAGTTCTGGGCCTGGAGTCAGGAAGACCTAAAGGTTCAAATTTGGCCTCAGACGTTTATTAGCTGTGTGACTCTAGGCAAGTCTCTTAATCCTATTGCCTCAGTTTCATCATCTGTCAAATGAGCTGGAGAAGGAAATGGCAGAACAATCCAGTACCTTTGTCAAGAAAACCCCACATGGGATCATGAAGAGTTGGACACGGCCAAAAAACTAAACAATCAGCAATAACAAAAATTTGTGTTTAGTCATTGCATGGATAAGAGTCCTTAAATCTTTCAGAATTGTTAGTTTTTGCAGTATTGACGTTATAGTACAAGTTGTTCTCCTGGTCCTCCTCGCTTTACTCTGTATGAGTTCATGTACGTCTTCTCGAGTTTCTCTAAAACACCTCTTTGTTCATTTCTTACAGCACCGTAGTGTTCTGTTACATTCATGTACTCGAGTTTGTTTCAGCCACTGCTGGATCGGGTCATTCTTAGGTGAGCAGTAGAAAAAAAAAAAAAAAGAACCTATACTACAATATAAATTTTAAGTAAAACGATCCTTGAGAAGAAATTTGGGAACCATTGAGACACAGACTGAAGTGTCTGTTAGATCATATGAAGAAGGAAATGAGATTTCATTGTATCTTTTTTGATTTCCATGAATCTAAGTAGTGATTTTTATTGTAATTTAAGTAGAAAATCAACAGTTTTATGTTCTAGTTCCACTTCTACCACAAACATCCGTGGCAAGTCCCTTCATCTCAGTTTTCTTATCCCCTGGAATGAGGTAGGCAGTTACTACTGAGGTGATTCCTAAGGTCTTTCAGTTCAAAAGTCCAATAATAATAATAGTAACTAGAAGTTATGTATCTCCTTAAGGTTTGCAAAGCACTTTGCAAATACCTAATTTTATCCTCATAGTAAGTCTAGGAAGTAGGTGCTATTATCCCCATTTTGCAGATGAGGAAACTGAAGCAGTAACAGTTGATAAATAACTTGCCCAAGGTTACACAGCTAGTAAATGTTTGGCTCAGGACTCCTTGATGCCAAGGCTAATGCTCTTTACATTACGTAGCTGCATTGATTGTGTGGATCTGTGATTTTAAACTTTTTTATACTTTCCCACCCCCAACTGTATAGAGAGGGTCTTTGAATCTGCAAGCATCACTTGATAAGTGTATATTAATGATTATGTATTTACATACAGATAGAGTCCAAGAATTGAGATTATCCATTTAATTCAATTCATTAAATATTTGAGTACCTGGTATGTGATAGAAATTATGTATCATGAGCTATGGATATAAAAGAAATAGAAAGTCCTCATCTCATGTTTTTGATAATCTAGTTTAAAAAAAAAACCCTACAAGACTCTTGAATACTTGAATCTTTGGAAATAAGTTGGGAAGGGCCTTCAGAAAAATTTGGACAATTAAAGTGTTCTTAAAGGAGAGTGATATGATTGAAATGGTATTTTGGGTGATTAGTTTAAGTGTGGTGGTGATGGGTGACTGATTGGAAGCTGTAAATAGAATGGAAAGGGAATTGAAGAGATGTACATGAAATAATCTATGTTCTGTGTCTCGCTATGCCTTTTCCTTTCTTTTCCCCACAGAGGGTAATCAATCAGTCATTCAACAAGAATGTATTAAGCATTTAAGATGTCAGGCACTTTCTAGGCATTGGACATACCGTGACAAAAAAAAAGAAAAGAAAAACAATCCCTATTGAACATAATAAAAGCTAGGATACTTCAAAGTTGTGATGAGATACAATCCTCTTCTCCATAGCAGAGAACAAAGCACATTTTTTTCTCAGTTTCCTCCTTTTCTTCTCTCCTACTATTAAACATGAAATGGGAAAGATTATACAAGATAAAGTGCTCTTTTTGCCCAGAAACATAATTCTCTTTCTTACTCACTGTCATACCTTCTAACTAGACTCACAAGGCATGGTTGTCGTAATTTAATAATGTCATTTTTTAAAAAAATCATCTTTTTGCTCTCAGGGGGCAGGATCATTCACACTTTAGAACAACTCTCACCAGTCCTTCCATGTAAATTCTTGTGCTGTAGATAGCCAACACAGAATGCCTTGGTAGGGATAGTCCCACTATATTTTGTTTTTATCCAAAAATCATCTGGAATGTTGTGTTCAGTTCTAGGTACTACAATTTAAGGAGGACATTGATAAACTAGAGTGTAAATTTTTCTTCTGGTTCCCCTCACTTCACTTTTTTTTGGGGTGAGTTAATGGGGTGAAGTGACTTGCCATGGGTCACACAGCTAGTTAAGTATGAAGTGTCTGAGGACAAATTTGAACTCGGGTCCTCCTGATTCCAGGGCCAGTGCTCTATCTACTGCACCACCTAGCTGCCCCCTCACTTCATTCTCTATTAGTTCACATAAGTCTTTTTTTTTATTTTAAAAAATATTTTATTTGTTATAGTCATTCAGGATTTGTCTTTTCACCATCTCAACCTAACTACCCATCCCTGATTGAGGACATAAGAAAAATAAAACCCATTCCAGATGTGTAGCCAATCAAAGTAAATTTCCACATTGTCCATGTCCAAAAAAAAATTTGTCCTTTTCCATCTTGAGTCTTTCATCTCTTTATCGGGAAGTGGATTTCATCATTAGTCCTCTGGAATCTTGATTAGTCATTAACCTGAGGAGTTCAGCATAATAGTATTCTATCACATTTATATATCATGTTCATCTTTTTATAGATGACCATGTATTTATGATAAACATGTATCTATATATTTATATAACTTGTTCATCTATTCTGCCAAATTATGAGTACTCCATCAGATTCCCAGATTCCTCAGATTCTCATTCTTTGTTAAAAAAAAAAAAACTATAAATGTTTTGTGTATCCTTAGAGTTAGTTTTGCTTAGGACTAATCCCTTCCTTAATCTACCTACTCCAAATTCCCCTCTCCCCTTCTCCTTTCAACCTTCTATTTACCTGTTGAGTGAAATATATTTGTGTACCCAACTCTGTATGTGTGTGTGTGTGTGTGTGTGTGTATTCTTCCTTCTTTTGACCAATTCAGGTGAGAGTGAGGTTCAAGTATCAGCTGTTTCCCTTACCACTTCCTCCTTGTTTGTATAGATATCTGTTTGTACACCTTGATTATGTGAGATGATTTTCCCTAGCCTTCCTTTTTTCTTTTTTTAGTGTAGTCTTTTTTTTTAAATTTTTTGTATTAAATTATTTTGATTTATCAACAATCACTTCCATAAACTTTTGAGTTTTAAATTTTTCTCCCCTTCCCTCCCCACCTCATTCCCCAAGATGGCGTGTAATCTGTTATAGTTTTTACAGTCTTTACATATACATTCCTATTAAACATATTTTCACATTAGTCATGTTGTAAGGAAGAATTAGAACTAATAGGAGGAACCACCAGAAAGAGGAAACAAAACAAAACAGAAGAAAAAAAATAGCAAATAGTATGCTTCGATCTGCATTCAAACTCCATAGTTCTTTCTCTGGATGTGGATAGCATTTTCCCTCACGAGACTTTTGGAGAAGTCTTAGATCCTTGCATTGCTGAGAAGGGCTATGTCTATCAAAGTTAGCCTTTGAACAACATGGCAGTTGTTGCATACAACGTTTTCCTGGTTCTGCTCACTTCACTCAGCATCAGTCCATACAAGTCTTAACAGGTTTCTCTGAAGTCTGCCTATATCAGGTATATGTAAATGTAGAGTCTATATCAGATTACATGCCATCTTGGGGAGGTAGCGGAGGAGGGAGGGATAGAAAATTTAAAACTCAAAATCTTATGGAAATGATTGTTGAAAACTAAAAATAAATAAAGTAATAATTAAAAAAATGCTTTTCCATTCATTCAATTACTCATATAATCTTAACTCTAAATCCTGTGGTTCCACTGAGTACCCACAGTGATGAAATCATGTCTTTAGAAGTATTCAAGTGATATTAGTAAGTTCCCTTTGTGATCTCCCCTCCCCTCCTATACTCACTTCCTGTTGGGTTCCAGGTGGCTGTCTGTCTTGCCTCCCTGTAGCCAGGAAGAGGCTTTGCACATGTTATCGAATGAGGTAATGTATGGAAAGCATTTTGGAGACCTTAGAGTGCTTTCTAAATTTTTTTTGTTATGGTACTCTGGAGTTTTGGAAACTTATGAAGAGTTGCTCTGATACCCATTCTCAAGAGGCTTTTAAAGCACATTGGGAGGCAGTGGTATGACTAGACATTTACTAAGCTCTCCGAGTCTCTTTCAAGAAAGAGGATTGTAGCTTTATTTTATAGCTTGTCATGATCTTCATTTAAGAGCAAGAAATAATCTATTTTAGGACTTCCTCTAAAACTGTACAGTCTATTATTAGGTTCTGAGAAATTTCTAATAGCATAATTATAGAGGTTTCTAACTTTCCCCCCTTTTCTAGTATGTGCACTAAGGAAATGGGAAATTAAAGACTGCAAATGTGATACTGAATTCAGTGAACAGATGCTTGGCTTGAAGCCCATTGCCTTGGCTGTTGATATGGTTTATAAATAAATTAATTCTGTGCAAAGGTGCCTATTTATTTTTGGATTTTTTCCCCCCTAGAAAGCATCGAATTACCTTTACAACTTAAGTTAACTCTTTTCAAATTGCGTCACAAAATTTGACTTCAGAACATTGTATTAATGTGTGGTGTTTTTATTTCTGAGACTGCAGCTTGGGTTTCAGGGTGTGACTACAGAAGGTTGAGTTCCACAGTCAGAAGCAAAGTGAAATTCACTTGGACAAAACTCCTTGTTCATAAATGAATGCAACATTTGGAGTGTGGGGGGGAATGGTTCCATTCCATAGGCTTTCATCTTTGTTCTGCATCTTATAAAAACCAGTTGTCTGCAAAATTTTTAAAGTCCTAAGTGCACTGGCATGATTTTGAAATGATTCCTTTCAGTGTGATGTAGTGGAAAGAACCCCAAAATGTGGGTTAGGAGTTGCCCTGCTACTATCTGGCATCATGATCTCAGGCAAGTCACATGATTTTTCTATTCTAAAATTATACAATTTCGTATGTAAGTATGGAACAATTTATGCCTTTTTTGTCTTTGTAATTTGGTATAATAATTTGCATTTATACAGTACTTTAAAATAATAAGTACTAGTGCTACATGTATTTTGAAAGCTTTTCTGAGTTGGGTTTTTTTTATGCGTTTTTTATTTGGTGAACTTAATTTTGTCAGTCATGGTAAACTTAATTTTGTCAGTTAGTCATGGTAAACTTAATTTTGTCAGTCAATGAGTGTCAAGTGCATACCAAGTGCCAAACCTCTGCTGGGGATACAGAGAAAGGTAAAAGACAGCCCCTGTTCTCAAAGAGCTCACATTCTAATGAGAGAGATAACATATAGACAGCTATGTACAAAAAAAAAAGTTCTACATGGGATAGATTGAAAACAATCAACAGAGAACAGGCCCTGGAATTGAGGGATCAGGAAAAGCTTCTGTAGAGGCTGACTGTTTAGCTGGGACTTGAAGAAACCAGGGATGCCAAGAGGTAGTGATGAGGAGGAGTATTCCAGCCATAGAGGGGCAGCCGGCGAAAATGGTTGGAGTCTAGAGATGGAGTGCCGCATTCAAGGAACAACCCAGAGGCCAATGTTATTGGATTGAAGACTATGTGTTTGGTGTATGGGGTGTAAGAAGATTGGAAGGAAACAAATTATGAAGGGCTTTGAATGCCAAACAGAGAATTTTATATTTGTTTATGGAGGTAACAGGGAACCACTCGAGTTTATTGAGTAGAGAGGGGGATGTGGTTGGACTGGAGGGTGGACTGGAATGAGGAGAGACTTGGGACAGGGGAAAAACCAACAAGGGATCACAGTAGTCTAGGCGTGTGGTGGTGAGAATCTGCATCAGGGTGGTGGCAGTATCAGAGAACAGGAGGGAGCATATGTCAGAGATAATCTAAAGGTAAAATCAACAGGCCTTGGCAACAAATTTGAAGATGGTGATGCCCTCAACAGTCATAGGGACTGAAAAAAGAAAACAGACTAAACAACAACAAAAGCTCTAAAGGAAGCAGTGACCAAAACAGCTTAAGATGTATTGGCACAGAAATAGATTCAGGGGCAAAGGGAGAAAAAGGATTACGTGTTCTTTGCCCAGCCAGAGGGCAAAAGGAATCTATAATTAAAAGAATAAAAGCTTGATGGGGGAAAATAGTTAAGATATGACACAGCATCAGCTGTTTAGAAGGGAAACACTGGATGTAGGCAACGCTTATACGAGAAGGGCCATGAGGGAGGTGGTGTATCAGCCAAGAAAGGAAAATGGCCATAATTAAATTAATGTTTGGAAAATGGAGATTGCCATGAAATTTTCAGGGTTATTAAAGTATGAAAGTATGTTGGAAATACAACCTGGGATGTAGAATTTGGAGGGAAAGGCCTTTTTTAAAAAGCAAACTTTGGCAACCACACTCATGTGAAACTGTGACCAAGTAGGCAGCTGCTCTGGGACGTCTGTGGCCGTTGTTATCTTTCAGGGTTGCTAGCTAGGGGTGTGAGCAATCCAGGCATGTCTGTATTCCTTTCTCCCCTCAGCTGTCCACAGAGAGGGTCAAGGCTTCTGCCTGCAAACACTGTGGATCAGCAGGGATTTGTTCCCTCCGCCACCCGCCTTAGATCCATGTGGGAGTTTTAATAGCTACCCAGGCCTATTCTGAAACAAAGATGTGGTAGGTTTTGAAACAAGGGTGTGTGATGGGTTGTATGTGTGTCTCACACATGGTTGTAATTAACCTTGTCCAACCAGGAGGGAGCTTTGATAAGACCATCAGGAAAGGGATCCTCAAACAAATTTTCTCAAATATCATCAGTTTGATTGGAATTGGATGTACTTTTTGGTTTGTTCTCTCAAATGTCTGTGACAGAGCAAGGAGCAGTGAAGAAGGACATTAACATTGAAACCAAAGCAGTGTTTTATTATAGTGACAGATTGAGATAATTCTGAAAGAATCATTTTCATAATCACTGTGGAGTTCTGTTTGTTGATGAAGTCAAGCACAAATATTCTTTCTTGTATCTTCCATCCAATTTGTTGGAATTTTTTTTTTGTAATAATGAGCAGCCAAAGAGGCAATATGGTAGTATAGGGGGAAGAACACTGATTTCCAGTCCAGTCATAGGATATGGTTGCAAATCCCATTTCTACTTAGTAGTTGTATGACAGTGAGTGAGCCTTTCACTTGGTGAACGTCACTTTCCCCATTTATAAATAGTGGGAGTTGGATTTGATGATACCTAAAGGTCTTTCCAGCTCTGAATCCTATAATGTTGTGAACTCTATCAAATACCAAGCATATTTATAAAGTGGAAAATCAAAGTAAGTTTTGGTAGACTTGCTGCCTCCTTTTATTAACTATCTTCTTACTTTTGGTGCCAGTAGCCAGAATTATGGGATTAGAATGATTCATCATTGCATGGTTGCTGAGCTTCTTTTTTCTTTTCAGTGATGTTCTTTAAAATAAACTGCAAGCAAAACAGAAAAAAAAGGCGGGGGGGGAACTACCCAGTGGGTCACTCAGATATTGCTCAGATCTTTGTGTGCTGTAGGCATGTTGGCTTTCATGTTTCCTCCCCCACTACTCTCTATATGTCTTTGGTCCAGAAAGGAGACATTATGGAACCATACTCTAATGTGATAGAGCTGAGATACACATTACATCAAAGAACTAGCATCTGTAATTATAGATGTCATCAGTTAAATTAGGTGGTGTAGTTAATAAACACTTACTGGGCATCCAAGTTTTTCACCTATGAAGAGTACTATGAATGATAGAAAGGAGGTAAAGACTTGGTCCTTAACCACAAGGATTTTATAATTTTAGAACCAGTACAAATATCTTTGTAAATGCACAGAATCACAAATTTTTAGTTGGAAGGGATCTCAAAGACTATCTAGTCTAATTTATTCCAGAACAAGAAATTCCTTTGTAACATCCTGCACATGACACGCTTATTGACATGTCAATATACATAATAGCTAGGTAGAAACATAGTTTTTAAAAATAATTTATTGGTACCTTTTGTTTTTATATCAGTTAATCAAGAAATATTTATTAAGCATCTACTTTGTGCATGGCATTGTACTATGTTACCTACATTTCTTGATGTATCCTTCCCATTACTTTTACCAAAGATCCAGTCCTTGAAACAAAGAATTTTTTTAAAAAGTTGCATAAACCTAACTAACATATGAAAAATGTTGTTATGTATGTTCCTCCCCACTCGTGGACTCTCAATTTTGTTGAAATATTTTGAGAAGGGAAGGTGCTTCTCACTTCTTCTTTGTGGACAAGCTAAGTTGTCATAATTTTGCAACAATCAGTTTCAATTCTTTGTTGTTTTTGTTGCCATTAATACTGTTGCAGTCATGTATCTTGTTTTTTTGGTTTGTTGACTTCACTCTGCATCAATTCATGTAAATCTTCCCATGCTTCTCTGTAGTCATCTTATTATTTCTTACAACACAGTAAGATTTCATTGAGTTCATGTACCACAATTTGTTTAGCCAGAAGCATGCAGTATTTTTTTTAAAGAACTGTGCGAGCTTAAGCAATGCCTAAAAATGTAAGACTCTTAATTCCATCCCTCTTATAGTCTTGTGCACTTCTCATAGTCTCAGATTTTTTGGGGACCAGAGACCAACTCATACCTGGACAAGAATTCTCTACAATATTCCTAGGGAGGTGGTCATCTAACCATTTCTGCAAGACCTTCATTTTTGGAAACCCATTTCCTCCTGAGATAGCTCATCCTGACAGCTTAGTGATACTTAATTGTACCTAAAAATAATGAGCATTGAAATATTACTCAATTATTATAATCATGATTATGAGCATAATGTTTTCCTTACTGCAGTTTTTTGGCTGAACGTCACTTTCCCCGTTTATAAATAGTGGGAATTGGCTGCAGTAAGTACTCTATACATATTTGATAACTAGAATATAGAACAGGGCTAACGGCATATGTGGAGAATATTTGCTCACTAATCAGGGTAAGGAAGATGTTACCATATCCAGGTGGGTAAAAATGAGAGCTATTTTTTGAAATTTTAAGTCAGAGTTTTTATTGAGGGTGATCTCCTTTTCCATCTCTTCTATTTATTTTATAACTTCTTCGGATCTCCCCGTTTCTGACTATTGCCCTGGAGTTTTATTATCCACATTGCTTAACTCTCTAGTCTGTTGTCCTGTGAACCATTTGCCTAACGTCTGACCTGTTGTATGTATGTAGACTATCCAACATATATAGAGATGGTGCTTTAAGATTTGCAAAGGGCTTTTGTATATTATTTCACTTGATCCTTATAACAACTCTGAGGTAGTAAGTGCTATTATTATTTAATTTGCTTCAAGACTTGGTTCAGGTGCCACCTTCTATAAGGGACTCTTCCTGATGCCAGCAGCTGCTAGGAACCCTTCATTACCTTTTTTTCATTGTTGTTGTTTCATGCATGTTGTATATATTTATGTACATTTTGTCTGAGGGCAGCTCATTTTTGTCCTTGTATCCCTGGCCCCTAGCATGGTGGCTGGAAGATAGTAGGTGTATATTAATAAGTATTAGCAAATGCTTGTTGATTAAGTTTCAATTTATTTAACACTTTACTTTATGAGGTTTGGTAAAAAGCAGACCATTTTCTCCTTTGGTAGACTTGAAACAAGTCTGAACTAGTGAAAATCAAATTTGTTTTCAGTTCTCTTATTTGTAAAATGAGGACGCTAATGCAAATGATATTCTAGGTCTTATGTAGCTATGAAATTCTATGATTTGAATTATTATGAGGGTTTGTACTATCTCTGATACCTACCAGCTACCTATCAATTAATCAGTAAACATTTATTAATTGCCTACTGTGTGCCAGGCCTGGTGCTAAGGATACAAAAAGAGGCAAGGAGCTTGCAATCTAATGGAGGAATCTCTCAATGCCATAAGCAAGTCTTTAAGACTTAGAGAGGAGTTAACAATGAGCACAGCAGAGAGTGTGCTTCCGCCACCTTGAGAATTCCCCACAGAAATGAAATAATAGGTAGAGACCCCCCCCCAATTTTTTTTTTCTTGTAAGGCATTATCTTCCATTAGAGGATGACTAGATGGTCACTGAAGTCCCTACTAATTTTCAAATTCTATCATTCTATGAATCCACTTTTGTGTAAGCCATAGATAGAAAATCTTAGCAATATGTGTTTCTGAAAAAATTATTTATTTCATTTTTAATTTATGGGATAAAACAAGCATTTCCATTATGTAGTATAATAAAAAAAGATTGTGAATGAAACAGCAGATCTGTTATGTACAACTTGCTATTCCACTTAAATATATAATAATGATATAAATTTCTTTTTTTGCTTTTTTTTCCTTTTTTTCTTCCCCCCTCCCACCCTAGAGATGGCTACCATTAGACGCAGATATGTATATGTGTGTAAGATCATTCTCTACATACTTCTATTTATCATTTCTTTCTCTGGATACAGATAGTGACTTCCTTCATATGTCCATATATTACAAAGATTATGATCAAGTGGGATTTATGCCGGGAATGCAGGGGTGGTTGAACACAAGAAAAACTATTAACATAATTGATGACATCAATAATAAAAGTAAAAAAATCATCTGATTATATCAATAGATGCAGAAAAAGCTTTTGATAAAACAATACGTGCTTTTATTGCACTAGGGCATTGTGTATAAATTGACATTCCTCCCATACTAGATTTCCATTTTGATGAGGAATGTGTCTCATTTCAGCACCAAGTTGGTATTTAATCGCACATCTCTAGGCTTCAAGATGATTTATGGGTAACCTTGCTTTTTTCATTTCGTTCACACTTTGGATTCCCCTGATTAAGGCAACCTTCTTTTTTTGATTCGAAGTGAGTTCTCCTAAGAATTGACACATGAAGTCATAGTAATACTTTGAAGAAACAGCTTTGGGAGAGATTAGTTCAATTGAGTTGTATTCCCCTAAAGCAGGCTCTGATTATGCAATTCATCTACTTAATTTGTTTTTTATCTCAGAGGGAGAAAAGTAAACTTAATCTTGAGGCCAATTTAATTACATATTAAAAAATATATAATCCAAATTAATGAAGGGTTTATGTTAATTTATCTTAACATTTGTAATAGAAAAATCTGGTTTTGAATATCTGGTTTTGTTACTGCTAATGAGAAGTGGATAAAGTTGCTTATTCTCTCTGGGTCTCAGTTTCCTCACCTATAAAATGAAGGTGTTACTTCTTAATAGAGAAATGATGAATTCAAGATGGAAATAAGATGTACATTTTCAGACACAGTCAATGTGGGATTTTGTTTTGCTTGCCTATATTTGTCAGGGCCTTTTTTTTTTTTTCTTTTTTCAGTGGGGAAATGGCTGGGAAGATATGGGGGACAGGGATATAGTAGTAAAAAGAAATAAGAAAGATAAGAAGGTCATTAAAGCATTTTTTGATGGAGAAAAAAGAACAAGAGGAAATCCAAAAAAGAAGGCCAAACAAGCAGGATAGCTTTTAAAGCTACAGATTGGTCTTATTATATATTTACAAGTAATATCTATGTAATAGAGTTTCAGGGACAGTCCTCATTTTTCTGTTTTGCTGTGTATAAATGGCCATTCTATTTCATGTTTAAGTTCAGAGTAAAAATTAAAATTAATTTTTAAAAAGCAAAGGTTTTAGACTATCTGCTAGACTGTTCTTCTGTACCTTTCCTTTATGCATAATAAATGTTATCTTTCATCCATTTTGTATGTTTTGTATATACCTATTTATATATGTTTGAAATGTAAGCTCCTTGAGGGCCGGGACTGTTTTTGTATTTCTTTGAGTCCCCAGTGCTTTGCACAGTACCTGACAGAGTGAAATGCTTTATTGAATTAGTATTTGTTGTTGAATGAATGATCTCATTAACTGTGGAAAGTTTTTTGTTTTTATGGATTTCTAGGGAGGCCGGAACCAGACAAGGCATGAATGTTGAAACTAGAGGGATAGCTTGCTTATTTCACTCTCAACCTATAGCCTAACCTTTGTTCCAAATCATTAGTGAGGAAAGGAGGTTAAGCCTAAGTACTAAGGGCCTGTGGTGAAAATTAGACGTCTGTCAACAATCACTTATCAATAGTCTGCAATGTGCTAGGCAATATACTGCATGCTAGTGAAGCAAAGACTAGAGAAAACATTGCTCTGCAGAAACTTACACCCTAAGGGTGGGGAGGAACAATATGTACATATGTACTTACATCCAGACTTAAAGCAGCTAGGTAGCACAGTGGATAGAATGGTGGCCCTGGAGTCAGGAATACTTTATATCCAGCTTCAGACACTTACTAGGTATATGACTCTGGGCAAGTCACTTAACCCTATTGGCCTCAGTTTTCTCATCTATAAATGAGCTGGAGAAGGAGCTGGAGAAGAAAATGGCAAACCACTTCAGTATCTTTGCCAAGAAAACCCCAAATTAGGTCATGAAGAGTCAGACATGACTGAAATGATTGAATAACAAAACAACAACAATAGCACACATACAGAGAAAATACAAAATACGAATTGTATATCAGGTAATTTCGAGAGAAAGGCCAATAGTAGTTGGGGTAGGAGAAGGCAATCAGGAAAGGCTTCCTGTAGAAAGTAGTCTTTGAGATGAATCTTGAAAAACAAAGAATTCACATGCTTCATTCACAAAAACCAAGATTATTAAGGAAAATTAACTTTAATTCATGGTGAAGTATAGACAGGAACTTCTCATTTCTTTGTCTCCCATGAGATGTTTCTGGTAACTTTTAGAGGCCGGGAAGGATTGTGAATGCTGCTTATTGGTGAGGGTAGGAGTCTGTGTCTATGATTAATTTGATGAGTTAATTTAATTTAGTTAACTTAATAAAAAGAACCTTGAATTTGGAGGCAAAGGACAAGAGTTCATATCCCAGCTTTGCTGTTAACTGGGTTTGAATCCAGGACCTACAATTTCTACCTCTATGACCTTGGGCGGAGATTTTCCTCTCTCCAAATCTCACTTTCCTTTTCTGTAAAATGAGGGGTCTGAACCAGGTATTTCTTTCTTTCTCTAAATTCTATTCTCACCTAAATGGTCCTAGTTTTATCCGAAGGGAAAGGGGAAGGGTAAGAGACAAGTTAAGAATGAATGTGTCCTTGTGAGACAAAATCAGGTGGTACCTGGGACAGAATTAGTAATGAAGTTTGTAATGCAAAATTGGGGTTTAGCTGTGTACCCCATCCTCTTAAGCCTTTAGGCTCTGGGATAGCTGTACTTTTTGCTGCTCTTTGACCGCATCCCTGATGGAGAGACCCTAGGCACAGATGGTGTCAGTCCACCTCTGGTTCTAAGCATCAAAAGGGCAACACCAATACTATTCTCTTTGGAAGGGATGGCTATTGGGATGTTCTAGGAACAAGAAGCTTTCTGGAGTATTTGGAAACTGACTCTGTTACAGTAAAAGCCATTCCAGCAGTTATATCACTGGGGCATTCTTAATCGATTGTCTATTTTTCTTTCTGAGAGAAACATTAACTCAGTCTGTAAAGGCTTTTTTCAAGGAGCAGGAAGGCATTAGGTGCATTTTTGTATTACCAGTCATAGTAGCTTGGCAATGATAACTTTTTAGGATCATAGATTCAGATCTGGAAGGCCATTAAGTCAAACCCCCTCGTTTTACAGAAGAGAAAACTGAAGCAGAGAAAGGTTAGGAGACTTGCCCAAGGTCGCAGCGTTGGTGTGTGAGGTGGTACTGAACTTGTCAACCTCACTCCAAATGAGTGCCATATCCAGAACACCTCAAGGAACTGTTTTCAAAAGTCCTCAACTAAATTCTTTTCTCATTGGGATAATACCACCCAACAGTTCTTTACAGAAGTACATATAAAAGAATAGAGTATGATTTTTTTTCTGACATTTCAAGCCACACACAGTTTTCTTCCCTCTCTATTTACCAAATTGATTTTACGTTCCAGTTGATGTTTAGCTCTTCAGAATCTGTCGGTTAAGTACTTCTGTGCTGGTTTTGTTCTGAAAATGCTATTTCTTCCTCTGAATTCCTAGTGACTTGGAAGCTTGGTTCAGATACCACTTCCTTCAAGTGGTCTCCCCTGTTCTGCCTTCTTGCTGGTCAACCCCACCTCTTTCTACCTTGTATGTACTTAATCATATCTGTACATGTTGTTTCTCCCTATGGAATGTTGGACTTACCTTTTTTGTCTATATATCCCTAGCACCTTCCTCGGGACCTGGCATATAGTAGGCATATAGATATGAGTTTGTCTCTCTAGAGCAGGGTGGATGTCTTTGGCAGTCTGGTGAAGGTAACCAATTATATTGAAATACTGTAATAAAAATAATTTACAAAATAATTTGAATGACTAAGTTATTTTGACTATTATAAATACCCAAATTAACTATGAAGTTCATATGAAGGAAGATGCTATTTGCACCCAGAGGAAGAACTGATAAATGAAATTATGTATATAATGCTTTTACATATATATTCATATTTGTGTCCAATGGTAGCCATCACTAGGGAAGGGGAGGGAGAGGAAAGGAAAAAAAGGAAAAAAAATTAAATGATTGCTTTGTTATATATTTAAAAGGAATAGCAAACTGTGTATAATAGATTTGCAGTTTCATGTGCAATCTTTTTTTTCTATTCTACTATGTTGTAGAAATGTTTTTTTTTCCTTAAGTTCAGAATAAAATAAATTAAATTAAAAAAAAGTTCATGGACAAGGTTAATAACTGTTGCTCTAGATAATGACATCCACAAGAGCATTCTAATATCCAGGATGCTGTTGTTGGGGGATGAGGCTAGATAGACATTTATGAAGAAAAATTGTGCATTTTTAGTTCCTTAGTGACACTGATAACAGATCGCACCCCACCCCACCCCACCTTCAAAGGAGTATTTGGCTTTCAGAGTGATAACCTCATTGTGTTCTTAGTCATTCTTTGTATAGCTTGGATTTCTGCCAATATGTTAGCACTGAAAGAGAGATCTTTAGCATTAGCATTCAAAAGGTGGTCTGGAGTAGAGGGCAAAAAGGTTCTATTTTTTCTTTTGCTTCCTCTTACGGTTGGTAGGCAATCTGAGTCTACTGTTGCAGGACCTGGGGAGGTTCAATGAATACAGGTATTATTATAACAGTAGAAACACAGTGGTTTACCATTATCTCATAGGAAGGGAGGAAGGCTCCAGTCTTGTGATTTCATCAATGCAGAGAGACAGTTCTTGGCATAGAAACTCCATCAAAGCACATCCTCATGTCTCCTGTAATTTATAGGTTTACAGAATTGCCTGGGGGCGCTGAGAATTCAAGTCAAGTCAACAAGCAGTTATTAAGTACCTACTATGTGCTAGGCACTGTACAAAGAAAGGCAAAAACCAGTCTGTGTTCTCAAAGAGCTCACAGAGCTAAAACCTCACATCTCATATAGTGAAGATTGTTTGTAAATATGCTGTCTCTCTTGCCCTTCCCTCTTGTTTTATTTTTTCAGACATCCTGACAGACATTTACAGAAGTGGAAGGATGGGATATGTAAAAGAAAGAGAGTTAAATTTAATCAAGATAATATCATTAGAGTTGAGGTGCTACTAAATAATTGCCTCTTTGCTATAAGATAAATGCAAAGGAGGAGGGAGACTATATAGAGAAGAAAGCAGATGCTAGATATGTAATCTTTATATAGAGTCAGGGTATCATAGTAGATAGAGAGCTAGCCTCAAAGCCAGAAAGAACTGGGTTGAAATCCTGCCTTTAACACATATACAGACCCCAGCAGCTCAATGGCTATGTATCCCAGAGCAAGTTACTTAACCTCTCAATGCCCCAGGTAGCTTTCTAAGACTATACCTTGCAGACTAGATGCCAACTTGCATTGGTAAAGGTAATTTACTCACCTAGGATTTCGTAATGAAAGGATAGCTCCAGTTTTTATCCCTACCCCTAGTCTTCAAAACTGGAAACATTACCCAAGGATATTAAATCACTTTGGTTTTATTGTTAAACAGAAAAAAAATAGAATGGTATAATTTGTTTAATAAGATAACTAAAAGAAATATAATAACCCAATTGGGAAACATAAGTACCTTTTGATTCTAGTGCCAGTAATTGATTCCCTATTGCTTATCCATAAATCCTAATCCTAATAATCTAAACAATTTGTAACCTTTTTTTTTTAAACTTCATCTCACACTATTTCTCGCATGTCCCTCCATTTCATCCATACTGGCACATTCTATCATTTTAGTACACATCCTATGCTTCCCTTCCTCCATGTGTTTGCTTACTCTAGCCTTTATACCTGGTATACCTTCTAGTTCCCCCGGTTGAAATCCTGCCCACCTCGCTTACAACTTCCTCCACGTAGCCTTCTTTGATTCTCTCAGCCAGAAGTAATTCATGTCTCCTGGAAACTTTACTTTCAAAATCTGTCTTATATCTATTTGAATATTAACCTTGTTTTGTAGCTGCCCCCCTGTACCCCGTACCTCTTATACTGGTAAGCTCTTTGAGGGCAGGGATAGCATCTTACGTATTTTAGTATTCTCTCTCTTTTTTTTAATTTTTAGGCAATTGGGGTTAAGTGACTTGCCCAGGGTCACACAGCTAGTAAGTGTCAAGTGTTTGGTCTGATGTCACATTTGAACTCAGGTCCTCCTGACTTCAGGACCCGTACTCTATCCACTGCGCCACCTAGCTGCCCCACGTATTTTAGTATTCTCATAGGTACCTAGTACAATGTTTGACAGACCAGCATCTGTATGCTAAATTGAATTTGGGGATTATTATGCATTGATTGAAAGCTATATTCTTATAGACTTAAAGAGCAGCATTTCCTGGAGTTTCAGCCATTCTAAAACGCATTATGAATTTATAAACAAAGATTAACTCCTCCTGTGTATTTGCTTTAATGTAAAGATAAGGTGCTTTTAATTCCTTTGAATGCATTCGAGGGAAATTTTAATTATTAACTCTTCTTGCTGGCCACATTGTTGGAATTGAATGAACAGGAGGAAATCGATTCAAATTTCTGAAGTTGTTTCCCAAACTTTATTTTATATCTTGGTGTTAATGTTAAACAAAAATAATTGATGGTATGCGATATTAACCATTTTGGCAATTGTTGTTGGTGTTATTTGATTCTTCCACTTCGGTTATTTCCTTGATAGCTCATCCTGACTTGGAGGTGACCTAGTTGCTGCTGGAGGCCATGTTAGGGAGCATAAGCTTTTATAGGCTCCTTCCAAATTTGAAAAGTTTCAAATATGGATCCAATGACAGAATGCATGTCTATCCTCTCAGTATCTCATTCATTAAGTGCAGAGAGTTTTGCCATTAGTGACAATGTAGTGTACAGTGGAATAAGCACAGGATTTGGAGCCAGTAGAGACCTCATTGGATTCAAATCCAGCATCTATACTTAGGGTGACCATGGACAATTCCCTTTAATCTCTCTAAAAGTCAGTTTACTCATTTGTGAAACAGGAATAATGATGATGATGATGATGATGATAAGGACTAATGATACCTTCTCAGACCCACAAATTCAGAGTTCTGAGGGTCCACAGAAGCCACCCAATTGCTCCCATATCTGAATAAAAATTCCTTCTACAGTATATCGTATGTGTAGCCATCCAGCCGTATCCTGAATAGCTATCAGAAGGTAGGACCCACAGCTTTTCAAGACAGCTCTTTTCTCTTTTAGATGCTCTTTTAGTAAGGAAAATTTTCCTTGTGCCAACCCTATAATGATGTCCTTGCAGTTTTCACTCACTATTCCTAATTTTTCCCTCTGAGACCAAACAGAAAACCATCTAATTTCTCTTCTCTGTGACATTTCCTCAGATTCTTGATGAGAGCTCTCTTCTTCCTCTTCTGACTCTGCAGGTTATCAATGACCTTCCAGAAACGTGGCAGCTAGAACTGAATGTATTTCAGGGCTACAAGTGACTGGATAGGGCAGAGGACAGTGCTCCCGTCTTCTCTCCCTAGCCCTACACATTGTGCTTCTCTTCAGGGAGTCTTGGATTTGGGGATTATTATGCATTCCTTCCCTTCCCTTCCCTGCCCTGCCCTGCCCTGCCCTCTCTCTGTTACTGTTTATTTGTTCCCTGCATATCATTTATCACCTGTATGCCAGTGGCTCTCAAGTATATATATACATACATATATGTGTGTATATGGGTCAGTTAGATGGTGCAGTAGATAGAGTACATGACCTGGAGTTAGGAAGACTGATCTTCCTGAGTTCAAATCTAGCCTCAGACACTTTAGCTGTGTGACCTTGGGAACGTAACTTAATCATGTGTGCCTCAGTTTCCTCACCTGTAAAATGAGCTGCAGAAGGAAATGGCAAACCACTCCACTATCTTCACCAAGAAAACCCCAAATGGGGTCATGAAGAATAGGACAGGATAGAGCAGCAACAATGTAAGTATGTATATATGGGTATGTATGTGTATATACAGCATATCTCAAAAGTCTTAGTTCAGTTTTAAGTTTTAATAACTTTTTATATAATCATTTATTTTTTTCTCCCCCAATTACATATAAAAACAGTTTTTAACATTTGAGTTTTTTTTTTAATTTTGAGTTCCAAATTCTATCCTTCCTTCCTTCTTCTCTTTCCCCATTTCTCAAGATGGCAAGCAATCTGATATAGATTATACATGCACACTCATGTAAAGCATATTTCCATATTAGTCATTTTGTGGAAGAAAACTGGAGCCAAATAAAATGAAAGGAGGAAAGTGAAAATAGTATGTTTTGGTCTGTATTCAGATGCCATCAGTTCTTTCTCTGAAAGCAGGTAACATTTTTCATCATGAGTCCTTTGGAATCATCTTGGATCCTTGTATTGCTGAGAATATAAACTTTAATAACTTAAGAAGTGTAAATGATACAAACTTATACAAAAAAATTTTAAATGGTTAATTATTTAAATTTTTAAGATTCGTATATATCTTATTAAAATTCATTATAACAATTTTTAGCGCTTCTTTTTTTTTGTTTTCTTTTTTGGCTAGGCAATGGAGTTAAGTGACTTGCTCAGGGTCACATAGCTAGTAAACATTATGTGTCTGAGGCCGGATTTGAACTCAGGTCCTCCAGAATCCAGAGCCAGTGCTCTATCCACTATGCCACCTAGCTGCCCTTTTTCTGTGCTTCTTAAACTGTGGTTTTTGACCCCATTCTCAAACTATAGTTTAAGAAGTTCTGAAGGGGTTTCGAGTGGGAAAAGTTTGAGAAGTCCTGAATTATAGATCAATCTAATCAGTTTGCAAACTTAGTAAATTTTTCATCAGTTGCTGAAAGGAGAATGAGGTTTTGATACATATATGACCGTTTTGACATGACGTCACTGGAAAAAGTCTTCACAGAGACAGACCCGGTTACCAAGGTGACCAAGTCAGAGGATGTCTTATGCAATGCATAATGATGGGATGTCCCATCTTCTTAAAAAATTAAAATTTTAAATGTTGTTGAAAACTTCTAAAACTATTAAGTAAAAATTTAAAGTGATGAAACTTTGAGGTATTTTTCTAAGTGTATAGCATTTATAATTCTGAAAATATCAAATTAATACATTATTAGGATTTATATTTATTATATATATATGGAGAGAGATGTGCTGGCATGTATGCATGTATATATGTGTGATAAATATATATATATATGTATATATAACACACTTATATATAAACACACATACACACATATGTGGCTATCTATACATACACATTTATATAACACTTACTATGTGCCAGGCACTGTGCTAAGCACTTTACAATTATCTCATTTGGTCCTCAAAACCACACTGGGAAGCGGAGCCTATGATTATCTTCATTTTGCAGTTTTTGCAGTTGAGAAAACTGAGACAAGCAGAGGTGAAATGACTTTCTCAGAATCCTAGATGACTACTAAATGTCTGAGGCCAGATTTGAACTCAAGGCTTTCTATCTCCAGGTCTAGCTCTTTATCCACTGTGCCACCTAGCTGCTATATGCATGTGTACAACACACACACACACACACACACACACACACACACATCCAGATCCAGGATCTCCTCCTGCAGTGGACCTCCCTTCCTCTGTGACTCTACGTCCCCTCAAATTCATCTTGTCAAAAATCAGAAAGCTTTTATTAAGTGCCTACTGTGTCAGGCACTCTGTTATGTGCTGGGGCTAAAAAGACAAAATGAGACAGTCTCTGCTCTCAGGGAATTTACATTTTATTGGCAGAAACAACATATACATTTTTATATATATGTACATACATACATACATATGTGTGTGTTTGTGAATGTGTGTGTATATATATATATATATATATATGTATAGTTACCAAATAATGTCTATTCTACCTGCGCATCATCTTTCACATACACCCCCTTCTCTTCATTCACTCATCCATGACCCTATTAAAGGCTCTCATCTCATAGCCTTTTCATTGGTTTTCTTGCTTCCAGGCCTTCTCTACAAATTGATATTCCTAACAACTTTTCCTGAGATACAAAAGTGTGATCATGTAACTCCCATGCTCAAAAAACCTCAGTGGCTCCCCATTGCCTCTAGGATAAATTATATTGATGGCCCTCCACAATATGACTCCAACATACATTTCCAGACTTAATTTATTTCAAATCTGTCACTATAATACCTTCAAAAACTCTCTAGGCCATCTTCCATCTCTCTACATTCTCACAAGCTTGCCCCCTCATGCAGGGGTAGCACTCCCTTCTTTATCTCTGACTTTCAAAATAAATGTATCTTTCAAGGTTCAGTTTAGGTGACACATCCTCTTTAAATCCTTCCCAGATTTTCCCAGCACCCAACCTCCACTATGTAATTCTGTGATAATATTCTCTTCAAATTTGCCTTGAGTATTTTGTCTTCTTTCCTTGTTGTGTTCAGTTGTTTCAGTCGTGTCTGACTCTTTGTGATCCCATTTGGGGTTTTCTTGGCAAAGACACTGGAGTGGTTTACCATTTCTTTCTCCAACTCATTTTACAGATGAGGAAACTGAGGCAAACAGGGTTAAGTGACTTGCCCAAGGTCTTAACTCAGGAGGATGTCTTCCTTCCTCCAGACCTGGCATTCTATCCACCGTACCACCTAGCTTGACTCCTTACCTTTAATTATTCTCATCATTGTAAATATTGGATCTCTTCTGTAGACTGTATAACTTTTAAGGCCATTTTTCTCTTTCTCTTTATATCCCCAGTACCTGGCATAAGACCTTGCATGTACTAGGCACTTTATTAATATTTGTTGAATTGAATGAAAGATGTCAACTACTAGGAAAACTCTTTGAAAGGTGCTGTTTGGTCTCGACTGCTCTGAAGTGAGATCCAAGAAGTCCATGGAATGTGTCTAGCCATTCAGAATCATCTTTTCCTTTGCTCACCATCTAAAATGCTCATTTTGTTCTTAGAATACCCTCTTCTTGACTCTTGGCAGAGAGGTCATGGACTATAGGTATAGAATGAGACAATATTCGATGTGTTTTGATTTTTTTTTTTACTTAACTATACTTATTAATTGTAAAGGAATATTCAGTGGGAGGAAAGGGGATAGTCATTGGAAAATTACTATTTTGACACTGAATATGTTACATCCTGGTGTTAACATTATTTAAAAATATTTTAAACAATATTTTGGTATCCTGGTGTTAACAGCAATATAAAGAGTATCAATAAAACTTTGGTTTTAAATATAAGTGAGCTTCAGAAAAGAAACTGATAGAGTAACTACAAATTTTCTGGTTGTTAGTTTGTAGGTGAAAAAACCAAAACAAAACTAGCAATGCACTATTCCACAAAAAGACAGGTTAGTTAAGAAAGAATGGGAAATTTAGAAAAGGAAGTCATAAAGACAAAACTATTTCTAACTCTAGGACACAGCTTATCACAATAAAGCTTCCTCTAAAATTAAAATTCCTGTGAGAGTTATGCTTATTAGACTGTCATACTTTTTTTTTTTTTTTTACAGTTTCAGTAAGTAGAATAACTCCAGAATCTTTTTGGATTGCTTGGGATGATTGACAAAAAGCCCCCAAGATGTCATTATTCATACTATCTTTACTTTAAGTAAACTTTGGTTTCCTTTGTAATTCTATATATCTTTTTTTTTTTTAATGAATTTAGAAACAACTTGGAGGCACAGCAGATAGAGTTCTGGGCCTGGAGTCAGGAAGATCTGAGTTCAAATCCAGTCTCAGACACTTGTTAGCTGTGTGACTCTGGGCAAATCATTTTACCCTGTTTGCCTCAGTTCTTCATCTGTAAGATGAAGCAGACAAGGAAATGGCAAACCACTCTAGCATCTTTGCCAAGAAAACACCAGATGGGGTCACAAAGAGTCGGACATGAATGAAACAACTGAACAAAAACCATAAAAACAATTTCCTGAGATGGGGTCCATAGGTTTCCCCAGACTGCTGAAGGGATCCATGATACAAACATAGGTGAAGATACTCCAGCTCTAAGATTATGACTTGTTCTACAGCTTCGTCACTGGGGAGCCTTTGGGATGAAATCCTAAGTCTAGACTCACCCTAAAAATAAAACAAAATACTTCACACAGCACTGGTGAAAGGTTTTAGTTTCACCAAGAGAAGTAAAATATTTCAACTTTCCTTACAAATGTGCCATGAAGGAAAAATATTTTATAGAATTCACCTATTATTAGTCACATGGAAGTTAGGGAATTCTAAGGCCTTAGACAAAATGATGAATGAGTCTACTTTAAATTTTGATCATAAAACAGTATTAGGCAATTCATCTTCCTGTTGTGTAATGCCTGTTGACTGAGATATCACTGAAATACTATTTCCTTCGTCTTTAGTGCCATCACTTGTAACATCAGTTTCCATCTACTTATATTGTATATTCTGATTGGTATATGTTGTCTCCCCCATTAAGATGCAAGTTGCTTGAGGGCAGGATTCATTTCATTTTTATTTTTTTATCTTCAGTGCTTAATGTAGTGTTTGGCACATAGTAAGTGCTTTATAAATGCTTATTGATTGGTTAATAGGTATTACATATTCTGCAGAGTCTAATTAAATTATTTAATTAATTCAATTTAAAATTAATTAAATAAAAAAATTAAATTAAAAAAAATTTTTTGGTTAACCACCTGAATCATCTGAATGCTAATAGTTGCTAATAGTTTTACTGTCATTGTTTTCTATGACTTTTTCCTTTTAAATCAGGAACTTTCAGTTGGGATTAAAATTTTCTTGCTTGTGAGAAGTTTCTTGGAGTTGAGAGGAACAGAGAAAGCTGTGGGGGTGGAAAGTCGATGAAGGATGAGGGAACATTCCTTTTTATTGGTCATCTCACCTGATAATAGCTGAGCTCTGAGATGTTTGCACTATTGGTATTTGACTGGTTGTATTTCCCCCCTCCTGAATTGCCCATTATTTTTTTTTTATCCTTTAAAAACCCTCCTGAAATCCTGCTTGATGATGGAGACTTTCTTGTCTAAAGAGGATTGAGTGAAACTTCCCACCTACCCAGAAATGCCTTGCCAAACAGCTGCTTCCTCCTACATTGTCTGCATTAAATCTGCCAAGCGAAATAGAAATAGGAGAAAAGGGAGGGCATGAGGGTGGAAAGTGGGCTGAGGTAAAGCCAGCCATTAAAAAAATGGAGTCTCTCTGGATGTGAAATTTACGTAATCTGTATGTGTCACCAAGGTATAGCACAGTGACTTGGGCTTTAGGCTCTTAGAGGATGGAGATGTGTTTGGGTAACAGCCTGAAAATTGACCAAAGCCTATGTGAGACAAACACAAAGTCATCTTTCCTATTTTCCATGCTGCTCTTTTATAAAATATTTTTCTTCACATCTGTTTTTAGCCTGAGTAGCTCTTTGAGTAAAAATAATACAATTTAAATGACTTAGGATGGCACTTTAATTTCTTCCTTGGTGACATGTTCCTCTGTTGTTGTTTTAAACTCAGGCTTAAGCAGAATTGTCATTTTTATTGAATAGCTTTTCAACATTGCTATTATGAACAGGATACAGTCCCTTCCCCTCTTGGAATGCCTGCCAGTCCCAAGTGCCCTTCTATCTCCATCTCTCTCTCTCTCTTTTTCTGAAAGGAAACCTATACAGATCAGTGACTGAGAAACCTTGGAAAATCAATGTCACAAGATTTCCTTTGTAACATGGTTTGATTTATGATGACTTCCTCCAGCCAAAGCTGTTAGCTCTGAGTCAGATAGGAGAATCAGAAGAGTCATTCTCAGGAAGCAATAGCTGTTCCTGTTGTACTTAATGGAAGGGTGTGTCTGGGATGGCCTTGCAGTTAACGTGGTCCTTAGTAGGAATTTTGTTGCTTCTCATATAGACAGGAAAAGAATGGGTTCTGTTTCTCTGAAAATCAGTAAACTAGCTCCTCTGTGCTTTTAAAGTTGGGTCTATCAGATACAGTGATTCAGAATCAAAATCTTAGAGCCTCACACTTCTGAAGCCAGAATATACAAAATGGTACGTTGTGGGGCAGATAAGTGTTAAAGTAAGCACCGGGCCTGAACTTAGGAAGATCCGAGTTTAAGGAGAACCTCAAACATTTCCTAGCTGTATGACCCAGGGCAAGTCACTTAACCCATTTGCTTCAGTGCCTGGCACATAGAAAGTGCTTTATAAAAGTTAGTGATGATGATAATGTCTGAACCAAATAAGATACTAGAATCTAGGTAAGTGACAGTTTGCTCTTGTAGGTTGAATTTAAAAGTGGGGTTCCTTGTGTAGTTAACAAATTCTGCTAGTGCAAAAATAAAAGTCCATAGATAAACCAAGAACAGTGATGATGATGATGATCTAACATGTATTTAGCTTTGGAATATAACATCACCTATGCTTAGGTAGACAATTGTCCTTTCTTTACCTGCCTCTAATTGACTCTGGGCTTGGCCCTACCCATTGACAGGACATAGCTAGACAAAGGAGAAGGGAGTAATCTATCAATTTATCCAAGGACAATGGAGAAATGATTGTAGTTGTTTTGGGTTGAGATTGTGGGACAAAGAAGTAAACCATCATCCAGTCAGGCCACTACATATGTCAGTAAGTGCCGCCTTTCTCCCCTTCTCAGGTCTGCTCTTTTTACTATTTCTGCTGAAAAAGCACTGATTTGGTGCCTACTCTATTGCGGGATATTATGCTCAGTATTGAGGTGGGCATTTCTGTAAAGCTTTAATATTTTCAAAGCACTTTATGTACATTATCCCATTTGATCCTCACAACAAGTCTGTAGGAAGGTATTCTTGGTACTCTGGGTAGTTAGAGACTTGGAATCAGGAAGACCTGAGTTCATATAACACCTCTGACACTTGGTGGCCAAGAGAGTAAGATACTGCTTTGTTTTCTCATTTTTTGGATCCTTAGCCCTTAGCACAGTGCCTGGCACATAGTATGTGCTTAATAGATGTATGTATGTATGCATCTCTCTCTTTCTCCCCCCCTCACCTCCCTCCCTCTCTCCCTCTCTCTCTCCCTTTTCCTCCCTTTCCCCCTATACCTCTCACCCCTTTCCCCTCTTCCCTGTGTTTTCATGATACTGCTCTCTCTTGGTCCTCCTCCTAACTGTCTGACTGTTCATTTTTACTTTTTGCTGGATCATCATCCTATGCCCACTAACTATGGGTATGCCACTGACCTCTAGTCTGGGCTTGCTTCTTTTCTTCCTACACACTTTCATTTGGTGACTTCATCAGCTCCCAAAGGTTCAATGATCACCTCTACAAAGATATCTCCCAAATTCTCCTACTCAGCCCTGGTACCTCTCCAGAGCGTTAATCTGCTTCATATATTTTGAACTGGCATCTCAGACTCAATATGTCTTGAAGAAGAACTCATTCTTAGAGCTTGGTCAGACACTGAAGACACCAAGGTCATCTACTGCATCTGGGGCTATCGCCAGGTGTCCTGACTTTTGTCTTCCACTCTGGAAGGCAGATTGTCTGGAAGACAATTTTGTGTGGCTCTGCCCCAATTAAAGCCAATTCATGCAGATATCGACATCACCCCATGCTATCATTGGTCCTCTTCAAAAATGAAGGATGATTGCCCTGAAGTCAGGAGGACCTGAGTTCAAATCTAGCCTCAGACCAAACACTTGACACTTAACTAGCTGTGTGACCCTGGGCAAGTCACTTAACCCCAATTGCCTAAAAATAAAAAATTTTTGAAAAATGAGGGACATATGAAAGAGTGCGATCCTGGGCAAGTTACCTAATTACTCTCTGCCTCAGTTTCCATATCGGTAAAATGGGAATAATTATAGCGCCTGCCTCCCAGGGCTATTATGAGGATAAAATGAGATAATATTTATTAAGTGCTTTACAAATGTTAAATTGCTATATACATGTTAGTATTATTATTGTAGCAATTAGTTTATGTTTTAATTGTCAGTTAAGCAAACTGAGGCTCAGATACATTAAGTGACTTGCCTGTGTTCCTACAGCCTATTTCAGGTGTGGCACCACATCCATTTCTCTTTTCTCCATCCTGTGGCTTCTTCTTTTAAATCCTCAGTCTGTTCTCACTCTCTTTCTCTAACCCTTCCTTTGATTCCTTCCATTTAAAGTCAGTTGCTTTGAAACTCACCGTGTTTTTGTCTCTTCAGCTTTGCCTCCTTTGTATGACAGTTGTTGGATTTTCGCAGGGATCTGTGTTGGGAGAGGGGGAACTCTTGAGAGACAGTAATGAAAATAATAACTGACTTTATATAGCACATTGAGGTTTGCAGGGACACTTTTCATGCTTTCTCTTCTTTGAGGCTTACAGTGGTCCTGGAAAGGCCTGCAGATATTTGATCCCCATTTTATAGATGAAGATAATTAATTGGTGCAGGGAAAAGAGCACTTACTCTGGAGTCAAAGCACCTGGATTCAAATTCCAACTCAGATGCTTAATACCTGTGTGACTTTGAACAATCACCTCTCTCTCTGGGCCTCAGTTTCCTTATCTGTAAAATGAGGGGCTTGGCCTGAGTGACCTCTAAGGTGTTCTCTCTCTTTTTCCCTCTTCCCCCCTCACCCTTTCCTCTTCCACTCCCATTCCCCCTCCCTTTCCCTCTCTTCCCCTCCCTCTCTTCTCATATCCCTCTCTTTCCTTTTCCTTCTCCCCCTTCCTCTCTTCCTCCCCCTTTCCCTTTTTTTCCCTCCCCCTCCCACTCCCTCCCCTTCTCACTCTATGCTTCTGTCTATGTCTGTCTTCACTCCTGGCTAGTTTCACTCATTGGACTTCTTTACTCCCTCACTAGCTATCTTGCTTCCCTCCCCCTTTTCAGCTTCCTTTTATATTCTCTCTGTTTCTGTCTTTCTCTGTCTCTCTACATTTGTGTCTTTGTCTCTGTGTCTTTCTGTCTCTCTCTATCTCTCAATCTCTGTTTCTGTGTCTCTATCTTTCTCTTTGTCCCTGTCTCTTTCTCTGTTTGTCTGTCTCTCTCCCTGTTTCTTCTCTATGAAGACTCTGGTCCAGCCCATACCTGGAAAAAGAATCCCTCTGCAACATAGCCAAGAGGTGATTTTCCAGCCTTTTTTGAAGACATCACATAGGGCCAGTCCCACTGCCTCCTATGGTAGGAGGTGGCACAAAACTCCACTGTTGGATTGCTCTACTTGTTATGAAGGTTTCCTTCCCTCACCTCAACATTTGCCTTATAATACTTTTCCCCTCTTCTTCCTAGTTCTGTTCTGGGGCCAAGCCACAGATCTAACACACAGTCCTTTATGTATTTGAAAACTGCCATTATGTCCCTGCTAAGTTTTTTTCTTTTCCTGGTCAAACATCCCTACTTCCATCCACGGATCCTCACATGTCTTCTGCTGGCTTTCTGTAATCGTGGTTGCCCTCCTTCATATCCTCTCCACCTTAGCAATATCTTTCCTACACTGGGGTAGCACTACTGAATACATTCATCCTAATGTGATAAAGCCAGGGCAAAATGAAGCACAGTCATCAACAAAGACATTTGGTTTCCCATTTGGTCAACTAGAGTTTGGTGTGTAGTTTGTGACCATCAGTGGAGAAACCATCCTTGGCTATTTACGGTTTTTGAACCTATGGCCTTGACTTCTTTAGCTTGTCATCTAAACAACCAAGACAGCAGTAGGATGGGGAGGCATTCACAGAAGGTAAATGAAAGTGATAGCAGATAAGCTAGTGAAAAAGAAATGATTGGTCCTGGAAACATTTGTGTTTCTAGATAATATTTTGCTTTTTGCTTTTTCTGCAAAGCTGATGTACAGTTTCATAGAACAGTGTTTGCACAAAGAAAACTAGGAGACTAGTCAATGTTTTTCTCACTTCCTTATTACTCTGATCGAGAAAACCACAGAAAATTTTGTGATACCCTTACACTGTTGCGTATCTATTTTCAGATGCAATATAGCAAGCTTTAAATAAATGTATATAAAAAGGGGTCAGTGAGCTCTGTGAAAAGATGACCTATTCTGACAATAGACTATGCTATAGATTGTAAGAAAAAATTCTATAATAGATAACTATCAGTTGCAAAAATTCCTATCATTATGAGTTTTATAGGCCCCCTCACAAGCAATTTTTCTGCTATTACTTCCCTGTTGAAATTCCTCAGCCATTGGTTTCATTCTGAGTACATTCTGAGTCTCCCATGTGGAGACTACTGATGACTTGGAAGTATACAAATCAAATCAGATATATACTTTTCCAAGCCTTGTTCTTCACAGTTCCTGAAATGAGAATTGCTGCACGGGACTTTGCACTAACATCTTCATTCAGATAATTTCCTCTTTTTTAGCAATAGAACCCATTGCCTGTGGTATAACCCAGTAGGGAGGGTATTGGGGCTAAGGATCCATACTGAGACACTTCTCCTCTTACATGGAACGTTGACTCCAAGTATTCATTCCCTTCCCAATAGTCTGTCCTTCTTGATGAGGGTTACTTCTGCTGATATCTAAATCTTATCCATATTCAAAATTTTTGGCTTTAGTTTCAAAGAATGAAATTTTATGACCTTGTTTCCAAATTGTAGTGCCGCATAAAGTTTGAGGCCAGTGGCCCCCTAGGCACTGACTATAAATAGGAGCTATCCAGACTCGACTTACTCATGCATAGGTTTTTCAATTCGACTATTCCTATGGCCTTCAATTTGATTTCCTTAACTCCAGGGGAGATGTTTGACTTATATCCCTTTTAAATTCTGAGCTAATTGGAGGCATGGGCTGTGTCTTATTTGTTGTTCTTGTGCCTACTCTGAATCTAGTAGGTGCTTACTAAATGTTGAATTGAATTGAAGTTCCTTGTCAACTTTTGCAGGTGAGGAAACTGAGACCCACGTAGGGTATATTGTTTTGTTGTTGATTACGGTTAAGATGAAACTAAAGACCAAACATCTTTATGTATTATTTCATCTTAAGTTCAGGTTTTATAAGATTTTACTTTACACATACTTTCAGGTAGTGATCTAACATCCCATTTGATTTAGAAAGTCTCATTCTCAGATTGAATTGCCTCATATAGTCTAGTTTTCATCTCACTCTATTACTTTCCCTGGATCAACCAGGATTAAAAAAAAATTGTTGCACATGACTATTGTGAAAATGTGTTTAATATGAATGTATATGTAGAGCCTATATCAGATTGCATGCTGTCTTGGGGAGGTGGGAGGGGAAGGAGGGAGAGAAAATTCAGAACTCAAAATCTTATGGAAATGAATGTTGAAAACTAAAAATAAATACATTAATTTAAAAAAAAATTATTACCCACCTACTACGTGCTGGGTACTTAAGCTTATATACTAGAGGAGCACCAGATTTTAGCTATTTTATGTTCCCAAGCCTTCTCAGATAAGTAGGTTATATAACACACTGTATTTTGTTCACACCTCTTTTCAACTAAGGTGTATTGCTCAATTGCTAGGCCATTTAAATGTTGGTTTTTGATGTTTTGTGAAAATAAAATAACCAGAGCTCAGTGTCATTGGCTATGTGACCATCTGCTGTATTTCTGAACCTCCCAGCTAAATTGTCCAGCTGCTGCTGCCAAAATTCCTTTTTAAAAAACTAAATGGAATTTTTTTTCCTTTTTATGAAATTTTCTTTTTTGCTTAATTTAGCAATTTAGTTACTGCAATTTATAGCTTACCTGTAGGCTCTTGAATGTCATGAGCAAGAGATTGTGGTGGCTGATTGATTATAAGTAGTTTATGCAAGTTTGTATAGGAAAGAGGACATAAGGTACTGGATCAGGATTCAGGGCATCTGAGTTCTAATCCTGGTAATACCATTAATCTTTTTTATAACCTTGGTCAAGTTATATACCCTTCATTTCCTCTTCTGAAAAAGGTGACATCTAGATGAAGTCATTTCACATGTCCCTTACTGTTTTAAAATTCCAAAAGATGAAGAGTAGTTGTGTATTTCAGAGGTTGAGCACCTAGAGAGGCATATTGGGGTGTATATGTTGTATTCCATATGGTGGAATCCATGGGATTTAGAGCTGGATTGGGCCTTAGGGAGATTGTCTCATCCAACTTCCGTATTACATAATGTTAAGGAACTTAGTGAGGCCTATGTTCAATCACTTTCCTAAGGTTACACAGCTACAGAGGCAGGTTTCTAACCCAGAGCCTATGACTCTGATCCATTTGTCTTCCCATGGCCCCGTATTGTCTTCCTATAAAACCTTTGAAAATGTCTAAGAAACCTTCCATCAACACTTGTTAAGCCTAAAGCTTCCTACTGCTGCTTCTGTATGGGAGTGTCCTACCATATGGGAATAGTCTTAGCGTCTGAAGAGGACTGTCCTTTTTCTGGAAATCTTCAAAGTGTAGTACAACAGATGCCTGTCTGTTTGGTATCCAATTAAAGAAGTACATTTATTCAGCATATCTGGCTCCCACCTACTTCTCCACTCTTATTTCATAGTATTCTTCCTTCCCATACTCTCCATCCCCAGGCAGACTGACCTGCTCTCTTCTCCCTGTGTAAGATCTTCCATATCTGTCTCCAGCCTCCTGCCTTTGTATGAATGGTTCCCCTGTGCCTGAAATGCACTCCTTCCTTGCCTTCTGTTTCTAGAATTCCTGTTGTTTGTTGTTCAATAGTTTTCAGTTGTGTCTGTCTCTTCATGACCCCGTTTGGGGTTTTCTTGGCAAAGATACTGAAGTGGTTTGCCGTTTCCTTCTCCAGCTTATTTGACAGATGAGGAAACTGAGGCAAATAGGGTTAAGTGACTTGCCTAAGGTCACACAGCTAGTAAGTGTCTGAGGCTGGATTTGAACTGAGGAAGGTAAGTTTTCCTGGTTTTAGGCCTGGCACTCTCTCCACTGCACCACCTAGCTGCCCCTCTAGAATTCCTATCTTCTTTTAAAGCATAGCTCAGGTGCCAAGTTCCATGTGTGACCTTTCTTGATCCCAGTCCTCTCTCTTTCTTGAAATTACTTTAAATATACTTTGTGTGTATAATTATGTACAGCTTGAACTTGCCTCCTCATCCACCTGTCCCTGCCTTTCCTGCACCCCTCAGCACCTTTTGGGCTAAGACTGGTTTTTGTCTTTGTATTCCCATCACCTACCATAGTGCTCTATGTATACAGTAGTAGGCACTTAATTAATATGGGGCCCTGAGGATCTGGGTTCTTCTGCTTACTACTCCTATGACTTTAGGCCAGTTATTTGGCCTCCAGGCCTTAGTTCTTCATCTGCAACATAAGTGTGTTGAACTTCATCATCTTCACATTCTATTCTTGCTTTAAAATTGATGATCTTGTGCATCAGTTGAATTGTATGCTAAACACTGTCCTGGGTGGTGAGGAGCTTAAAAGATGAAGACAGACATGTTATCTATCTGCATGGAGCTCAGTCTTAGTAAGTAGTCATTCAGTCAGCATTTATTAAGTGCCTTCTACATACTAGGTACTTTTCTAAACACACAGAGAAAGAAAAAATGTCTTTTCTGTAAAAAAGTATTGAGGGAGAACGGTAAAGGACCCAGAAAAAAGACCTGGGGGACACCCATGGTTAGTAAGCAAGACCTGGGTAGAGAATGCTGGATCCAGCAAAGGAGACTGAGAAGTCACACAGGTAGGAGAACCAAGAGAAAGTAGTGTCATGAATCCCTAGCAAGAAAAGAAGGGGAGCCCTTGATAGTTGATGGCCTTCTCAAGGAGTTTAGCCACAAAAGAAAGGAAAGATACAGGGGGTATATGATCTATATACAAATAACCATAACGTGAAATTTTAAAGTTACTAGTATGTAAGCAATATCATGGAAGATGAGGAAGGAAAGATTGTTTCTCACTGCAATCATGAAAGCCTTAAAAGAGCACATAGCTTTGAAGCTGGGATGGATAGGATTTCAATAGGCAGTGCTCAAGGTGAGAGAAAATTTAGGCATAGAGAATCAGCAAAACCTTGGAGCTGGGAAAGAATAGGGCACATTCATGTACGAGGATTGAATCTCCCAGTTTGGGCAGTTTAAAAGGAAGGATGCCTGATGGCTTCACAATACCTCACAGTCTCTTGGATTCATAAGAGCCTTTTTAATGGGACTCTATGAAGCATTCTTTTTCATTTGGTGCATTTTTTACACAGTGAGAGGTGCTTCCTGAATATGCTGATTGAACTATATTACATTAAGTGCACTCCAGGAAAGCTATTTTGGGCTTTCAGAGATGACTAGCTATCGTGCATAATGCCAATCCTCATTACAGTGTAATCTCTGTCATTCAAGGTGGCTACAAAGAACACGTCAGTCTATATATTCATTATACCCTCTACTTTATATCGAACTGGACAGGAATTAAAATCCATTTGCAGTGCCTAAGTAATTGCTACCCTCCTCTAAATGCTTGGGGTAATTGCCCTCTCAGACCAACTCCAAGTTGTTGGTTTTATTTTCCTTTTAGAAATCATGCTGTAATAAAAGGGAGCGCGTTGGACTTAACCTGACGTTGTTGTTGTTGAGTCATTTCAGTTGTGTCCGACCCTTCATGACCTCATTTGGGTTGGGGCTTGTTTTTTAATTTTATTTAGTATTTTACTTTTCCTCAGTTACAGGTAAAAACAATTTTTAACATTCATTTTTAAAACTTTGAGTTCCAAATTCTCTCCCTTCCTCCCTATCCACGCCCCCCCCATTGAGAAGGCAAGCAATTCAATATAGGTTTAATGTGTAGTCATGCAAAACATTTCCATAATAGTCATGTTGTGAAAGAAAACATAGACAAAAAAACAACAACCCAAAAGCCTCAAGAAAAATAAAGTTAAAAAAAACAACGTATGCTTCAATCTGTATTTAGACTCTGTTAGTTCTTTCTCTAGAGATGAATAGCAGTTTTCATCATAAGTGCTTCAGAGTTGTCTTGGATCGTTGTATTGCTGAGAATAGCGAAGTCATTCACAGCTTATCATCTTACAATATTGCTGTTACTTTGTACACAGAACATTTCACTTTGTATCGGCTCATGCAAATCTCTCCAGGTTTTTCTGAGACCATCCCACTCATCATTTCCCATGGCACAATAGTATTCCATCACAATCACATACCATAACTTGATCAGCCATTCCCCAATTGATGGACATCCCCTCAATTTCCAATTCTTTGCTATCAGAAAAGAGCTGCTATAAATATTTTTGTACATATAGGTCCTTTTTCTTTCTTTCTTTCTTTTTTAAATCCCTTTTGGGATACAGACCTAGGAGTGGTATTGCTAAGTCAAAGGGTTTGTGTGCATGCAAGGTTTTGTAGCCCTTTGGGCGTGGTTCCAAATTGTTCTACAGAATGGTTGAATCAGTTCACAACTCTACCATCAATGTATTAATAATACCCCATTTTTCCCACATCCTCTCCACCATTTCTCATTTTTCTTTTCTGTCCTATTAGTCAATCTAATAGGTATGAGGTAGTACCTCAGAATTGTTTGAATTTGCATTTCTTCAGTCAGTAGTGAGTTAGAACATTTTTTCATATGGCTATTGATAGCTTTGGTTACTTCATCTGAAAACTGTTCATATCTTTTGATCATTTATCAGCTGGGGAATGGCTCTTATTTTTATAAATTTGACTCAGTTCTCTATATGTTTGAGAAATGAGGCCTTTATCAGAGAAACTTGCTTCAAAAAAAATTTTTTTCACAGTTACTATTGCTAACTATTTCCATTTAGGGTTTTCTTGGCAAAGATACTGGAGTGGTTTGCCATTTCCTTCATTTGACAGATGAGGAAATTGAGACAAATAGGGTTAAGTGATTGCCTAGGGTCACAAAGCTAATAAGTGTTTGAGGCTGAATTTGAACTCAGGAAGATGAGTCTTTCGTACTCTAGGCCCTGGGCCACCTAGCTGCCCCTTAACCTGAAAGCTCAATCTTTGTTAGAAGATTTCCCAGTTGACTAATAACCAATCTGAGTAATAACTATTAACCTGAAAACTCAATGAATACTACTCAGCTTGGTTATCAGTCAAATGAGAAGTCTTTCTCACTTGTAGAGCATTGTGATCCTTGAATATTTAAAGGCATCTAATCTGTGTAACTTGGAGAAAAGATGATGTGTGTCATTCTAAATATCAATTTAACAGCCAAAACAAAATATGTAGGAAGCAGCATGATACAGTAGAAAGAATCCTGGCTATGGCATAAATGGACTTGGGTCCAAATCCTACCTCTTACTTGTACCAAGTCACTTATCCCCCCTGATCCTCAGTTCCCACATCTCTAAAATGAGGGGGGTGGCCTTGATGCTGTTCCAGGTCTCGATTCATGATTCTATAATGTGGATGAATCATGGGGGTATACCAGGATTGGATTCCCTGGGATGATTGGCAATATTTTCTTAAATGAGAGATCCAAGTTTCTATATTTGGGGTCTCTCCAAACTCTTAATTGACACTGGCCAGGTCACTTCCTCTGTCTCTGTCTCAATTTCCACTTATATGAAATGAGGGAGTTGGTCTAGACTTTCTTCAAGGTTCCCTATGTCTCCAAAATTTTGAGATCATGACTCGACAAAAGTACTTTGGATTTATTATCTCATTACTGTGTTCAGTTAATCAAAAGCCTTTATTAAGTACCTGTTATGTGCTAGGCACTGGGCTAGGTGCTGAGAATACAAAGGCAAGAAGGTAACAATCTCTGCCCTCAGAGAGCTTACATTCCCTCTGGGGGACATAGAACTTCCATTCTGAGGAAAGTGCCCAGGTCAATTATGTCTTCCTTTTTCTTCAGGCTTCACTTCTGACTCTCCTGGACTGTCTCCACCATGACCTCGTTAGGGTGCCTTCCCCCTCTTCCTCCCCTCCTGCTTTTCAATTTCCTTTGATGTTGTCTTTCTCCCTTAGAACAGAAACTTCTTGAAGTCAGGGACTGTCTTTTTGCTTCTGTTTGCATTCCCAGTGCCTGGCACATAGTAAATGCTTAACAAACACCTTTTGATTTGACTTGACCTGGTATATTTGACTTGATGTATTTGTTAAGAGCTGTATTTCCAAAGATTATCCCCCTTTCCTGCAACACTAGACTGAAGAGTTTTCTCTATTTTTCTTGATAGTTTCTAAAATATAAGATGTAGCTTAGGCTCTAATTATAGCCAGAATGCTTTTGACTCCCAGGTTCCTCTAGAGCTGGGTCTCTGAACCTTTTTTTATGTTCTGTACTTCTTTGGAAGTCTGGTGATGCCTATGGACCCCCTTCTCAGGGGGAATACAGAGGAAACCGATTATGTCAAAATATTTTTTTAAAAAACACATGTATAATCAGGATCTAATTGCCATCTCAGGGAGGTGAGAGGGAAGGAGAGAATTTGGAAGTCAGAATTTTAAAAAAGAAAGTTAAAAATTGTTTTTACATGTAATTTGAAAAAAGAAAGAATATGACTGCCAGTTTTTTTTTTAAATCAGTACTTTGGAAAAAAAATTAAAATCCTAGAGTTAATTTTAAAAGTACATGGATCCCCAGGTAAGAAATGAAGTGCCATAGATTACAATGTTTTTCTTCCTTTGAGGGTAACAGATACAGAGAAAACCACCCCCATTCATGGGCAGCCTCACCAAATAGTCATTGGCTACTGTGTCCTCCATATTTAACCTGTTCCACTGATCCACCCCTCTATTTCTTAGCCAGTACCAAGGGAACTTATATTTTTTTAATCATAATTATTGGTATGCCCTGTCTTCCTTACAAGATTGTAATTTCTCTGAAGGTAGAAACCAAATGCCATTTTTCTGTGTATACTTTTCCCTAGCATAGTGTTTTGCACATAGGCTCTTAAATATTTATCAAATGAATCAGTGACAAATGAAAATAAGGAAGGAAACAGCATTTATTAAGGGCATACTGTGTACCAGGATCTGTACTGATTGAGCACGACTGGGATCTTCCTCAGACAAGATTGTCTAAGGAACCCCAAATGGTCCTGTTAGAAGAATCTGGACTGTTAAGAGTATGATAAGTGCTGTATAAATTCAGGTGAACTAATCCCACCAGTTCCTGCTGTCAGTGTTATTACAACAGTGGACCTGTTTAATCCAGAGAAAGAAGGTTTCCATGAATACATTCTCTTCAGTGATTATGCATTTTGCCTTGGCATGTGAGAGGGGGAATTCTCAGTGTCTTGAAGTATAATTTTTCCAGGACAGGATATTTAGACTCACTTGGTGTTGCCATATACTCCCTTCCAATCTCCTTTGGCTGTATGTCCCTCCTTTGGCGTATATGGAGTGTTCAGGGAGGACTAGCACCTCTGGGGAAAGGGCTTGCTGAGCCCTTTTCAGGGCTGCTCATCTGCCTTTGGTGTCCCCCTTTTACCCAACTCTCACCTGTGGCTCCAAGAAGCTGTAGCATGTGCAGCAGCCACGCTCTAGTAAAGCGTCTTGGTAGATGGGCTAAACCCGGTTGAGGGGAAATAACAGACTTCAAACCCATTGGTGAGTTAGGGGGTGTCTACTCGGAACATGTGAAGACCTCCCCCGGGGAATGGATGGATGAGAACAATTTGTTCCAACAACCATGAAGCAGACTCTGTGGAGCACTTAAAGCTTGGTCACACATTGAAGACGCCAAGGTCATCTACTGCATCCCAGGCCATTACCTGTCATTTTGACTTTTGTCCTGCTGCTGGACTTCAGAAGGATGACTCTGGAAGAGAGAATAAGGCTGGTGACTTTGTGCACCTTTGCCTCACTTAAATCCAATTCATGAACAAGTCAAGACATCACCCTGTGATGTCGTTGGTCGTCTTTGAAAATGAAGGACAACCAACAACAATGGCTTCTCTCCTAACTGTGTTTGTTCCATCCTTTCCAGTTTAAAGATCCTTCTCTTTGGCAAGGAGGAAAGAATCAAAGTAGCAGTAGAATGGTTCCATTTTCTCTCTGTTTCCTATTAACTTTGTTTGGTATATCGAATACTATGTCTTCTCCTTCCCGTGATCTTGTTTGCCGAACGGAATGCTGAAAACACCCTTGTCAATGTTAACATTTTTCACAAAGCTAACCTCGTTCTAAGTTCTGCCCTTTTGGAAATTATTCTTATAACTTCATTGTTTGATATTTTGTGCATGATCTCTTTGCATTTGAGCTATGACTGTAAGTTTCTTGAGGACAGGGCCTGAAATGTATTAGGCACTTAATACATACTTGTTGATGGATTGATTCATCAGGACTCTCACACATTGATTTTTTAGAGACCTCTTTTCCTCCTCATTGGAATTATATCATCAGAACTTTTGTTTTTATTATGTCTCATCCTTCTTGAGCCATTTTGAATTATCTGGGCTCCTTCTGAGATCTTCTCTGAAACCTCTCTTACCTACATAATTAGGCCATTTAAAAATTCTGCGTTTCAGTTTTCACCTTGGATGAGGGATGGATTTACATAGCTTCTTAGATTCCTAAATTCCAAGATTCAAGTCTAGGATACCTATGTGACTCTGTCTAGCTATTTCCTCCTTGACTATGATGGACTTTGAGATGCCTTAGTCACTTTTCCAAGGTTCCTTTCACTTCCACCTCACTACACATTTTCCTTGTCAAACAGAACTAAAGTCAGGATGGCAGTCCCCTTGTCACTTCCCCCCTACCTTGAGAGAGTCAAGAATTTTATCAGATATTTTAAGGAAATGAGATCTCCAACAGGTGTGTCTCTGGTGATTGAAGTTCACCCTCACAACTGTATCTTGTCATTTTATGGCTTATAGCAGAATCTCCATTTTTGAGGTTTGGCAGTTTAATGATTTAATATTAAAAAGCATTAAAATTTAGGTTTTTTTCCTTTGGAAATACAAAAGTTAGAATTTTTCTGTGTCTAAGAATGTAAAGCTTTACTCAATAAACACACAACTTAATTTAAAAAGCATGTCGTATATTAAAGTTATTTCATTTCCATGTTTTCTCCAGTTCATGGGTGTGGTGGCCAGAGAAGAGAGGAAGGAGAAAACAAGACAGGAAAAAAAAAGAGATAAAAAGAGGATGTTGAGAACTGAAAGCCATGTCAAAGGATGATGTAAAGATACTGAGGAAATTTCTGGAATTCTGGGATTCAGAATGTTCTCATTTACTACTGTTTTTCTGTGATGTTGACCATTTTTGCAAGATCCTTAACCATTCCAACCCCTAAACCACTGGGAATAAAAAGGGCATTGCACTTGGTGAAGAGTGATTACATGGAATGCGACTTTGAATAGTAATTCATCATTTCCTAGGGTCAGGTAAAATCATAGCAGAACTGACCTCTTGGGTTCCTCATCCTTTGTCTACCGTAACATGCATATAATATAATACCCTGCTTCTTTCTCTGTAGTTTAATAGGGAAGGGAGGAAGGGGAAGGGAATAAGCATTTATATAGCACCTATTATGTGCCAGGTACTGTGCTAAGCACATTACATCTATTGCTTTATTTGATACTCACAGCAACCCTGTGAGGTAGGTGTTGTTATTTGTACCCATTTTACAGGTGAGGAAACTGAGGTAAACAGAAGTTAAGTAACTTGTCCAAGCTAGTAAGTGTTGAAGGCTGGATTTGACCACTGGTCTTCCTGACTCTATGCCCACCACTCTATCCAGTGCACCACCAGCCTATAACAAGTACCTGCTTAAGTTGTAAGCTGCTTGAGAGCAGGGATTGTCATTTGCCTCTTTTTGTATCCCTAGTGCTTGGCACAGTGTCAGGCACCTAGTAGGCACTTAGTAAATGTTTATTGATTGAGTGATGTCAGTGTTTCTTGGAAACAATGGTATTTGGCAAAATGATGTTAACAGCGTAATTCCATAAGAACAACATTTAAAATGTTTTAAATGGGAGATTGGCCAAACAGCAGAGGTTTCCCATCCAGCTTTATGCTTGTAATCTATCCATTTGTTATCTAAAAAAAAAAAAAACTACAACAACAATAAAAAATGAGTTTGGTTATGTAGAATATGTCTTTACCCTGAATTTTAGAGCTAAAAGGAACTCTAAAGATCATTGGATACACTGGCATAGGAGTAAACAACACAGTTGGGTCCTTGTCCTGACTTTGCCTCTAACTGGCCGTGTGACCTTGGGCAAGTCTCTTTACCAGCCCTGCTTATCTACTGAGTTGTTGTAGGATCAAAGGCACCAGAGGACATTCAAGTATTTTGAAATTTATAAAGTGCTAAATATATATTATTTGATAAATGAGGAAACCGATTTGCCCAAGGCCATACAAAATCAATCAATGGAAGGACTTTGCTCTTTCTGCCATACCATCATGTCTCATAGTATTAGCTCCTCAACCCACTTCTTGTAGTAATAGGGATTCTGTGCTATCACAATACCATCATTCTTGTGCTTTGCAAACATTAATCAGCTCCTTCCTCCCCCTACCTTTCTAGCTAGAACTAAATGGGATTACCCATCACGTTTTTTACAGATGGAAAAACCTCTTAATTCATGGCTGCCAAGGGTAATATAGTCAGTGCTCCCACACACTAGTTTCACAACTTGAATAAATTAAGCTTAGACAGACCCTAGTAAAGTGTTTCTTGGGAGAACTTTTAAAGGTTAGTTATAATCAAAGGACACATTGAGTATTTAATGAACTTTCTCTAAGGTTCTATATTGCCGCTATGCAGATAACTCCTAGACCTTTTAATCTGGCCCCAATCTCTCCCTTCAGCTCCAGGCCTCTATCTTCAACTGTCTGATGAAATCTTCCACCTAAGTGTCTCCCAGGCACCTCAAACATAACATCCAAAATTGAATCCATCCTATTTATTTGCTATTTAACCCTGCTAAAAAAACTGGGACCAGAGGTTGAAGCTACTGATTAAAAGAAGAATGGGGGGAATTATCTGTGCATTTGATTAATCTTATCTCTGATAAGATTTTTTTCTTTTATCTCTTGATTCCTTGATAATCAAAAATCAGCTCTACCAGTTAGGTCAGTACTTCATTAAAATTTTCTTGGGTTCTTCTAAGCTAGGATATGAAAAACTATTCAGCGACACTAAAGATCTAAGGACCTTTTATTCCTTCATTTTATTGCTCTATTTTTTTTGTTGAACTATTCAGAGCTTTGTATATTTTGTAATCTTAAGGCTTTTAAAAATCTATTACACTTTGTAAAATATTAATGCACAGCTTTTTTCTATGTAAATAATGAATTATACTTATGCAAATTGACCCAATCTTATTTTAATGGAGTGGGTACTGTGCACGTGAATCTTTGGAAACTCTAAGAACAGTCTTGGAGGTCATCTGATTGAACGCCCTAATTTTTTTAAATTAGGACTTGGAAGCTCAGAGGTTTTTTTGACTTACCCAAGGTCATATAGGCAGATAGTAAGTAGCAGAGCTAAGATTTGAAATCCACATCTTCTGAATCTAAATACAGCACTCTTTCCACACCAATATTACATAATTCAATAAATATTTTTTGAATAATTACTGTGTGCAAGATGTTATGTTCCTTACAATAAGAAATTTAAAGAGGAGGAACTCTGCCTTCAAGGAATTTGTCATCAGTTCAAGGAATTGATGTTATATATTGTATTGTGCCCTTCATGAATCTCTGTTTAGGTGGGGAGCTGACATCATCATTTGATAAGTTAAATAGTACCAGGTTTAAATGACATTGCCAACAGTAAAAGAGATGATTTGTTGTTGTTCAGTCATTTCAGCCGTGTCCAACTTTTCATGATTCCGTTTGGGATTAAAGAGACTGGAGTGGTTTGCCAGCTCCTTCTCCACCTCATTTGACAGATAAGGAAACTGAGTCAAGCAGCATTAAGTGACTTGCCCTGGGTCATAGCTAATAAGTGTCTGAAGCCAGATTTGAACTCAGGAAGCATCTTCCTGATTCCAGGGCCAGCGTTCTATCTGCTGTACCACCTAGCTGCCCCTTAGCTATCTTCAGTGAATATTAAAAGTTTACTTAGCCCTGTATTATCATTTCTTATCTAAGGACCACCAGGGAAGGGAAATGACTTGCCTTGGGTCACTTACCTAGTAAGTATGAGATGGAATTCCACTCAAGTCTCTTGACTTCAAATCTCATATTCTATCCACTACACTAGAATGCTTCTATCTTTGTCTTTAAATACTGCAGAATGAAAATGAAGCTTTATTTCAGTTTCCTGGCCCCTCAACAAATCAGACTTTAGAAATATTCTTTAAGTTTTTCCTTTTGTTATCCTGAGTGTTACCAATAATTCTAGGGATTTGACTGGGCTTATGTCTGCTAGAAAAATGGATTAAGCCTGGGATTTCTGACATTTACTGCTAGTACCTTGTTAGGATTTTCGGAGATTTTAAAAGTTATATACATATATATATATAGCACACACACATGTATATACATATATACATATGTATACATATATGTATACATACATATAACATAAAGTTATATGCATATATCCTGAGCATTCACACATTTTTCCTTGGACATAAATGAGTAAGACATTTTGTAATCAATATCTTCAAAAACCTGCCATGTTTTTGTGATGGACTCTGTTTATTCAATCAAATGTGGAACAGCTTTTCATTTCTTCCATTATAGAAACAGGAATGCAAAAAACTCACAGACCCCCATGGGCAAATAAAGAGAGTGTAAAATACTGAAGTAGATTACATGGAGAGTTATTGTCAAAGTCTAGCTCTTTTGGCCACTCAGTAGTATGACTTTAGCTTTTTATTTGTTCACTGTCTTTTTTTCTCTGAGAAGCATTTGATTAAGGAAATCTCCATTTGGGTTTCTAGCACCTGTCTAAGGAACTCTAAAATTCAGGATAACCCCAGAAGTAACAACCAAGATTGACTCCATTTCTCATGCTCAATAGCCACTGACTCAGACAAATAAGGAAACAGGCAGAAAAAAGTCATCCACGGCTTTGAGATCTAAGGATTCCATTTTTCACATTCATCTGGCTTAAGCACGTGTCTACCACTATCACATGGTTCTTCTGTAAGTTGTTATTTTTTTTTGTTTGTTTGTTTAGGGTTAAGTGACTTGCCCAGGGTCACACAGCTAGTAAGTTTTATGTGTCTGAGGTCACATTTGAACTCAGGTCCTCTGAATCCAGGGCTGGTGCTCTATCCACTGCGCACCTAGCTGCCCCAATAAGTTGTTACTGTTGAACTTAGTGTGTATGTCAGGAGGGGAATCTCTTCCCCTCCCACTTGTGGTTAACTCTTAATTGATATATCTGTAATAATATCTGATTGAAAAACTAATATTTCTTTTAAAGTTTATGTTTATAAATTATAGAAATATATAAATTATATGTAAAGTACATAAAAGTATATAAAGTGTTAAATACACAGTTGTTTTTTTTTTCAGGGAACAAGTACAGATATTTACAGTTGTATCACAATATCAGCTTGGAAATTGAGCTTTTTATGTGGGAAATGAACAGAGCCCCAGAGTTTCCTTGAAATCAGCAAGTTTTCACTTAGTCTCAGCCATCTTCAGAAGCAAGTAGACGTGGCATTTTGGCTCAAGACAGAGCTATAGAGCAGAGAGGCCTTTTTCACAGAAACTCAGTCATCATACTTCCGTAAATTTAATGGATTTATGATTTCATTGGCGTGGGTGCTTCCACTATCAGTGCACATGCCAATCTATCCATCCTTTCTCAACCTGTATGGTTCTCAGCTTCCCTTAAGTCCTCCGAAGAGGATCAGCTTAACACAGGGAGACCTTTCCCTGGTTCTTTTATCATCTTGTGTGTTTCGGTGCAGCCCGTGGGTTGTCTACTTATTCTCCTTCCCTATTGCTATGTGCCTCTTCCAACTACTTTTTACACAATTTTTGGTGATGTCTTTTATAATAATGACATCAAATTCAAATAGAAAGCTAAGGTCTGAGGATCCAAAGAAAGACATCCACAGTCTCTGCTCTAAAGGAGCGATGGAAAAGACAACGTGGAAACAGCTTAATATGAGCAAGATATACGGGATGAATTGGAAACCTCAAAACTAGCACTCAGGAGTGGGAAAGGCTTTTTTTTCTTTTCAGAGAGTGGGATTTTAGCTGATATTTAAAGGAACTTATAACTGTTAAGAATCAGTCAGTAAACGTTAAGTGCCTCCTATGTGCCAGGCACTATGCTAAGCCCTGTGGATATAAGAAGGGCAAAAGACTCTGCTTTTAAGGATTTCAGAGTCTAATGACAAAGTCATTTCACATCTCTAAACCTCAGTTTCCTCTTTTGTAAAATGAGGAGAAAGTCATCCTCTCCAGGCTGCATTTCTGACTCTCTCACTTCTTCAACACCCCAGAAAACTCTTTACCCCTTGGACTTCACATACTGGAAGTACCCTCCACCCTTGTGATCTCTCCATCTGATTGGCTGGTTCCTCCAGGTACCCTCCATTTCAAGGAAGATGCCCAGGCTAACTATGTCTTCATTCCTTTCTAGGTTGTTATCTTGACCTTCAGGAATTTCTCTACAATACCCACCCGCCCTTCACATTTTGTGCCCTCCATTTTCAGCTCTATTTATATGTTATCTTCCCCCATTAGAATGTAAGCTCCTTGAGGGTAGGGGTTGTCTTTCTGCTTATATTTGTATTCCCAGCCTTTGGCAAAGTACCTGGCACTTAGTAAGTCCTTAATAAAAACTTATTGACTTGAGCTATAAAATGAATAATAATAATTATACTATCTGCCTTTTGGGGAATTGTGAGGAAACTAGCATGTAAAATCAAAAGTCCCATGTAAGTTTAATGTGCCATTGTTATTATTATGACCTTGGTAGGTCACTTTAATTTCATTTGTCTCTGTTTCCTCATCTGCAAAGCCAGGAGAATAGACAAGATCAATTGAAAGAGTGAATGAATGAAAAAACCATTCATGAAGTGCTTATGTTATTACATAAAATAGCAGAAAAATGAGATAAAAGGGATTCAAACCTATCAGAGATGGAGGAAAGTTTGTATGTTCAATTTAAATTTTAAATTAGCTCTACAGTGTTACCGACCAGCAGAAGGATGGGAGCCCAATGGAGGAAAATGGATAGGACACATATAGATAGCAAAATGGATCTCAGAGCCACTGGGATGTGGTATTTAACTCATTTGGTTAGCAGTTGCTGTTGGGAGGTTGACCTCTTTGTAGGAGGTCACTACCTGTTACTTTTATTTTCACTTTTTCAAAACTTTGGGAACCTATAATTTTCTAGAGGAATTCACAGAAGGAAATGTGGGAGTTACTAAGGTAATAAGAAGAGCCTTTCAAAGATAACAAGGCCCTACATGAAAAATCTTGATTCTCAAACCCTGAATTTGAAGAGACAAATGATATATGCTTCAGTCATCCATCAGGCATTTAGTAATCACATTCCTGGGGCCAGAAATTGTACTGGGAGTTCAGGATGCAGATGCAAAAACAACAGACCTTGTCCTCAAGGGAAACAACATGGAGAAAGAAGAAGAGTTGTTGATTCAGGGCTGGGGATTGGCAAGCCACATTGATATCAAACCCTACCAATGAACATCCTGCTTCATGTCCAGTGTTATATGTGGTGTTGGAAATTTACAAAAGATTCTTGTCTTAAATGAGTTTAATGGTTTATTTGGAAAAAACAAATAGCAAATCATGAAATAATTAGAAAACAAAGCAAAGTTCTTTGTAGACTGAAGGAACAAATCATTGTGCTGTGGGAGATCAGTTGGAACTTCTAGGGAAGTGACATGTCATGGATGATAGAAGAGGTAGGAATTTAGCTGAATTCTAAAAGGACAGATAGGATACGCAGATGTGTCAAAGGGAGGAGAATGTTGGAAGAAGGTATGGCAATGAGCATGGTGTGTTCAGAGACTATGAAAAGGCTAGTCTATCTGAATGTTGCGGATGCAGTGAAAACTAAGGTCTGGTGAGAGTTATCATGAGTGAGATGAAGTCAGATTGTGTCGAACCTTGAGTGCTGGGAAGAAAAAAAAGATTAGCTGGCTAGACCCCAGCAGAGGCAAGTAGGTGACAGTGTAGATTCTGTTGGACTAAGAGTCAGAAAGGCTTGGCTTCAAATTGCGTCTTATTCACTTGCTTAGTTGTGTGATCCTTTTCATCACTTAACATTTTTAGCCCCAGTTTCCTCATCTGCAAAATAGGGTTAACAGTAATCTCTACCTCACAAAGTTGTTGCAAGAATCAAATGAAATAAAATGCTTTGCCAGCCTTAAAGTGCTATAGAGATGCTAGCTCTTATTTTTATTATTAGTAATACTATTATTTTTATTATTGTTGAATAGAACTGGGAAAGCAGCAAAGGAGAGAGAAGCAAATGTTCTTAATTCAGAAACCCTGGAATTTTGATCAAGTGCATGATGAGCTCCAAGATAACATTCCTGCCTTTTGATTCCTTACTCCTCATGCCTCAGAGAGCACCCCCTGTGTGCTCACCAGGGGACCAAGCTTCTTTGTTGTTTGTGCAGCTGATTACCTGCCGTGTCAGCTGCTGTGAGGATGAGCTGGGATGACAGCTTTCTGTTTACTAAGCTATGCCTAATTATTTGATTTCATGTTTTCATTTCAGGTTTTGTGCTGGACCCAGACAGTGTCTGATGGGCAGCATGTAATTTGATTAATAATCCTCAAATGAAAGGCATGGTAAAAATGCATAGCAGTAGTATTCCATTCCCCCACCCCCCACCTTCATTGTGAAGTCCCAAGGGAGAAAGAGATTCTTTTCATGTTTTGTTTAAGGCATGAGAATATACTATGGGGAAAATATTGACTGCTTCATAGTGTCTTTATTTTTCATAGACTGCTGGATATCTGGGATGAGAGGAAGCTAGATGAACTATTAGCAAGTGAAAGGTGGCGAAGGACTGTGATAAAATGGATCCATAGTTCAAGTGAGAGTTTAGTTCAGCAAATATTTATTAAATAGCTATTAAATGTAGGGCACTGTCCTAGGTACTGAAGGGAAGAAAAGTTATAAAGTTTAGATGACACAGCCATTGTCCTTGGGAAACTAAGTCTAGTAAACCCATAGTATCTACTTGACAATATAAAGAATAAGAGAACTGCACAAGTGCAGTGTCTTGTGAAATCAGCGTGGGATGAGTGAAGATCATTACTGACTAGTGGGATCATGAAGGAGGTGGCTTTTGAGTGAGTTGGAGAAGTATGGGATCTGTATTCCAGGCTTAGGGGCCAGCCTGAACAAAAGGAGAGGTGGCTAACCTCAAAATTTATAGAGCGAATAGCAACTTGGTGGTGCAGTGGATAGAGCGCCTGGCCTAGAGTCTGGAAGACCAGAGTTCAACTCTAGTGTCTAAAGACACTTACTAGTTGTGTGAACCTAGGCAAGTCAATTAACCCTGTTTGCCTCAGTTTCCTCATCTGTCAAATGAGCTGGAGAAAGAAATGGCAAACTGTTCCAGTGTCTTTGCCAAGAAAACCCCAAATGGGGTCATGAAGAGTCAGATATGACTGAAAATGACTGAACAATAGTGAGCAATCCAGTTGGGCTAGAATGTGTAGAATGTTAAGAAGAAAGTAACCTGGACGGGTAGGATGGCATCAGATTGTGGAGCACCTCGAATCCTAGGTTAAAGAGCTTGACCTTGGCTTAGTAGGCAGCAGGCAACTGAAAATTGTTTTTAACAAATGAATGACATGATCAACTTTACCTTGAAAATTAGTTGGGCAATAGGTATTGAATAGGGGGTATGAAGAGGAGAAGAAGAGGGAGTAGTGGTGATGAAAACTTTTTAGGAGAGGCTATTGCAATAATCCACGTTAGTATTACTGAAGATGGAAGTGAGAAGAGAGGAGAGGGGGACAGATATGAGACTAGATAGATATGAGGCTAGGTAGATAATATCTTTCATCATGAATCCTTTGGAATTGTCTTAGATCATTGTATTGCTGAGAATAGCTAAGTCATTCACGGTTGATGATTGTATAATATTGCCATTACTGTGTACAGTGTTCACAGGGATCTGAATAGACTTAACTTGGTGGATAGACTGGCTGTTGGGGGTAAAGGATGAGGAAGAGTCACAGATAATACCGGATCTTGAAAATGGGAGAATGTATGGATTGGTGGTACTACTGACAAGTACTGAAGGAGGATCAGATTTAGGGGAAAGCATAGTTCAGTTTTGGACCTGTAGAGACTGAGGCATCGGTGGACCATTCAGGTAGAGAGGTTCCATATGCATTTAAAGATAAAGACTTAAGTTGGGATGAGAAGCTAGGCCTGGAGATGCAGTATTAGGAGTAATTGGTAAAGAAGGGATAATCAAATTAAGCAGCATGGTTTCAGAAAAACATGAGAAGACTTATATGAACTGATGCAAGGTGAAATGAGCAGAACCAGGAGTACATTGTACACAGTAACGACAATATTGTACAGTCATCAACTGTGAATGACTTTGCTTTTTTCAGCAATACAATGATCTAAGACAATTCCAAAGGATTCATGATGAAAGATGTTATCTACCTCCAGAAAAAGAACTGGTGGAGTCTGAATGCAGATTGAAGCACACTTTTTAAGCTTTCTTTATGTTTCTTACCTTTTTTGTCTGTGTTTTCTTTTGTAACGTGGCTAATATGGAAAGTTTTGTGTGACTGCACACGTATAATTTATATCAAATTGCTTGCCTTCTCAGGGAGAAAGGGGGGAGAGAATGTGGAACTCAAAATTTAAAAATTTTTTACATGTAATTGAGAAAAAAAATTAGAAAAAAAGGGATAGTTGAAGGTTTGAATAATACTGAGGGAATTAGATTGCCAAAGGAGAGAATGTAGAGAGAGAAAAGGTCTGAGAAAGGGAAAAAGAGAATATGTGAAATGAAGGCGATGGTCAACAGCAAGTGCTGCATAGAGGCAAAGAATGGTGAAGATTGGGAAATGATCATTAGATTAGCCAGGTATGGTGGCACATGCTGTAATCCCTACTACCTGAAGACTGAAGGTAGCAAATAGCTTTAGTTTAGGAGTTTTAAGCTACAGTGCGCTAAGCTAATTAGATTTCGCACTGAGTCTAGCACTAATATGGTGAATCCCCTAGCAGTGGTAGCCACCAGGCTGCCTGAGGAGAGTCAAACTGGTCCAGGAGTCCATCATTAGTGGGATCAGCCTGTGAGTGGCTACTCCACTTCCAGCCTGGGTGAAATAGGGAGATGCAGTCTCCACAAAGAAACTAACCTAAACAAACAAACACTGGAATTGGTGATTAGGAGGTCCTTGGTATAGTGAGAGAGAAGTTAGCAAAGAGCAAAGAAACCTCCCTTTCTGTGCCCTAGGATAGGACGAAAGAAAGAAAAGGTGGGTCTAAATGAGGGGTACAAATAGGTGGCTTCTATAGGCCCTCCAATTTGAAAATTCTAGGATTTTAAGATTCTGAGTTCTGCAATTTGTTGTTATTTCTTTTCTCCCAAGAATTCTGACCATGAGACATTTTGGAGAATCAGACCTACATCTGTAATTGACTCTTGAGTTATTCAAGAGTTTATATAGACAGAGAGATTGCAAAAGCCACATGTGCATAGAACAAAATGAAGTCTAGGAAGATTAATGACTCCAGAGAGTGTTTTATAAGAGTAAACCATAAGGGGCAGCTAGGTGGCGCAATGGATAGAGCTCCGGCCTTGGAGTCAGAAGGACCCGAGTTCAAATGTAGCCTCAGACGCTTGACACTTACTAGCTGTGTGACCCTGGGCAAGTCGCTTAACCCCAATTGCCTCACCAAAAAATAAAAAATAAAAAAATAAAACAGTGTTAGATTTGGTGTATGATGTGTATGATATGGGATTTTGGGCAGTAGCAGGATCCATAGCAGGATATGTAAAGGAGAGGAGAGATCAGTCTGCAAGTCAGTCAGTCTGGGGGAAGAATATACCTTCTCTCCATAAAAGGATTGATTCTGTAGCCCTGTCCCATAATTAAAATACTGGTTGGAAGAGAGAAACCATGGTGATGCAAGTCTGTTAGCTTATTCATCATTTCAAATCAGTGTGTTTGGGGGGAGAGGGGAAAGTACAGTATAATAATGATGAGAAACATAGTACAGAGATGAAGCCAGCATGATTATAGAGCATCAGGCTCAGCGGGGCTGAATGTTTTTCCTTTGCCGTTGAGGTAATGAATCTCATTGCAAAGAATATGTATGCGTGGGTGCTTGTAGGCAGATTTCCCCATTCTCTCCTGTATGCTGTGCTCCACTGAAATCCATTCGTGCCTCCCCGCCCCCCCTGCATTTGAACAGCTCTTGGCACTTACAGCTAAACTTGAATAAAATGACTTTTAAAATAAAACATTCAAGGCTTTTAGATGACAGAGAAAATTTTCCACAAAGTTATCTAGAATGGTAATCTAGTCTAATAATAATTTGGGAATTTTCCATGAAGACTGAAATATCTAAGGCTTGGGAAGCTGAATTAAGATGAACAGGGAATCTTCAGCGACAGAGAATTTTTTGGGGGGGTTAAAAACAGCATAGTTTTAGAGGCAGCTGGTGGCATAATGGCTAGTTTGGGGCTTGAAGTGAGGAAGACCTGAGTTCAAATCCTGCCTCAAACAAATGACTAGTTATGTAAATTAGGAAAGTCGTTTGACTTCTGAAGTCAACAAGCATTTATTAAGTGCCTGCTATGCACCAGACAGGTAGCTAGGTTGCCCAATGCATAAAGGGCCTGGCCTGGAGTCAGGAGGACCTGAGTTCTGTTGTGGCCCCAGATACTAATTGTTTGAGCCAGGGCAAGTTGCTTAACCCAGTTTGCCTCAGTTTCTTCCTTTGTAAAATGAGTTGGTGAAGAAAATGACAAACCACCTCAGTATCTTTGCCAAGAAAACCCCAAATGGGGTATGACGAGTCAGACGTAACTGTACAGCAACAACAAAATTTGAGGAGAGGAGTACACTAGCAGGGAGACACATGACAACCCCAGAAGGGGTCACAAAGAGTAGTCACAGCTGAAGTGACTAAACAATGACAACACACTAAGTGTTGTGCTAAGATCTGGGAAAGCAAAGAAAGGTAAGAGATCGTCTTTTCTCTCAAGGAGCTAATACTTTAATGGGGAAGACAAATGAAGACAACTATATACAAACAAGATATACACAGAGGGGCAGCTAGGTGGCTCAGTGAATAGAGGTCTGGCCTTGGAGTCAGGAGGACCCAAGATGAAATCCCGCCTCAGACGCTTAACACTTAGTAGCTGTGTGACCCTGGGCAAGTCACTTAACCCCGACTGCCTCAAAAAAAAAAAAGATATACACAGGCTAAATTGAAGGTGATCAGCAGAACGAAGGCTCTAGCTTCAAGGGGCATTGGAAAAAGCTTCTTAGAAGATGGAATTTTAGCACAGAATTGAACTTTTTCAGTCTTAGTTTCCTCATCTGTAAAATGGGGATCATTATAGCTCCTACTTCACAGAGTTGTAGGAAAGATCAGAGGAGGTAATATACTTTAAATGCTTTGCATAACTTAAAATGCTTTTAAAATGTTAGCTGTTACTTGTTTGGAATGTAGCTGTTCTTTGTTTTTTGAATGAATTGTTTATAAATTCAAAACAATTTGTCTTGAATTTGTATGATTGAGTGTTTTGAAATCTGAAAATTGTGAAGGCTGCTTTCTTGTGTTTTATTTTTGGTAATCTCTTCACTGTATTTGTCATTTCAGCCCCACTCCCTACCCCATCTAGAGTAGAGAGAAGAGACCACATCATTCTTCTCTTTTTGTCTCCCAGCCCCCACCCCCACTTTCCTAGTGTAGAAGCATAACACACTATTTGTGTAGGTGCTCAATAAATACTTGTCATTGGATTGATTTGCAATCAAAAGCTGCTGAAATATGGTGGTTGTTTTGAATGATAGTAGAGGCCTCTGCTTTTCAGAAGTCCCCAGTTGCTCCTGGCAACTGCCTGTAGCTTCCAATATCACTCCTCAGGGAATCAGTTACTCTGGTTCAGCTGGGTAACTACTGTAAGATGAAGGTGAAATGAAGTTTGTAAAAAGCAAAAAACAAAACAAAACAAAACAAAAAACCAAAAACAGGTCCCTTGTACTTGTGTCCCTTGTGCCAGCCCTCCTTCCTGAGATTACTGTTTCAGGGGGGCCAGAAGGAAGGGACAGAGGCTCTTAGGTAAGCACAGGCCAGGAAAATAGCAATGCTATTCAGAATTCAGCAAGCAGCTCGGCTGGCTGTTTGTCACACATGCTGCAGATTGTGTGAGTGGGTGGAGGAGGTGTTGAAATCTGTATTAATTTTGGTGGAAACGTTTATGCACCTCAATTAACTTTCAGGTGTCTCTGGTACACATTGAGTACCAGTCCTTTGCCTGAGAAAAGGGACAGTTTGCACACTGTGAGCATTTGTTGAGCCATGTAATTAAATGCACAGGACCTAAGCAGGATAGTATGGAGTGGTGTCTAATCTAAATGACAAGTTTCCCCCCTCCAAACAGCCTTCATAATAGCCAGATGCTCTAAACACAAAACACAAGGCCTTTTGCCAGAGTTCCTACGTGAAATCACCTGATGAAAGATAGCTTAAGCTTAGGCACTTCGTAATAGCATTTCACAAAAATAGTACAAAAGGGCAATGCCACAGAGTAGTGACTCATTATTATTATTTGGGAGCAGGTATATGCAGTTATTTGCAAAGCAGTATATCAGTATCTCTCTGCAAGGACCTCCTCCGATAAAAAATGCCTCATAGATGAGATCACACATATATTGGAGTACTCATCAATACAGTCAGTCAGTAAGTCAACAAGATTATTAAAAGTGTGTTGGATATGTGGCATGGGACACATGTAGACATAGCCTTGGCCTTTAAGGAACCTCATAGCTGGAATCAATTGAGACTATACTCAAGGCTGGGAAGTACTACACATTGGGCTTAAAAATAAAGATAGATCAGGAAAAGGGTATAGGGTAGTTTTGGGAGAGAAGTGAGTTGGACATGACAGAGAGATAAAGGGACTTAGAGAAGGGGAAATTAATGCTAAGTTGAGAGTATCATGGAAAACTCTTGAGTAGGATGATATCAGTTGATGAAAGATCAGAATGTGTTAGAAATAAAAAATATCTTACTCCATACCTGCTATGGATCTTTTTCCATCTCCCACTTTCATTTAGGGCCTCACTTTCCTCAAGGATGTCCTGGAATGGGACTGGTAGTAAGAGTGTAACCATGTGTACCTAAACTAAAGGACATGCACATAGAAGTATATAAATAAAGATTTGTGTGCACTGGTTCACTGAGATAAATGATGGGTGCAATAAAGCAAATGTATGTTCTGGTTTTAGTTTATGGCTTTTTTGTAAACAATTGCTTGACTTTTAAATCTTGGGCTGATTCCTTGTCATCTTTTGGAGGTGACAGGTTCTAGAAATCTGTCCTAGGAATCTCCTCAAAGCTTTTCAATCGATAAAAGCTATGAGTGTTGGCTCATTAACTCATTCTGTTTGTATGTCATTTTAGGACTAACCTAGTTGAGTTCAGGGCAGGGTGATGAATTTTTTTCAATTGCAGCCATTTGTTAAGACTGTCTGTTAAAGCATAGAATGGTTACTATCATCTGTACTAATGGAGGGAAACATACCACAGTAATCATAATTCCATAGAAGTATTTATTATCTTTTAATTTCATTAATTTAATTTTTTTATTCTGACCTTCACAAACATCAAAAGAAGCACAAGCATTTCCATATACAAAGCAGAACATAAAAAGAGGAATGTTTAGGAAATTGAGTTCTTCCATACAGATTGCTTTTTTAAAAACCTTAATAGTGGGGCAGCTAGGTGGCACAGTGGATAGAGCACCGGCCCTGGCTTCAGGAGGACCTGAGTTCAAATCCGGCCTTGGACACATAACACTTAACTAGCTGTGTGACCCTGGGCAAGTCACTTAACCCCATTGCCTAGCCAAAAAAAAAAAAAAGCATAATAAATTCAACATGTTACTTTCAAACCTCTCCTGCTTTAGCATTCATATTACGCAAAACATGAATGCTAGTCTCCTGTCTCTTTCAACTCTCTCTCCCCAATTAAGAAAAGCCCTTATAACAAATAAGTAAAGTCAAGCCAAACAAATCCACACCATAGCTAAAAATATATTTCCATTTCTTCCCCCTGAGTATATCACCTCTCTGTCAGAAGGTGGGTACCATGTTTCATTGGTCCTCTGCAATCATGGTTGGTTACTGCTTTGATTAGAATTCTTAAGTTTGTTTTTTTTTTTAAATAGCAATGCTATTTTTCCATAAAATGTTGTTAATGTAAATAAAATACGTCTTAAATTTATTTAAAATTTTAGTGCTATCTTTTGTTTTTACATGATTTTTATTTCCAAATATGTCCTTCTACCCCTGCCATACCTAAAGAACCATTCATTTTAATAACAAATACAAAAGAAAGAAGAAGAAAAAAACAGTTCAGGAAAATGAATCAACATAGCAACCAAATCTGATGATGTTGAATTCCATCCTTGTAGCCCCCACCTACTTCAAAGAACAGGGTGGTGGAGGAGAGGTGAATCTTTTTTTTTTCCTTTTCTCTTTTGGGATTAGGCTTGTTTATGCAAATAACATCCTTTAGTTTCTGTGTTTTGCTTTTGTTTTGTTCTTGTCAGTTACATTTCTGTAGCCATTTTACTTATTTCTGTGGACTTCATTCTGTATTCATTTGTCGTTCTGCCTCAGATCTGATTCTTCTCTGAATTCTTCCTCTTTGTTGCTTCCTATAGCTGAACTTATGTCTTAACATTTAACATTTTACATAGAACTCTCTGATACATCAAAAGATCTATTTCATTAATGTAGTTGCTTCTTCCCATTGATGTAGATTTGAAAATTCCCCCTCTTATCCCATCCCCAGCTTCATTTCTGGTTTAGAACAGCAGTTCTTAAAATCTGGTCTAGGGAGTGACGTCTTAGGATCCTTCAGATTCTTTCAGGGCATCTGTGAGGTCAAAACTGTTTTCATAATAATCCTAAGATGTTTTAATTTCTCATGCAGTAAATATCAATAGATATAACCCACAAAACCCAAAGCCCTTTGCGATCCTTCCAACACTTTTTAAGGGTGTAAAGGGGTCCTGACACCAAAAAGTTTGAGAACCACTGGTTTAGAAGATCATTCACATAAGTTTATAAAAGTCAAAAATATCCATCAAATACTCAAGTATTTATCAAGCACCTTCTATGTGTGCTAAGTACTGGGAATGCACACGCAAAGAATGAAACTATCCCTACTCACAAAAAAGCTTCCCTGGGCGATGATAGAACTCCCCTAACTTAGATAGGTTACATGCAAATCCTACATGAGGGCAGACTCAGAATGATACCCGCAATCCAGGATTCCTTAGCTCTGTTGCTTACCAAAATATTTCTGACATTGTCCAGTGTCAGATTCCACTTAGGATGATGTACCCTCCTCTTAGGAGTGAAGTTAAATTTCTTCTTAATCTAGGAGTTCTTAACATTTTTGTGTTTTGGGAACCTTTTTGGTAGTCTGAGGAAGTCTGAGGACCCTTCTCAGAATCGTGTTTTCAGTAATTGAAGAAAATGTTCAGTTGCAGTTAGAGGTTAGTGAAAATAAAAGATGATTTTTTTTCCCCCATCCAGATTCATAGACCTTAAGGTCCCTGGACCCCTGGTTAAGAACTCTTATCTTCAGCAGAAATAGAAGTCCCCAGAAATGAAGATCTGTAATTGCATTCAGTATGCCTATCTTTTTGAAGATTTCTTCACAGTAAGGGCCTAAGTTCACAACGTAATGGTGAAATATTTTTAGTTTAGTTGAGAATAGTTAACATCATTTATTCCCCCTAGAAGTAGCTTTAAAAAGCTAGAAAAAAAATAAGACACTAAGGTGACTTCTTGGATGCTTTTTTCTCTGTTATACAGAGCAGTCAAGCTCTTCCTGCTGACACCAGTCTCAAAATTGTCTTTCATTTCTGTACTTAAAATTCGCTTGTGGTATCTAAGAACCCACCCAAGAGAAGAGCACCTAAGCTTATAGAAACTGAGAGTGGAGTACAACCAATCAGAAACCATCACAGTGCTCCTCATGGGGGAAACAGTGAAGGCTTGTGTTAGCACCTGGGAGTCTACACTCTGTGAGTGTCACAATCTATGTAGGAAAAGTCAAGAGTTTACTCAAATAGTCTTCTGGTTTGTATGACATGGAACTAAATGAATTTACCAGTTATTTGGTTTCAGGTAGGTGAAACCTTCACATACTTAGAAATCTTGGTCCTTTACTGAACATATTCACATAGATATATCTATAGTGATGTTTAGAGATAGATGTACCTACATAAATGTGCATATTATTAGAAGCATGGCTTAATAATTTATGGCTGAAAAGTGACTTAGATATTGGCTAATTAACCTATTGTTTTATTTACAATGGAAACCAAGGCCCAGAAAGGTTGTCCCCAGAGAGTTCATTCATTAAATTTTTTTCCTTTCAGTATTTGAAAGTAATACAAAGCAAGAAAAAAAATCTTTTTTTGCTGCCATTCAAGTCGATGTCAGCACTTAATTTATACCTTTTAATAGTAATAGTTCTTTAGTTTCAAGATAAATGCTTGTTTTTCGCTTAACCCTCTTAAATATGCTCAGAAGAATTAACTTACAAAGGTACAACTTGGTATTTGACAACCATCCAATACAGGCAGGAGCCTTCTGGCAAGATGAATGTGGGAAACTGTAGTGTGCATGTGTTATATAATCTATTGATTAAACCCATGGGGATTCTGTGTCATGCTGTGTACTGGAGGACTACTTAAAAATCATGTTGTTATTAATAAATTACAGTAAACCTGAAATGACTCTCCTAGAGTCATTCTTTGGATTCTCTGGAACTTTGCTGTCCTGGGCACTGCTTGCAATAGGAGGGCCAATAGTTGGGATTTTTTTGTTTGTATGGAAGTTTGCCATGGTATTTCTTGACAAAGAATTGAAACTTAATTGATACATTGAGGTTAAGATTCTCATCAACTCAGAATTCACCACCGTTGACAAAGATTAAATAGTTGGGGTAGGCAAGGGATCCCTGTTTCTGTAATTTGCCAGTGGATTCCCAAACTTCAGAATAAATAGCCTTTTCTGTCTAGAGAGAGATTAGATGTTCTATAGAGACTCTTGATGTTCTTTTTAAAAAAATTAATTACTTAATTTTTAGTTTTCAACATTTACTTTTATAAGATTTTGAGTTTCAAAATTTTTCCCTTTCCCCCAATGGTATGCAATCTGATATAGGCTATACATGTACAATCATATTAAACATATTTAACATTATGCATATTGTGAAAGAAGAATCAGAACAAAAGGGAAAAGCCACGAGAAAGAAAAAAGAATAACAAAAATGAAAATAGTATATTTTGATCTGCATTCAGACTCCTGGATGTGGATAGCATTTTCCATCATGAGTATTTTGTAGAATTGTCTTAGATCATTGTATTACAGAGAACAGCTACAACCTCTTGATGTTCTATAGAATTACCCTGCATATGTGTAACTACAATATTCAGACACTGCATTCATTTCGAGTATCATTTCTTCTTTCTAGTGATAACAGTAAGGAAAACTTAATCAGTCACCAAATCACAGTCCCTCTGTTGTTTTGGCACCTGATTACTAAGTCCCATGTTTTAGCTCTCATCTGGGATACTAGGACAGTCAATGGACAGCCACAGTCCAGATCCATGCTGTCTCTTCTAGTCACAAAGCAAAAACCTTCTAGAAAAGCCCCTTTCAATTCTTCTTTGCCACCTAAAGTCTCTGGTTTCCTTCAAGACTCAATCCAAGTGCTGTCATCAGTGTGAAGACCTTTCCTAGTGCCCCACTCTAGGGTTCTCTGCCCCAGGTTACATTGTATCCATTTTGTATATACTTATATATTTAATCCACCCTCCTCCTTGAAGACAGAGAAGACAGAGTTTTTACTTTGTATCTGTAGTGCCCTCATTGCTTGGCCCAAAGTTGGTGCTTCCTAAGTGCTTACTATTGGGAAGTGCAGTGTGCCTCTTCTCTTTGGGTCGTGGGCATAACAGGAATTGATTGCTTCCAAATAATACATTTTGGGCTGTTCTACTTTTGTTCCTCCTACATGCCAAACATGTACAAGTAACTCATGCTCTTTACTTTAGGCCGTGTAGCTCCTTTGGAGATAGTGACAGTAATCACATATTAAATCTGGGAATACTGGATAGGAATTTAGTGTCTGTATTCTGACAGTGTTTGTGATGGGACCTTTTCAACAGCTGTCAATGCTGTATCCTTCAGGTTCAGTAGTATCTATCCATCTGTCCTTTCTATCTATTTATCATCTGACATCCATCATGTATCCATTCATTATCTAATATTTCTCTATTTATTGATCTATATCCATCCATCTTTTGTGTGACATCTATCAATTTCTTATTTACCTATCTATCGATCCATCTGTCATCTGGCATGTATCATCTGGCATTTATCTATCTACTCTTCTATGTGTATCTAGCTATCATCTGACATCTATCAGTTATCTATCTCTGTCCCTCTATCATTTGACATTTATCAGTTATCTATATATCTACCTTTTTTTGTTGTCATTCAGTTGCTATTTAGTCATGCCCGACTCTGTGACTCCATTTAGGGTTTTCTTGGTAAAGAGACTGGAGTAGTTTGCTATTTCTTTCTCCAGCTCATTTTGCAAATGAAGAAACTGAGGCAAACAGAGTTAAGTGACTTTGCTCAGGGTCACACAGCTAGAAAGTGTCTGAGGCCAGATTTGAACTCGGGTCATCCTGACTGCAGGCCTGGTACTCTAGCCATTGTGCCACTTACCTGCCCATCTTCCATCTATCTAACTCCATCCATCTATCATCTGACATTTGTCAGTTATCTATCTATCTACTGATCTATCCATATCTGTCAGTCTGTCTGTCTGTCTATCTATCTGTCTACATAGTTCTGAAAGAAGCACCAAGCGCCTTAAGAAATTCTGTCAAGGAACAGTTTCCAGAGTCATGGAAATGTGAAGAGCAGCCAGAAGTGTTGGAAATGTCCTCTACAAATCTCTTGACCCTTGTCTCCCTATAAAGGTGTGCTTCATAAACTAGTGATAAACTTCTCTTTGAAAGGAATGGAGATACAGATTCTATATTCCTTTTTGTCTTTTAATAATGAAATAATCCTCACAGGTGGTATAGAATTTTTAAAGTCATCATTGTTGAATTATCCACTTATAAGCCCACCTATTATATAGGTTTCTGACTATGAATAGATTTCAATCGACAAATATTTGTTAGGCATTGAGTAGGTGGTCAAAAATGTTTGTGGACTGATAGCTATTCACAATGAAAACCATCTGTGTTAGCCACTATACTAGCTAGATGTAGGGGATATAAAGACAAATGAAACAATCCTTACCCTCAAGGAACTTACATTCTACCAGGGGACAGAGCAATAGTTCTGAGTCATTCTTCTGTCATTTATTACTTGTGCACATAGGGCAAGTCTCTTTGGCCTTCAGTTTCCTCATATATAAATGAGGGTGTTGAATAGATGTTGTCTAATGGCCTTCCATCTTGAAATGTAGAATCCCACAAGCAGTTGCATATAGGGTCAATCAGGAAAGGTTCCATGTAGAAAGTGGCAATTGACCTGAGCTTTTTTCTTTTTTTTAAAGATATAGCCAGAAGTTCCATGTGTGTTTTTGAAACTCTGTGACAGCCACTGGATCATATTATCACAATAAAATTCTAACTAATTACTGTTTCACTTAGGTACATTGTGATAAATATATCACTTCCTATGGTCCTGCTGCTTCCTGAAGTTTTGTGATTTCATTGGTGTGGGTTATCTTTATACCAGTGTATGTCATAAACTTTAATAGAAGGTCTTTGAGTTTCTAGTGATCCCCAAGTATTTAAATGTGCTTGTCAGTCGTGGACTAAGGAACCCCAGATTTAGGGTGGTCCTTGTCTAGTCCATCTAGCAGCCTCCTGTCGTAGTCTAAGAATGCAGTATCTCTTCCCCAGCATAAGGAGACATAAGAGTAATACTTTAGGAAAGGAACTCCTGTGTTCTATTTCTAAGTCATCTTATCACCTTTACTATTTATTTATGCTTCTACTTCAAATCTCATTAAAAAAAAATGTTTCTGCCTCCTCCTCTTCCGTTTTGTTATTCCTAGCACTCTCAAGTATAATAAGTGCCAAATAAAAATAGAGTATTTAGTAGTCTTTGATGGAGTTTGTAAGCATCCCAATTAGTCATTTCCCAGGATATAAAAAGTGTCATGCATCATCTCACCTTGTTCTTTTAGAGCACAATAAACAAGAAGGCACATACTATTGATGGAGCCAAGATTTCTGATTTATTGCCTCTCCCCCAGGTGGTTATTCGGAGAATGAAAGCTTATCATCTCAACAGCTCCCCACCTGTCCTCCCTAGAGATGATTGCACAGGTTCTCTTTTCTCTTTCTGCTTCTATGAAACCATTTCATGACTGACCCTTGGACTTAATGTTTCAAAATGTAGGTTGGACCTACTTGAACTGAAGTGGATAGTTTTCCCTTAAAGTGGAATTGCAAAACAAGGTGTCCAGCTCTACCCAGCAGTGTAAATGACTTTTAGTCACCAGAGACTCACTAAATGTCTTTATTTGTTGTGGTTTGTTCCAGAGTTGGTGATGCTGCTGGAATGGTGGTCAGGTACTCAGTGCACGCTGTACACCGAACTCAAGGATTATGACAAGTACGGGAAAGAAAATGCCATCGTAATCCTTAACCACAACTTTGAAATCGACTTTCTCTGTGGTTGGAACTTTTGTGAACGATTTGGGGTCTTAGGGGTGAGTCACACTTTATCTTAGGGCAAATGAGATAATTTGCTCTTGTTCATTAATATGATTTGATTTCGCCCCCCAATATGTTGAGAATTTCTGAAAGTGACTATAATGGATCCACCTGATAAAATATTCTTAACAAGCTTTTATAGTAACCCCCACTTGTACTTGGACACTTGGAGAAATGCATTTTTATAAGAAGAGAAGAAAAGAAGTAGGACGGAGATTAGATCACTTGTACTAGGTCATACAAGAGGGTCAGATTTAACCTATCAATATCTACATGGTAATTTTCTCTTTAAATTCTTACGAAAAACACCTTGAATGAGTCTCTAAATGAGTCCCTAAATGAGAGAAGGAAGTTATTAGCTACTTTGCTTGCAATAAAATGTAAAACCCCTGTAGCCAAGAAAATGCAATGTCTCACCTTTGTCTTGAAGAAAAAAAGTTTTAATTATTTTTGTCATAGCTTGAGTTGTTGTGAAATAATGACTCTTCCTTCTTTGTTCCCTTTCTCATTTGGATGGTCAGTCATTGTGTCAAGTTATATCTCCACAAGTCAACCGAATCAAAATGAAACTGAGAGGTCTGATTCATTCCTGCCTCTCCCATTCAATTTAAAGTGAATCAAAACTTCCAGGAACTCAAGATAGGCATGAAACCCAACCCTGAGTTTGTTTCTCTTTCGACCTTGAGGTGAAATTACTTTCACGTCATGAAAATTTCCCTTCACATCGAAATGGCTTTATCGACCAATTCAATCAAACTTGGAGCATTCAGCCTACTTAGGTGTAACTTGGGCTTGCTTGAGCATTACATCCTCAAAGTGCGCTTTTTGAGAGCCATACACTTGGTCAGCTCTTTATTCTGAGTGTGTGAATGAATGAATGAAAAAATCATTTATTATGTGTTTCTCATGTATAAAGCCCTATTCTAAGTGCTGGGACATACAAATAGAAAAGTAAGGCCATCCCTGCTTTCAAGGAGCTCATGTGGTTTATAAAATGGTAATTAGAATTGGAGCATTTTTCCTATCAGTGGTTCACAGAAAAAAAAATCGATTGATGACCACATCTATAAAAAATATTAAGTTGCTTCTCTGACAACGGGGAAAAAAGTCAGGACTGGATTCTGGGTTCAAATCTCACCTTTTATCACCCGAGTGATTACTGACAAGTTACTTCCCCTTTGAGGCCTCTGGCAACTTGTTAGATTGGTTATAGATTGGTCATGATCTATATTAATCAAGGAAATTTCCACACCACAATCACAGGTTTTGACTTTGTAGTATATTTTTGGTTTTGCCTTGTATTTTTTAGTGTGGCAAATATAAACATTATTTTGAGTTCTGTATTCTGGCCTCTTAAGAGAGGGGGGAAGGAATAGAGCTAGTGGGTGGGTGGGGTGTACAAGGGAGGGGCAGTCATAAGGGAGGTAACAGAGTCTAAAGAGAGGCATAGAGAGATATTGATATAGAAACAAAGTTGAATGCAACATAAAGAGACCCAAAAATACACAAAAAAGGCAGAGAGACCAACCAACACAGAAAATTTTAAGGAACAATGGCTCCATTTTGTGTTGTATAAAATACTTTTGTTAATGGTTTTCAAAACTATATTGCCTTTTTTCAACTGTAGACACACATGGGAAAATCCTTTCTCAGTAATTGCCATGTAGTTGGATGAATTATGCCCAACAGCAATAGCTGACTTGTGGTAAACAGGCTGCACGTGGATATCTTAGTGTCTTATTTAAATAACTAAGGGCATTTCATGAATTAAGTCTCACTCCAATGCCTTGCTGATGCATGAAGGGACCTCTGGCTTTTTAAAGGCTATCCAGGTAAAATGCTATAACAAGAGGGATACAGTCATGGCTAGACACCAAGTTCTGTGAAAAAGATTTGGGGTTTTTGGTGGGCTGCAAAGCATTGAAATGAGTCACCAGGGTGAAGAGCAGTCTAGAAATCTAACATAATATTTGGTTACAGAAATAAAGGCACAGCATCCCGAACAAGGTTTGTGACCGTCTCATCCCACTCTACTCTGGCTTGGTTGGGCGCCTTCAGAATAATGGTTTTAAGTGCATTAAATGAAATACATAGGATTACAAAGGAAACCAATTATATTGACATAGTTATCAAAATAATCTTTTTTTAAAAAAATATTATTTTTAAACATTCTTTTCTTTTTAAACTGTGAGTTCCAAATTCTCTCCCTTAATCACATATCCCTCTTCCATCCACTGAGAAAGCAAGCAATATGATATCAACTATACATGTGAAATCATATAAAATGCATCTCCACATTAGCCGTACATCAAAAAATAAAGCATATATATAAAGAGAGACAGAGAAAACAAGAATGGGGTGGTGGGAGGGGAGAGATGAGGAGAAAATTCGGAACTCAAAATCTTATGGAAATGAATGTTGAAAACTAAAAATAAATAAAATTAAAAAAAAAGGAAAGCAATACTTTAGGTTGTACTCAGAGTTAATTAGTTCTCTCTCTGGAGGTGGATAGCAATTTTTCGTCATGAGTCCCCTACAATTGTCATGGATTATTGCGTTGATCAGAGTAGTCAAGTCTTTCACAACTAATCATCATTATAGTATTGCTGTTACTGTGCACAATGATCTCCTGATTCTTCTCACTTTACTTTGCACCAGTTCATACAGGTCTTGCCATATTTTTCTGAAACTACATCCTTTGTCATTTCCCATAGCACAATAATACTCCATCAGAATCATATGCCACAACTTGATCAGCCGTTCCCCAATTGATGAGCATCCCTTCGACTTCCAATTATATGCCTCCACAAAAAGTGCTACTATGAATATTTTTGTACATATAGGTCCTTTTCCTTTTTGTTCTCTTTGGGATATAGTCCTAGCAGTAGTATTGCTGGGTCAAAGGGTATACGCAGTTTTATGGCCCTGGGCATAGTTCCAAATTGTTTTCCAGAATGGTTGGGCCAGTTCACAACTGTACCAATAATTCATTAGTGTACCAATTTTCACCCTTCCCTTCAGCATTTGTCATTTCTGATAGGTGTGAAGTGTTACTTCAAAGTTGTTTTAATTTGCCTTTCTCTAATCCATAGTGATTTAGAGCGTTTTTTCATATGACAATCGATAGCTTTGATTTCTTCTTCTAGAAACCAATTGTTCATATTCTTTGACCATTTATTGATTTGTGAATTGCTCCCATTTTTTTAAAATAAATTTGACTCAGTATTATACTCATATATTTGAGAAATGGAGTCCCTATCAGAGAAACTTGCTGCAAAAATTCTTTGCTATTACTATCCTGTCTATGGTAACTTTTAGCAAAATGTAGTTTCATTGATTATCTCTGTTAATTAAGTCTCTTTTTGCTTTTGCTTTGTCTGAGATCATGACTGCTGGAGCATAATAGATTCTGCAGCAGCCCTTTCTTTTAACTCTGTATGTCTTTCTGTTTCAAGTGTGTCTCTTGTAAACAACATATTGTTGGATTCTGGTTTCTAATCCATTCTGCTGTCTGCTTCCATTTTATGGGTAAGTTCATTCTATTCACATTCACAGTTATGATTACTAACAATGTGTTTCCCATCATCCCATTTTCTTGAATTTCTTCCTCTCTCTCTCTCTCTTTTTATCCTGTCCTTTCTCAAAAGTTTATTTTGTTTCTGACCACTGCCTGTTTTTATCTGCCCTCCTCTTTATCATCTGTACTTTCTCCTATCCCTTTTCCCTCCTATTTCCAAGTTACACTCCTATATACAACTGAGTGTGTGTATGTACATATATTATATATGTACATATATTTCACACATATATCTACATATATATAGATATCTATACCTATATATCCTTCTTTTAAACCAATTCTGATGAAAGTGAGGTTCAAGCATTGCCTGCCACCTCCCCCTCCCCATTTTCCTCTCCAATATAAAAGCTTTTCCTTGTGTTCCTCTTTTATGAGAGAAAAAATTCCCCATTCTGCCTATTCCTTTCTCTTTCCCCCTTCTCCCAGTGCATATCTTTTTCTTCCCCCTTTATTCTTTTTTTGGAGACCATTCTAATATAATCAGCTTGTACCCATGCCCTCTGTTATATGTAAATTCCTTTTAATAGTCCTAAAAATGATAAAGTTCTTAGGAGTTTCATGTGTCATCTTCCCATATAGGAATGTTAACTTTATTGAGTGTCTTATGATTACTCTGTCATGTTTACCTTTTTACGCTTCTTTTGAGTCTTCTGTTTGAATGTCACATTTTCTATTCAGCTCTGGTCTTTTCATCAGGAATGCTTGAAATTCAAGTCCTCTATTTCATTAAATGTCAATTTTTTTTTCCCCTGAAGGGTTACCCTCAGGTTAGTTGGTTACTTTCTGGGTAGGTGATTCTTGGTTGTAATCATAGCCCCTTTGCCTTCAGGAATATCATGTTCCAAGCCCTCTACTCCTTTAAGGTGGAAGCTACTAACTCTAGTGTGATCCTGGCTGTGGCTCCATGATATTTTAATTCTTTCTATCTAGCTGCTTGAAGTATTTTTTCTTTGACCTGGGAGCTTTAAAATTTAGCTATAGTAATCCTTGGTAGTTTTCATTTTGGGGTCTCTTTCAGCAGGTGATAGGTAAATTCTTTCAATTTCAATTTTACCTTCTGGATCTAAGATATTGGGGCTCTATTGGGATCTAAGATATTTCCTTGATAATTTCTTGAAATGTAGTGTCAAGGCTGTTTCTGATCATGGCTTTCAGGTAATCCAGTAATTCTTAAATTATCTCTTCGTTGATCTGTCTTTCAAGTCTGTTGCTTTTCCAGTGAGACATTTCACATTTTCTTCTATTTTTTAATTCTTTTCATTTTGTTTTATTGTTTCTTGATGTGTCATGGAATTATTAGTTTCCACTTGCCCAATTCTAATTTTTAAGAAGTTATTTTCTTCAGTAAATTTTTGTACCTCTTATATCATTATGCCAATTGTGTTTTTTAAGGTATTATTTTCTTCAGAATTTTTTGTGCCTTTTTTACCAAGCTGCTAATTTTCATCTCATAGTTTTCTTGTATCATTCTAATTTCTTTGACCAATTTTTCCTCTCCCAGTCTCATTTCTTTCTTTAACTATTTCAGAAATTATTACTGGCCTTGGGTCCAATTATCATTTTTCTATGAGCCTTTGCTTGTAGCTGTTTTTTATACTGTGGCATTCTTTTGAGTTTATGTCTTGGTCTTCCCTGCCACCATAGTAGCCTTTTATGGTCAAATTCTTTTTGTTGTTGTTTGCTCGTTTTCCCAGACTATTTCTTGACTTTGAACTTTATGTTAAAGTTGGTCTCTGTTCACCTTGAGGTGGGGAGGCACTATGCCAAGCTTTAGCCTTTTTCATGATGTTGTTTTCAGAGCTGGTTTGGGGGGTTTTCAAGTTTCTGGTGTTTTCAACATGGTATGATTCTGGGAGAGGTGTGGTCACTGCTCTCCTGGAGTACACTGTGGTGCCTCTGTCCCCTGCAGCTGCATGTATTAGCTCTCATCTTTGCTTTGGAACTGTGGCCCTTTCTTCTTGTGACTGACCCCCAGAGCTCCTCTCTGCCCTGGAACTGTGACCCAGAACTGCCCATGGGCAGTAGCCAGTCAGTGCCAACTGTATGCAGTGCCAGTAAAGGGTCCCCTATAATCTCTTTCTGACCAGTTGTCTGACACCCCACCTCCATCTGTGGTCTTGAGAGCTCCTGAAGCTATTGCTGCTGCTGCTACTTCAGTCACTGCTTCTGTAGCCATGTGTGTGGGCTCTGAACAGACCTCCACCCTGGTATTATAGATTTCTCCTGCCAACTTCTTAAATTTTCTTAGCTCAGAAAAATACCTCACTATGACTTTTTGTTGTCTCTGCTGCTCTAAAATCTGATCTGGTAAATTGATCTGAACCATTATTTTAAAGTTGTTTGGAGGGGAAGGTGAGAGTTCAGCTGTGTGGCTGTCCCTATCTGCCGTCTTGGGTCCGCCATCAACATAGTTGTAAAAAATTCACAGGCCCCAAGATAAGAACCCCTATAGATTCTAGAGAAAAGTGACTGGAATGGTGGGCAAAAATAGCAATTATGCCAAATGAGGATTAGTTGGAGAAACCAGGGCTGTTGAGCTTAGAGAAGAGGAGACTTAAAGAAATAATAACAGTCTTCAAGGCTTATAGTATGGAGTAAGGATTAAACTTGTTCTCCTTGTCTCCTGAGGATCAATGGGCAGATTTAGTTTGGAATAGAAAGAAAAATTTCCCAACAATTAGAGCTTTCCTAAAGTGTTACTGGCTGTGCAGAAGGTAAGTGGGCTGCTCTTCCTTAGAGGCCTTCAAGCAGAGACTAGAATCAAGGGTGGGGAATCTGTGGCCTTGAAGGTCCTCAGGATGTGGCCTTCTGCCTTTACAGAACAAATCCTTTTATTAAGAGCATTTGTTCTGTAAAACTTGGATTCAGACAAAGGGCCTCACCCAAGGACCTAGAAGGCCACAGGTTCCCCACCCCTGTAGATAAATCAGTTATTGGTATTATAGCACTATGTATCTTCTGAGGTCTGTCTAACTTGGATAATGCATTTCTATGAACCTTTGTCAGGTCCTACCACACTGAAAGGCTTAGAGACCAGGCCAAGTGACAGGTGGGCCTGTCATCCAGATGCTTATTACCAGAAAGTTAGCCATCAGGTGGTGATTTTTTTTTTTTTGTTATAGCCGTTCAAAAAGTCTGTCTACTAATCTGTGATAGCAGAATATGGAGCCACAGTGATTAAATCACAGAAAGACTTTCTTAAAGTCAAATCCAAGGCAACATAAATTTTGTAGCTCTACTTATTCGTAGAGTACAGTAAGACTTCAATAAATATTTATTGAGTTATATTGAATTGGTATTTCATGAAAAGTAGCACTAGTCCTATTAATTCTGGTAAGCGTTTTTTTTAATAAGTTAGATATAGTTTTTTGGGGGAATTTCTTGTGAAAACCAAGTGACTTGAAAGTTTGAAAACTACTGTTCAATAGTATTCTGTTTTTATATTTTATCTTTTCCCCCAGTTACCAAGCATTACTATTTCTCCTCCAAACAAGCCTCCTCCCACTGAAAAAGGAAAAACAAAATCCTTGTAACAAATATGTATCAAAGCAAATGGAACAAAAGAAATGCCTATATTTTTCATCCAAAAAATATGTTATTTGCATCTCTATCCCATCTCCTTGAGGATGGTAGAATGCTTTTCTGTTCCTTCTCTGGAATCATAGTTGATCATTACATTGCTCAGGATTCTTAAGTCTTTCATAGTGACTAAAGTGACATGGAAGTCTGGGAACCACTGTTCAGTAGTATTCTCACATACTTTGGGACTTCTTGTTGAAGTGCTATTTCCTGGTTTAATTTTTTAAAAAAGTCTCCTAAGTCACAGCTGTCTTTTTCAAATAGCCTTCAGCAACAGGGTGAATCATGTTCATCTTTCTCCAGTAAAGGAAGAATATTCAAATATCTGATACTTTTGTTGTTGTTGAGTTGTTTTTCAGTCATGTACAACTCTTTGACCCTATTTGTGGTTTTCTTGGCAAAGATACTAGAGTGATTTGCCATTTCCATCTGTAGCTCATTTTACAGATGGGGAATTGAGGCAAACAGGGTTAAGTGACTTGTCCAAGGTCACACAGCTAGTACGTATCTGAGGTCAGATTTGAATTCAGGAAGAGGAGTCTTCCTGACTCCAGGCCTGGCAGTCTATCTGCTGCACCACCTAGCTTCCCTGGTTGATACTTTGCCAGTAATGATTAAGGGAAGGGCTTGCATGGAGTAGGCCTCAATCTGAAACAGTATAAAAAACCTGAAAAGATTAAAGGGAGAGCAGTTGCAGCCTTTATTGGGAAATGGACTAGTGTAAGATGGAAACCACTAGACTTTTTTTTTTTTCTCCCAAGGGAACTTCTTCAAGATGTAGGAGGAAGCATTTTTGCCCAGTAATTGTCTGATGCAAGGAAGAGTTGTGTGTCAATTACAGTATCAGATATCAGATAATTTATCTGGCAGTATTCCAAAGTGGCAGGTTTATGTTTGTGACCCTTAAAAGTAGTAGAAAACAGCATCATTGCATATTCATCATTTAACAGATAACTTGTATAAGCAAAAAGGATCTCAGCAAGGACATGTATGATTGGAATAGGAGGTGAGCTGGTCCTACAATGAGAGGGATGAGGTATGGATAGCTGGATGTGGTATTGGTGTCCAAAAACATATTTTAAAAACTAAAAGAAGACTTTTATTGTATTGGGTAGGACATAGAATCATAGATTTAGAACCAGAAATTAATTCCAAAGCTAGTGCCCTTTCTACTGTCCCCTACTGCTTCCTGTGGTAGAATTCTATGCCTGGGACTCCCCTCTTCCATCTGTGTCTCCTGACTTTCAAGTTCTAGCTAAAATCTCACCTTCAACAGGAAAGATGTTTCTGATTTCCCTTAGTGCTAGTGCCTTCCATCTATTGGTTACCTTTAATTTATCCTGCATGTAGATTGTTTGTGCATAGTTGTTTGTCTTTTGTCTCTCCCATTGGACCATAAGAGTGAGCAAGAGAGATTGTTTTGTTTTTCTTTGTATCCCTAGCACTTATATATAAGTGATTTTATATATATATATATGGCATAGCATATAATAGGTTCTTAATAAATGCAGAATATGCTGTTGATTACAAAAAAAAAAACTAGGGCTGTTCCAAATTATTTCCCCCATCTTTGTGATGCTATAAAATTAATTTTCTTCTTGGATTTTCTCTGACCTCCTGCTGAGATGATAATTCATTGCACAATATGTAATATATTGCACTAGGTGTTATTTATGGCATCTAATATATTTATTTGATTTTGTTCTATGGGAAATAGAATATATAGAAATTTGGCAGTATGTGCACATAGAAGTTTTAACATGGGAAGAGACCTCAAATGTCATCTAGTCCTACCCTCTTTTATCAGTTGGGAAACCAACAACCAATATACTTAGTTGACTCACCTAAAGCCACACTAAAAGCTAGAACTTAAACCAAGGTCTATTGACTCCAAATCCCATGCTCTTTTCACTGCCTCTACCCCCATTCCCCCTTCTTTCTCTCTCTCTCCCCTTCTGTCTTTCTCTCTCTCTTGTTCCCTCTCTCCCTTTGTCTCTCTTCCTGTCCTCCCTCTCTCTCATTCTCTCACTCATCCCTTCTCTCTCTCTCTCTCTTTCTGTCTGTCTGTCTCTCTCTCTCTCACACTCACACACACACACACAAATATATTTCATGGGTACATTTGAGTGTAGGGCACTAAGTTCTGACTTCTTGAAATTTTAGGGCTTTTTTCCCTTACTAAAATGTATAGATGCTATCTAGCCCTCTCACTCACAGAAAGGTTTATAATTTGACTGACAAATACATGATAGTTTTGATATAGGTTGACTGGGGACCTTTTCTATGTAATTCTAAAGATACAAGTTGATATCATTAAGTCATAGATACTTCTTTTTGCCATTTGGTAAAATATTGCATTAATTCAGTGCCACATAGTCCATAAATTTACCAATCACTTAAATGATATTTTTTTTGGTGACATTCCTATGGCAGGAAAACCTTATTTTTCCACTGAGGGAATTGCATTTTATGACATTTTCAACAATAATATGTTTTGCAGTGTGCATAAAAAAAAACAACTCTGTGTTCTGGTCTGAAAACAGCTTATTTTTAAAAATTGTAGTAGAGAAGGGTTACTTAGAGGCATCCATCCATCCATCCATTCATTCATTGATTTGACAGGTACTAATACTCAGAATGTGCAAAATATTATGCTACAAAGAAGTGTTTGTTGCCAAGGAATTTATGATCTAGGAGGGGAGATTATGTGTATAAATGAATTTATATAACAAGGTGCTCTATGATACATCTTTATGAAAGTGGCATCTGAGGCATGTCTTGAAGGATGGTGTCTCTATAGGCACAAATGGGGTAGAAGGAAGAGTGGAGGGGATTTTTGGTGGTGTGAAAGGTTAAATAAATGGCCAAATTGTTTTTAAGCCACAAGTAAAAGTTCAATTTAGTTGGAGTAGAATCTATATGGAGGGATGTTGTGGCAGATAAATCTGGAAAGGTAGACTATTAAGCCAGATTGTGAAGGACCTTCAGTGCTAGAGTAGGTAAGAGCCCTTATGCTGACTGGGATAGTTGAAAAGTGTGTGCTTTATTTGACCAAATTATCATGCTGAATGTAATATTTTATTGGGGTCCTATAAATGCTTAGTCTTTTGTTTTAAAGGTCTTACCTTAGTGATTTTTGGATTATTGAGCTGTATCAAAATAACTACCCTTTTAAAGTTTATTTGACTCAAATTCCATTAATAAGCACTCATAAGAGTATAAAAACACTAGACCTTTGAAATTTGCTCATGTTGAAAAAGGAGCTCAGCTCAATTTTTTTGTCGTCTGCATTAGCTTTTTACTGAAAATTTTCATCAGAAAAACATGCAGCATAGCCTTTCAGACACTTAAAAAATACTTAAACTTTAAAAGTACCATAAATATTTGTTCTTGCCAAATTTCAACTAAAGTGTTCATAGGGTATGTTACTGCACAGTGACTAACAGTGCTGGATTTAGGAAGACCTGAGTTCAAAATCCTGCCTCAGATGTGGAGACAATATGGCAAAGTCTAGCTCACAACCCAGCTAAACTCTCTCAACATTACCCTCAAACATCCTTAAAATAAATGCCTCAAATCAAATTTTGGAGCAGCAGAGCCAATCAAAGGTCAGAGTGAGACATTCTTCCAGCCTAAAACAACTTAGGAGGTCAGTAGAAAAGGTCTGTGACACTGGGGTGGGCTCCTGCTTGGCAGGATCACCAGTGGTAGGCCTTGGAGGTGGCCATGATAGCAGCAGCAGAAGCAGCATCTTTGAGAGCTCTCAGCCCAGAGTTGTTCTGGATTACAGTTCCAGGGCAGAAAGGAGCTCTTGTGGCCAGTCACAATGGAACAGGGGACCTAGTCACAGTCAGGGCAGGGGTATTGGCCACAGTTCCAGGGTAAATAGGAGTGCTTGTGGCTGCAGGGGAGGAGAGGCCCTTCCTGGATAAAGACCCTCAGAGCACAGACCAGCAGAGCAGTGACCACACCTCTTCCCAGGACCCACCACATTGGAAGCATCAAAAACTTGCAGACCCTCAAAAATATATATCTGGAAATATTAGTATAAAAAATCCTGAAGCTTCATACATTATCTCCCCACCCCCAGGTGAATAGAGCCCAACTTTAATATAAAGTTCAAAGTTAAGAAATAGGCTTGGAAAATGAGCAAATAACAACAGCAAAAAGAACTTGACCATAAAAAGCTTACTATGGTGGAAGGAAAGACCGAGACACAAACTCCAAAGATTTCAACTGTGTGAAAACAGCTAAAGCCTCGAAGAAAAATGCTTATTGGACCCCAAACCAGTAAGGATTCCTGGAAGAGTTAAAGAAAGAGATAAGAGTAGAAGAGGAAAAACTGGGGAAAGAAATGAGAGTGACACAAGAAAATTATGAGATAAGAATTAACAACTTAGTAAAAGAGGCACAAAAAAAAAATTCTGAAGAAAATAATACCCTGGGGCAAGTAGGGAGTGCAGTGGGTAGAGAACTGGCCCTGGAGTCAGGAGGACCTGAGGTCAAATGCGGCCTCAGACAAGACACTTGTCACTTACTAACTGTGTGACCCTGGCTAAATCACTTAACCCCAATTGCCTAAAAATTAAAAAAAAAAAGAAAGAAAAGAAAAGAATACCCTAAAAAAAGAATTGACCTAACAGGAAAAGAGGCAGAAAAGTTCTCTGAAGAAAATAACTTCTTAGAAATAATAATTGGCCAAATAAAAAAAGAGGTATGATAGCTTGAAAAATTAGGACAAGTAGAAACTAATAACTCTATGAGCCATCAAGAAACAATAAAACAAAATGAAAAGAAAGAAAAAATAGAAGCAAATGTGAAATGTCTCATTGGAAAAGCAACTGACTTGAAAAATACATCGAGGAGAGATAACTTAAGAGTTATTGGACTACCTGAAAGCCATGATCAGAAGCAGCCTAGATATTATATTTCAAGAGATAATCCAGGAAAACTGCCCCAATATCTTAGATCCAGAGAGTAAAATGGAAATTGAAAGAATTTACCTATCACCTCCTGAAAGAGAGTCCCAAAATGAAAACTAGCAAGGATTACTATTGCCAAATTTTAGAGCTCCCAAGTTAAAGAGAAAATACTTCAAGCAACCAGAAAGAAACAATTCAAATATCATGGAACCACAGCCAGGATCACACAAGAGTTAACAGCTTCTACCTTAAAGGAGTAGAGGGCTTAGAATATGATATTCCAGAAGGCAAAGGAGCTACAATTACAACCAACAATCACCTATCCAGCAAAACTGAGTATAACTCTTCAGGGGAAAAAATGAATGTTTAATGAAAAAGAGGACTTTCAAACATTCTTGATGAAAAGACCAGAGCTGAATAGAAATTTGACATTCATACAGAAAACTCAAAAGAAGCATTAAAAGGTAAACATGAAAGGGTAATCATAAGAGACTCAATAAAGTTAAACTGTTTTCATCCCTGTATGTGGAGATGTTACATGTAACTCTTGGGAACTTTATCCTCACCAGGGCAGTTAGAAGGAGTCTACATAGACAAAGGGCTCAGGTGTGAGCCAATCATGATGATCTGCTTAAAAAGATGAAGGGGGAAGAAAGAGGTATATTATGGGAGAAGAAGAAAGGGAGAGATAGAATGGGGAAATTTTTCTCTCATAAAAGAGGCGCACAAAGAAGAGCTTTTATATTGGGGAGGAAAAAGAGGAGGAGCAGGCAATGCTTGAACCTCACTGTTATTGGAATTGGTTCAAAGAGAAGAGAATAGAGAGAGAGAGGAGAGAGAGAGAGAGAGAGAGGAAAGACAGAGAGAGAGAGGAGAGAGAGAGAGAGAGAGAGAGAGAGAGAGAGAGAGAGAGAATTGATTATAGAAATCTGTCTTACCCAAAAGACAAATAGAAAGGGAAGGGGATAAGGGACAGGGAGAGATAAAAGGGAGGGCAGATTTAGGCAGACAATGATCAGAAGTAAAACAGACTTTTGAGGAGGGACAGGATAAAAACACAAAGAAAGATAAACAAAAGAAAACAGAATGGAGGGAAATACATAGTATTCATAATTCATATCAAAATACGTAGTAATAGTAAAACTGGAGGAGAGCTCCTTGGCACAGTGGATAGATAGCGGATAGAGTGCCAGGCCTGAAGTTGAGAAGACTTATCTTCCTGAGTTCAAATCTGGCCTCAGACACTTAATAATTGTATGACTCTGGGCAAGTCACTTAACCTAATTTGCCTCAGTTTCATCATTTGCAAAATGAGCTGGAGAAGGAAATGGTAAACCACTCTAGTATCTTTTTTTTTTCAACCAAAGACATATTGGGCAGACTCTTAAGGAGTCTGAACATTAGTGAGCTATTGGCTAGATTATAAGAATCTGAGCCACTCTAGTATCTTTGCCAAGAAAATCCCTAATGGGGTCATAAAGAGTTGGGCAGGAGTGAACAACAACCACCAAATCATAACTGTGAATGTGAATGGGATGAGCTCATCCATAAAATGGAATTAGATAGCAGAATGGATTGGAAACCAGAATCTAACAATATGTTGTTCATAAGAGACATACGCGAAACAGAAAGCCAGACATTAAAAATAAAGGGCTGGAACAGAATCTATTATGCTTTAGCTGAAGTAAAAAAGGCAAGGGTAGCAATCATGATTTCTGACAAAGCAAAAGCAAAAAGAGACCTAATTAAAAGAGATAATCAGAGAAACTACATTTTGCTAAAAGGCACCATAGATAATGAAGTAGTATTAATTTTTTGCAAGTTTCTCTAATAAAGGCCTTATTTCTTAAATATATAGGGAATTGTTTCAAATTTATAGAAATAAGACATGTTTCCCAGTTTATAAATGGTCAAAGGATATGAACAGGTAGTTTTCAGAAGAAGCAGTCAAAGCTATCCATAGTCACATGAAAAAATGTTCTAAATCACTGTGGATTAGAGAAAGGCTAATTAATACGACTCTTTGGTACTTCCTTCCACCTGTCAGAAATAACAAATGCTAGAGGGGATTAGGTAAAATACGAAAACTAATAAACTGTTGGTGGAGTTTGAACTGGTCCAACCATTCTGGAGAACAATTTGGAACTATGCCCAAAGGGCTATAAAATTGTGCATACACTTTGATCCCATAATACCACTACTGGGTCTCTGGCCGAAAGAGATTTAAAAAAAAAAAAAAGCAAAGGGACCTATGTTTATAGTAGTTTTTTTTGTGTGTGGTGGTTAAGGATTGGAAATCAAGGGAATACTCATCAATTGAGGTATGGCTGAACAAGTTGTGGAATATGATTGTTATGTCATACTATTGTGGTTTAAGAAATGACAAGGGTATGGTTTCAGAAAAACATGACAAGACCTGTATGAACTGATACAAAGTGAAGTGAGAAGAACCAGGAGATCATTGTGCTATAACAGCAATGTCATGATGCTCATCAGCTGTGAAAGATTTGGCTATTCCAATCAGTATAATAATCCAAGACAGTTTTAAAGGACTGATGATGAAAAGTACTCTCCACCTTCAGAGAGAGAGAACTGATGAACTCTGAGGGCAAATTGAAGGATAATTTTCTCACTTTATTTTTTTTTGACATGGCTAATGTGAATATGTGTTTTGTGTTATTTCATATGTGTAATTAATGTATTATTTGATTTCTCAGTGGGTGGGAGGGAGAAAATCTGGAACAAAAAATTACAAAAGAAAAAATGTTAAAAATAAATTATAAAATCTTGCCTTAGACACTTACTGTGTAACCCTGAGCAAGTTTCTTTACTTTTCTTAGGCTCAGTTTCCTCATCTACAAAATGGTAATAATACTAATAGCTCCTGCCTCCCAAGGGTTTTTTTGTATCAAATGAGATTCTAATTATAAAGTGTTTAGCATAGTACCTGGCATATTGTAAGCATTATATAAATGTTAGTTACTATTAAGATTGAAATATCTGCAGGTTTGTAGGAACTTCCAGAGCTTATAATTTGCTGCTGCAACCTGAGAAAATCCATGGACATTGCTGGGCTTGATGGTACATGTCTCTGATCTTGACTGGTAGATCTTGTGAACTCTAGTTTGGTGTCTTCATTAAGTTTGGCATCAATGTGGTGGAGGTGGTAAATTGGAAGGGAGGGGATACTAGGTTGCTTAAAGAGAAGTGAAGTGACCCAGTTGAGAACAGAGAAGATCAAATCTCCCATTCTGATTAATGGTAGCATCAGGCCTGTGAGTGATATTAATAATAACAGTTATTAGTATAGCTTTCATTTGTAAAGTACAAAGTACTTTACAAACATTAGTCCATTGTATTCTCACAACAACCCTTCGAGAAAGTTGCTATGATAGCTTTTATATTATATATTATGTTTATATATTTATTTTTATATTTATTATATATTATAGCTATTATAGCCCCACTTTATAGCTGAGGAAACAAGTAAGTAATGGTAATAAAGCATTTCTATAAGGCTTTAAGATTTGCAAAGAACTTTACAAATCTCTCATTTTATCCTCACAGCAACCCTACTAGATGATATTATGCACATTTTATAGATGAAATTGAGGCAGACAGAGCTCTTGTGACTTTGCCAGAATCACCCAGCTAGCAAACACCTGAGGACAGGTTGGAGGGTTCATGTCCCAGATTCCAGGCCCAGCTTTTTGTCCGCTACATCACCTAGCTACCTCTAACAGTGGCCCCTGCACTTCCAGCCTCGGCAAAATGGAGAGACCGAGTTAAAGGAAGGAAGGAAAGAAGGAAGCTAAATCCATGGTGGTAACAGCACATCGATGTGTCAGTAGAGGGTGCAGGATAATATGGTGATGTTATTAATGGGAGGTGGGGGAAAAGTTTGGGTTTGTTTTACCAAGATGGGGGGAGGGAGAAGGGGAGAAGGAGAAAGATTAACTGTAGTAACCTCATTAAATGATGTATTTGGTCCAGATCTATGATTTCATTTGTGTAGAGCAGTGATTTCAAACAAATAAAAACCAATCCCTTTGGGAGTCATACTGACTTAAAAAACTACAAATCAACATTATCTGTGTTTTGTTATATTTTTATTTATTTCATTAAACATTTCCCAGTTAATCTGATTTGAGGCCCCACCTGAGGTTGTTGCAGGGCCAAGTGTTTGACACCTCTTGGTTGGGAGCTGCCATGTGGAAAACTCTTTTCCCTGCAGAAATTCAGTGCCTGTTCTACGATTCATAGTCCATTAAGTTTCCTGGGGCACTAATTGATTAATTGAATTGTCCAAGGTTACACAGTCTGGTATGTTTCAGAGGCAGGTCTCCCAACCAGGCCTTCCTGACTTTAAGGAAAGCTTCTGTTCGCCAGGCTGTGCTTCCTCTCGTGTATACTTCTAGATATGTGCAGACGTATATAATATGTGAACATGAGGCGGCATGGCAGAGTAGATAGCTGGTCTTGAAGTCAAGAGGACCTGGGTAGGTTTCATTCCACATCTGAAACATGAGCTGTAGGATCCTAAGCAAGTTACTTAATCATTTGATTGTAAATTACTTGAGGACAGGGACTGTCTTTTGCCTCTTTTTGTATTCCCAGCACTTAGCCCAGTGCCTGGTACATATTGGGCACTTAATACATGTTTAAACTCTTAATGCCAAGACAACTCTCTGAAGCTATTTATTTTAGAGCCGGTGCTGATCTGCCTTGGTAGGAGACATATCTAGTATAGATATCTATGCTAATTAAATCACAAATCATCACTCTTCCCTTCCTCAAAAGAGTATATGTGTGTGTATACATATACACGCATATATACACATACAATGCTTTGTATGGACATTTATACCACAGATTTTTACATTAGAAGTCCTTTGCCCAAAAGAGTACTAAAAGTTGGAATTCCTGATAGCCACAGGCTAAGTTAGGGAAACTTTACAGGGTTAGAATGGTTTATTGAATCTTTTTGGGTCCAAAGCTAATGTTGGTTAGAGGTAAGCATATCCTAGAATGGCGGAGAGGAAGCTGAGAAGGTGTATTGCTAAGGTAAGTTACCCAAAAAGTCAGGCAAAGAGTGTATAGTAGGGTGTCAAGTTGAAGATGGTATCCTCTGTTCTATTCTAGCATCCTTGGGCGGTCTGCCTTGTTTAGCACGGCCTGAATGCTCTTTTGGGCATGACAGCCTTACTTGTTTTCACCCTTTCCTCCTGGTCCTAGTTTTGTATACAAGTCAAACAGACAGAGTCAGGAGGGAAGAGGAAGGTATTTGGTATTAAGTGATATTGAAGTATTTCTGAGGGAGGGTCATGAGGACAAAGTTCTGTGCTTGACTTTGGCAGATGGCGTGGGTTGGCCTGTGCTTTAGTATGGGAGCCTGGAAGCAGGGAGTTCTTAGAGAGCTGTATATCTTGATGTTTGTTTTCATCATGTCCCTTGTGGAAATGACTAATTGTGGAATGGTGTTCATTTTGCTTGGTAATCCTTTGGGATGTTTCCGGGAGCTTAATGATTTATGGTATTTTCTTTCTGACAGCAGAGCTGGGAGAAGATAGAAGATAGGGATTCGTGACAACACCAATTGAATTAGGTCAGATGTGTATCGTCCTAGTTAGTGCAAATGAAATGGCCTTCTTTGAATTTTGTTCCTGTTAATTCACGCACCAGCCTCCTCCTAGAAAATTGTGGTGGTGACGTGGAAGGAACACGCTTGGCAAGAGACCTACTTTAGAGGCCTAGAATTATTGGCCACTTAGAAGCTTATGTGACAGAGGGCATATCATTTTTCCTTGGTGAATGTCAGTTTCTTCATTTCTAAAATTAAAAAAAAATATGTCTGTTACTTATAGCATTTTACCAGGATTAGATTTTTATATTTATATGCACATGTGTATATATGCATGTATATCTATGCCTATATGTACATGCATATATCAATCACACACATGATCACATGTGCACATGTGTGCACATACACACGTGTATATTCATGTATATATAAATGTACATCTATATGTATGCAACAATAAAGCACTGTATAGATGTGTCATCATCTTCATCATTAAGTACTTTTTACAATAACTGAAAAGAGTTTTTACTTTGAAAAAGCTTAAATTTTAGTACTACTTTATGTTACATTTAAATATGGTTGCAGGAATATCATCACACACCATCTTCACTATAAACATAGACTTGTAAAAGAACAAAGACGTGATCAATTCTATTGTACAAGTTTGTCTTGCAGCAGAATCCATATAGCTATATCACAGGTTATCATGGTTAATGATGGCTATTGGCAAGGTGGCACTGTGGATAAAGTGCCAGACCTGAAATCAGAAAGACTCCTCTGTATAAGTTCAAATCCAGCCTCAGACATTTACTGGTCGTGTGACCCTGAAAATGCCAGTTGGGGATCTGTGAAGAAAAATGCCTCAAAGCCAGTACCTGAATTTCTATTACCTAAGTCTCCTTTTCTGCCTAACCTGCTTTCATACCACAACCCTAGAAATTGAAAGGTTTATCTTTTTAATACTAGACATTTTCTGCCCTGTTATATAACCTTTTCAGGTTAAAAGCCAGAGCACTAGACCCAATATAGATTAAGCTGCTCATAGTAAACTTTTTAGTATTTATTGTTCCTATCCAGCCTACTCAGTTATCCATGTGTAGATTTTCTGCTTTATGAATATTAAACGTGGCCAGTGTTTCCATCCAAATTAGATGATTTCTTCCCTAAGACTTATGTGCTTCCACTTCCTAACCTAGAGTTTTCTTTTTCTTTTTTTTCCTAATTGGCTAATGGATTTCTTTTTCATTTTGAGTTCCCAGTTCTATCCCTCTCACTAGCCCTTTCTCTACCTGTTGAGAAGACAAATAGCATGAAACCCATTTTACATGTGAAGTCATGTAAAACACATTTCCATATTAGCCACATGGCAAAAAAAGAAAAAAGAAAAAGCAAAGTGGAAAAAAATATGCTTCAGTCTGCATTCAGAGTTCATCAGTTCTTTCTCTAGAGGTGAATAGCATTTTTAATTGTAAGTCCTTGGGAATTGTCTTGAATCATTGTATTAATCAGAGTAGCTAAGTCTTTCATAGTAGATCATCATACAATATTACTGTTACTGTGTACAATGTTCTTCTGGTTCTACTCACTTTGCTTCACATCAGTTCATGTAAGTCTTTGATATTCACAGGCATACTATTAATCTTTATGGTTTTCTGCATTTGCTCCTGATAGAATCACATAACCTCAGAGTTAAAAGGAAACTCTGAGGTCTTGAAGTATGAATTACATTGACAACATTGCTAATAAGCGTTAGTAAGAGTATTTGTTACGTTCTGAGGGCCATGAAAATACTGCCTTGTCCTCAATCATAGCAGAATACATGGATATGTTTATGTTTTAATAATAGTGGATTTCAAGTTACCCCTTGAAGAACTCCAGTGATGGAAAACTCACTGCCTTTTGAGGAAGTCCAGTTCATTTTTGAAAAGTTTTAGTTGCCAGGAAGGTCTTTCTTAATGTCAAATTAAACTGTATCTTCCTGTAAACTTTTACCTGCTTGGCTCAAGAAGAATAAGTTTTGTATTTCTTTCATATTCTTGAAGTATTTGAAATCCACAGTCATGGTACCCAGCTTATCCCAAACTTCTGTTCAGATTAAATATCCCCACAGCCTCAATTGATCTTTTTTTTAAAAAAACATTTTTATTTAAAGTTTTGAGTTCCAAATTCTATACCTCACTCCCTCCCCTGTCTCCACCCTGAGATGATAAGCGATAGGTTATACATGTTCAGTTATGTAAAAAATTTCCACGTTAGTCATTTTGTATAAGAAGACTAGAATAAAAAAATGAAAGAAAGTGAAAACTATCATGCTTCAGTCTGTATTCAAACAATATCAGTTCTTTCTCTGGAAAAAGATAGTATGCTTCATCATTAGTCCTTTGGGACTGTCTTGGATCATTGTATTACTGAGAATACCTCAGGCATTCACAGTTCTTCATTGAATAATATTGGTGTTACTGTGTATAACATTCTTCTGGTTCTGTTCACTTCACTATGCATCAGTTCATGTAAATCCAGGTTTTTCTGAAATCATCTTGCTTGTCATTTTTTATAGCACAATAATATTCCATTATAACCATATACTGCAGCTTGTTTAGCCATTTCCCAATTGATGGGCATCCCTTCAATTTCTAATTCTTAGCCACTACAAAAAGAGCTGCTATAAATATTTTTATACAAATGGGTCCTTTTCTCTCATTTTTTTTTGGATGTCTTTGGGATATAGACCTAGCAGTGGTATTGCTGAATCAAAGGGTATGCACAGTTTTATAGCCCTTTGGGCATAGTTATAAATTGTTCTCCAGAATGGTTGGATTGGTATCAGTTTGCAACTCCATCAACCGTGCATTAGTGTCCCAGTTTTCCCACATCCCCCACAACATCCAACATTTTCCCTTTTTGTCATATTAGTCAATCTGATAGGTATGAGATGGTACCTGAGAGTTGTTTTCCTTTGCATTTCTCTGATCAGTAATGATTTAGAGCATTTTTCATATGACAATAAATAGTTTTGATTTCTTTTTCTGAAAACTGCCTGTTCATATCCTTTGACCATTTACTGATTGGGGAATGGCTTGTATTTTTATAAACTTGATTCAGTTCTCTATATATTTGAGAAATGAGGCATTTATCAGAGATACTTGTTGCAAAATTCCCCCTCCCCCACTTTTTTGCTTTCCTTGTAAATTTGGTTGCGTTGTTTTGTTTGTGCAAAACCTTTTTAATTTTATATAATCAAAATAATTTATTTTACACTTTATAATGCCCTCAGTATCTTCTTTGGTCCTAAATTCTTCTCTTATCCATGAATCTGGCAGATAAACTATTCCATGCTGTCTTAATTTGCTTATAGTATCACCCTTTATATGTAAATCATGTACCCATTTTGTTACCTTATATTGGTATAGAGTGTGAGATGTTGTTCTGTACCTAGTTTCTGCCATAGTTTTCCAATTTTCCCATCAGTTTTTGTCAAATAATGAGTTTTTGTTCCAAAAGCTGGGATCTTAGGATTTATCAATTGATCTTTCAATAACATTGTTTTAAGACTCACTTGGACATATGCTGGTTTGACAATGCCCTTTTTAGAATCCAGTGTCCCATACTGAACTCCACATGTCTGACCATGGCAGAGGACAGTGTAGGTTTTGGGTCCCTAGGTATTTTACTTAATGCAGAAGTATTAGGAACCCTGTTCATTTTGAGTAGAAATATGTCTGTTTCAACTATGAACCAGGTTGCCTGGCTACATTGATAAACTGTAAATGTAGACAGTTTAATATTTTGATGAGTAAGGCAACTAGATAGATTGAAAACAGTGTATATAATGGTAGAAGAAGGAAAGAAACAAGCAAAAACACCTACTGTGAGCTGCACAGTATGCTAAATGTTTTATAAATAGTATCCCACTTGTTCCTCATTACTACTCTGGGAGATAGGTCTTACCGTTATCTCCATTTTACAAATGAGTCAGCGGAGCAAACAGGTTAAATGACTTACCCAGGGTCACATCATTGTTAAGTTTCTGAGGCTGGATTTGAACTTTGGTCTTCTTGACTCCAGGCCTAGTGCTCTATCCACTGTGCCACCTAGTTTCCAAAGGATGCTAGAGGATGCTGAATATGGATGGAGTTGAAATCTATGTGAAGAGAAACAACTCATGTGCAGGCTATGAGTCTTTGTGTGGCTCTGCTTCTTGAAAGATAAGATAGTTGAAAGCATATACATGCAACAATATCAATATAAATAACAGTATAAATAACAATTCACATAGCTAAATAACAGCAGTAATATTGTATGATGATCTGCTGTGAAAGACTTAGCTATTGTTATTTATAATGTTTATAAAAACAAAAAATAGTGTTTTAAACACCCAGTTTATCTTTTTAGACAAATTAAAGAATAATTTGTCTTTTATCCTAATAGGGAACCACTGAGATTTTTTTGAGCAGAGCAGTTACATGGTTAGACTTGAGCTTTGGGATATAAAACTTAGATTCTTTCATTAGATCTTCATATTAACCCTGTGAAGCAAATAATATAGGTATTATTTTCCCCCTTTCCAGATGAGGAAACAGGCTGAGCATAGTTAGTGACTTTGCCAACAAGTATATTCTTTAAGAGCAGGGACTATTTTAAAATTTTGTCTTTGTATCCCCAGTGGCTAGTGTGGTGGCTTGCATACCTTAGGTGCTTAATCAATGTTGTGGATTGAAAATACGAAGATAATATGTGGCAAAGCTGGCTCTTCGAGACTCACCACTACCTTTTTCTTTCTAAGCCAAGATGATCTGTGTTTTCCCCCTACATAGGCCTTTCATAGTGAGCCATATGTGCATAATTCAAGCCTTTATTCAACCTGGGTGTTGTGCTACTGTGTATTCTCTGCTGTGTTGCTCCAGGGCTAGTAGACTGGCTGTATCCCAAGACCTCATTGTTGGTGGTCCAACTTGCTATCTAATGTGAGCTGCTTATGAAGCCAGATGTGACATATTGGGAGGAAAGTGGGGGGGGGGATCCAAGTTTCATAGCCATACAGAAAGTTCTTTCATCTTTTAATTGAGTCGGGAACAAGATATGATATTGGTGTTACATCCTGTCTGCCAGCTGCCTGAAGGACATCCTGGAATCTCATTTTCTGTATCTTTTTCAGTCAAGGTCAATTGCAGCCTCGCTTTGTGGCTGCTAGGAATGCTCCTTTGCTCTTGAAATTGCAGATTTTTCTAATGAACAAGTTGTTCTATGGTATCAGTTACATTTTGACAAACCACCTCACAGCCTTATGCTACCTTCGTAAAGAGTTCCATCATTTCTTTTTCATATTGTTTTGCCTTTTTTAGATCAGTCGCCAGGACATGTTTTGCAACTGATGTGTAGAAACATTGGAGAATTGATGAGATTTATAGGTTGTTGAATTTAGTTTTCTGCAGAACTAAAAGCACATGCCAAGAGCGGGTTCTAGATCTCTTGTCCTGGCCTTGATTTTATGAGTCTAGAATAGATTAACAGTCCTGCTTTATTCCTGTGGAGATGTGAATTGGGTCAGATAAAACTTCAGATCTGAGACAGTAAGGCATAGCAACAGCCTTAGACTATTATGGGATTTCTCCCAGCAACAAAACATGGTTAATACCTCATTCTCAGAACTAATGGTGAGAGATTGTCTCGGTTGTTGCTGCTTTGTTTTTGTTTTTTAAGGTTCGTTACAGGCACGAAAATCCCTAACAATTATTCCCTGTTTTTGAAAGGTCATGCCTGAAGGACTATTTTGTGATCTAAAGTCAAACCAGTTCCAGAATCAATTAATCAACCGACAAGTATTTATTAAGCAACGACTATGTTCCAGGCATTGTGTAAGGCGAAGGAGATTCTAGGACATAAATGAAGCAGACTCTGCCCTCAAATAGCTTTCTTTTAGTAGAGGAAACAACTTATATGCATATACATTTATACAGAAATAAATATAAGATAATACAAGATAGGGAGGCCTTAGCAGATGAGAGATCAGGAAAGGCTTCATGGAGGAGGTGGCATTGGAATGAATTTTGAAGAAAACTAATAATTCTAAGAAATACAAGAGAAAAAGGGAGAGCAATTCAGAGATAGGAGACAGTCTATGAAAAGCCATGGAGATGGGAGACAGATTGTCATGTGTGAGGTACAGCAAGTATTCCAGTTTGTCTGGACTGAATGGCAGGGTGAAGGAGAAGAATAATGCATAGAAAGCCTGAAAAGAAAGATTGGAGCCAGCTTGTAAAGGACTTTAAATACCAGCATGAGTTTTCCAAAAGGAGTACATAGATGAGAGTATTGTACGAACGCATACCATCTCTTTATGAATGATATAGGTATTTATCGTCCTTGGAGCATGGAGGTAGGGTCAGTTTTTTAGGTGACTTTTTGTGTTCAGAGTTTCACAATGTAGCTATTCCTCTAACAATGAAAGAACTTGTATCACCTATTTCTTCAGGACTTGACACATTATTTTTATTGAGCCTACAGCAGTGGATACAGTGCTGGGCCCAGAGTCAGGAAGACTCATCTACTTTAGTTCAAATCTGGCCTCAGATACTTACTAGCTATGTGACTCTGGGCAAGTCATTGAACCCTATTTGCCTCAGTTTTCTCATCAGTCAAATGAGCTGGAGAAGGAAAGAGCAAACTACTCCAATAGCTTTGTCAAGAAAACCCCCAAATGGGTCACAAAGAATCGGACGTAACTGAAATGACTGAACAACATGTAACATATTACACACACACATACACACAAATACACAATTATAGCCTTTAGTCATTTAAAGTGAACTTGTATGACAAAAGAAAAAAGATACATTATGTATGCTGCTTTTTTCTTGTCTTAAAAGGTAACATTTATATAAAGCTTTAAGCACTATGTAGATAGAATTCTACATATTTGTACATTTACACACATATATGCATACATATATATGCAGTCGTGCTTATATATTTACATGCACTTACATTCATACACATGTATTTACATAGATGTGCATATATTTCTATTTACATGTTACATGTATGTGTACATGTATGTCTATACAAATCTGTATATATTATCATGTTTGAGCCTCACACGAACTTTGTGAAGTAGATGCTGTTATTCTCTGAAACTGAGGCTAAAGGTTGTTAAAACTTGACAAGATTCACATAGCTAGTAAGCATCTGAGGCAATATTTGAACTCGTTATTTCCTTTTTTCAAGGCCAAAACACTGTTTAGGTAGTTCTTCATCTTGATCTTCTTTCCCAATACCTTATTCCTTGTGGATGACGCAGGTGCAAAAAGATTGGGTTACTGGAGGAAAAAAAATTAATAGAAATTTTATACTGCTGCAAAAATGTCAGTTATCACATTATGCCAAGTACTGAAGCAAAATAAGGATTATTTTAGGGGAAGACAACTTTTATAGAAAGTCACAATTGTTCTCCTGGGGGTGGGAATTGGGGGGATCCGTAGTAAAAAGGCTATAGATCTTGGCTATAGAGTCAGCCTAGCTCTCCATTTTCTAAATTTCCTGGTTATTCTAGGGATTGCTTTGAATTATACTTCTGAAAAATTGCTATACATTGACTTTATACAGTCTACAAAAATAAAGATACCAAAGTTTGCTCATCACTGGTTTTTTCCATTTAATTTTTATTTTCACTCTCCTGAACCACTTTCCTGAGAACAAGTTTATATTAGCTCAAGGAATGACTTTTTTTGCATCAAACTGATAGGCCCTGTAGGCAGTTTTCTGGTGTTCAAAATTATCCAATCACCAATTACCTCATTGATACAAGTTTAACAGTCTCAAAGATAAAGGTCATGTGACTAGGCTACAATTAGGCTTGGATTTCTACTGATCATCACCGAATTTTATCATTTATAAAGTGTCTTTCACATTTAAATTTCTTCCAAATATTCCTAGTCCTTGGAACTTGACTCTTTAGACTTTGCTTTCAAGTAGCATTTCTAAGTCTGTTGTACTGTTTACCAAACTCAAATAAAGCAGAGTATACATGTTTCAGTGTTTAGGTTATCCCGATAGAGCACATTGGTTTCCAGACAAAAGTCTGTACTGTTTGATAGTTTTGACCAATAAATCAAGAAAACTAGATATCATTCCAAAAATCAGCAGCACTTTAATATAGTATTTTCCAAAATTACAATACAAGAAACTTACAAACATAACACTAACAAAAAAGAAACTCATGGACTTAAAACATGAAGTACAAACTTATTGCCAGTCTAAGAATGTGAATATATTTGAATGCATCTCCAAATCAGCTGCACATAAAAAATACTCCATTTATCTGCTATTTCTATCATTCTATCCTGGTTGCATACAGAAACTAATATGGAGTAGTTATCACTTTTCCTCTTACAGATACAGAAGTACAGCACCAACAGTTGCCATTTGGAACACAGCTGAATCATACCACAAATAACAATTGTCTCCAGTTACTTTATCAAACTTAATTTGAATCCATATTTTAACTTGATCAATTTTAAAAGTTGCTCTATGGTCGCAGCTACTTTTTTTTTCCAAACTCAAGAATGGCATTACTTATAAAATTAAGCTTGGGAATTTAACTCTTGGAAAAATATTAATATCACAGTCTATGTTTTAGGCATGACTCTTTCTGAAATAATTTTTATGTACTTCAACATTGATCTAATATCAATCCATTTTTAGCTTAGAAAGTCCACATTGCATGATTTAATACACTTTTTTTCCAACACCTGTCACTGAAATAATCTAATTTACCAATCAAGATCAAGAAAAAATATTACTTTAACCTTGAAGTATGTGACTATCAAGGCCAAAAGAAAGGCAAGGCAAGGCAACACAAGGTAAAAGTGTATTGAAGGCATGGTAAGGAGGAGCCAGGGATGAGAGGGCAATGTAGTATGCCTATGGCAGAGCAGTATTTTGAAGCCCTGAAACTGGCTTTATCTGTACCATTCCATAGAATCTGGAAATAATTTTTCTTATATTTTTACTCTGCCAGCTGAGATTGTATGGATTCTAAGAGTAATCTGAGTTTATGCTTTTGACTGACAGGCATTTCATTCACATTTATAGCATTCGAAAACAGACTAATTATAGTAGCCATGAAATTTAGCTCATAGCTCATTTGGTGGCACCAGGACTGAAAAGAAACAAGGCTACAGTAGGTATCTAAGAATCTTAGTAAATTTTTGAAAGCCTAAATAATGGTCTTGGCACTGAATGTAAGATTTTTTATATTTATTATTATCATAAGGACATCGGCCATGTGTAAGAAGGCATGGCCCATTCTGTACCTTTCATACTCTATTTCATTGCCAAAAAGTGGGACATAGGTTTCATTATTGATCTTTTGAAGCCCTGATAGTTTGTTTGGATCAGAGTTCTGTAGTTTTTACAAGTTGTTTTCTTCACATTTTTATCATGGTAACTGCATAAATTTTTCTCCTCATTCTGTTTTAGTTAATATAAATCTTCCCATGCTTCTCTGAATCCATTTGTCATTTGTTATGGTCAATGAAGAGAGAATACAAGTGCAAAAGGAAGCACAAAGGGCAATTTTTTTTACAACCTTGTTAAATTAAATGCATACATCACTTACTCTTTTGTGTGTGTGGAAATATTTGTATTTGTTAATTGAGTTCACAATAAAAATGAAAAATTAAAAAAAGCCTTACTAACCCTGGTCAAGACTAATACAGGAAAACTTGACAAAAATTTGGCAGATCAAGAAAATTTCTGTGAAAGCCTAGTCATTTAAACTTTTTCCAAGACCAGATTACTACATGAGTATGCATGCATGTGTAAGTTTTTGTCTTGTAAAAGGGCCTTCCTTTGGAGCATCTATTTCTGCAGATGCATAATTAGACTTCATTGATCAGGGTTCTAAAAGGGAAAAAATGAAAATGTAAAAACAGAGTTAAAAAAGCATTAACAAGTATTTTACCAGTTTTAAGGGAAAGTTGCCAGTTTCTAGGAGGCCATATAGTTTCTAAGCTTCATACTGAGACCTACGAGAACAGGATTGAGGGGAGGTAGAGGAGCCTTTCTGGTCCTTCTACAATTGTGTCTTTGGATTCCCAGTATCTAGAACATTAAACGTATAATAATTGCTTAATAATGCTTTTTGAATGAAGGGATGGACGACTGAATGTTAGAATGGAGAGGAGGAAGAGAAGAAGGAAGAAGATGATTATAATGTTGATTTAATTTATCTGAAGTACTGATTCTTTTTGGTGTTATGATGAGAAAAGATGTTTGGGGTTTTTTTAGTTATGTCCCAAAAGATTTTCAGGACGACAGGTGGTAGAAGATACTACTTCTTTCCCTTTCCCTAACATTGTTTAAGTATCTTCTTTTGGGAAATTCAGCAAGAAATAATATTTCTTGAAGTGAATAACTGTTATTCTGCCCCTCACCTCCAGTTCTATGGAAGCTGTACTGGTTTAGCTTCCAAGAATGGTGGCTCCCAAAAGAAGCTTCATTGGAGAACCTTCTTCTCCCACTCTGGAATCCTTGTTCCAAAGAGAATTTCACCTCATCTTGTATCTCTTTTTCTCACACTTCTGCTAACTCTCATTGAGACGTGACTCCCCCTCAATGACATTATTATCAAAGGCTCTTCTTTCCAATATGACTTATACATTTTTTCATATGTCCCTAATATACTCTTGAAGGAACAGTTGAAGTACTGTTTAGTCCCCACTGCCACTTCCAGACTCTTTATCTCTGTAACTCATCAACTTCTCCTCCTTTGAAGTCCACTCAATCAAAATATTCCATCCAAACTCAATCATTGAATACTATCCCCTACATCCTTTTCCCTCTTTCCAAATGAGTTCAGCACATGGATCATTTTCTTTCTTCCCCAGCTCCTGCTTGTACTAGGGGACTTTAATATCTAGATCAATGCTTTTTCTAGCTTCCTAATCTCCTAATTCCTGAGCCTTCTTAACCCATGACTTATTGCTTCCCTCCTTCTCAGCCACACACAGGGATGATTACACACTGCGTCTCACTATTACCCACAAGTATCCCACATCATAGGAAAAAATGCTGACATTCCTCTATCTAACTATAATTTGATCAGTCCAGCTCTCTCTTTGTCTAAGCCTGCCTAAACCTGTTATTTGCCCTCCTTGAGTCCCTTTGCCCCTTGACACTTTCTCAGGCCATTACCCTGGTATGATTTCACTTTCCTGTAATTAGCTATTTGAACCATACAGTGTCCTTTGCTCTCCATTTTCTTGCCCCTTACTTGGATCCATGGTCATTTCTTGCCAATCCTGAGCTCTGAATTATTTCCACTAGCTACCTCCTCTCATTTGTACTCACTGTTGTGGAACACAATTATTGGAAGTTTCAAATGTACTGAGTATATTATAAATTCATATTATCCAACCTCAACTGGATTTTCATTTTCGCATGGTAGCCCTTTTAGTCCTCTCTAATTGATTCCCTATCTCACTTCCCACAAAAGCTTTTCCAAACCTTCTCTTCCATCCTCAGGCCTCTCCCTCCCCCCTTGCAGCTAAGAACTTTGTCTCTGTACTGAAAAAATTGAAGTCATTTGATGTGAATTCTCTCATTTCTCTTTCTCTTTGTCTTAAAACCTCTTGACATCATATCTCATTCTCTCCTACTTATTACCAGACTCTTACAAAGAACTGGCCCTTTTCCTTTCAGAGGCCAAACCACCTACATGGGAGATTGATGCCATCTCTCCCCACCCCCTTTCCATGTGCTGTAGCAGATTGCAAACTCAATCATCCCCTCTATTTCTGGAGACTTTCTTCTCTTTGAGGTAATCTCATTGCTCTTTCTTTGTTCTCCTACCAGTCTGACCACTCCTCCTCAACTTCTTTTGTTGGCTTAATATCCATGTCATACCCCTTATTGTGGTGGCTCCCCCAAGGTTCTGTCTTGTACACTTCTAAATTCTCACTCTGGGTAACCTTATCAATGCTCATAGGTTTAACTCTCATCACTTTGCAGATGGCTTAAGTCCATATATCCTGCCTCTCCCCTGAGCTTCTGTCCTTCATCATTAATTGCTTATGAGACATTTCAGATTGGAGACATATATATATTCACACACACATGAATATTATATATATATATGTGTGTGTGTGTGTATGTGTATATGTAATCAAACTCAACCTGTATAAAACTGAACATCTTTTGCCTCAAACCCTTGTCTCTTCCAAATTTTCTTATCTTTTGAAGGCATCACTATTTTTTCAGACTTTCAGGTTCATAACCTTGATGTTATCCTTGACTCCTCTTTCTCCTCCCCCTCCTCACACATCCAGTAATTTGCCAAATCTTGCCATTTTTACCTCTACAACAACTCTTGTATCCATTCCCTGTCTCTCTGCTCCATAGTAATTTATTTAAATTCAGGCCCTCATCACCTCATCATCTGTCACCTGGATTACTGCGATAGCCTCCTGATCCGTCTTTCAGTCTCAATTTTCTCCAGTTCAACATAAACATTTCCTCTAAAATGATTTTTCTTGCTTGAAGATCTGACCATTTGACTTCCCTACTCAATTCTACTGGCTGCCTAGTGCCTGTAGGATACAGAATAAACTATTTTTTAAAATTTCTTAAAGGTCTTTATATCCTGGTCCTAACCTATTTTTCCAGCCTCATTGGCCATTAATCCCCCTCTTGCTCTCTCTCGTCCTGCCCAATTGTCCTCTCTCTTCCACATTCATGGTCCTCCAATTCCTCTGTCTGTGACCCCCATGCCTGAGATGCATTCCCTCTGAACCTCTGCCTCAAGGAGTCTTTTTTCTTCCTTTAAGGCACAGCTCAAGCACTATCTTCTTAATGAAGGCTTTCCTGATCCCTCCCCATGCCTCCCAAATTACCTTGTATTCAGCTACTTTATCTTAATCTATATTTATTCCATTTATATTTATTCTCTGTATGGTTTCATGTGATACACACACACACACAAACACACACACATAGTACATGTGTATATATTTGCTATCTTTCCCATTTGAGTTCCCATTGAGCTTTAAAAAAAAATAGGAATTGTTTCATTCTTTGTATCCCCAGTGCCTGGCACAATGCTTGGCACATAGTAGGCATTTAATAAATTCTGGTGGATTCACTGATTCTTAAACACATCATGGAAGCTTTGTATGGGACCCAAAGAATAAAGGTTTAGATGTAAGGAGGAAACTAAACATAGAGTAGTCATTCTAACATATTGGCTAACTTTTGTTTGTGCCTGCGATGTACCTACCCATACAACCCAAAGTCCAGGGGAGGATGACCACGTTAGAATCCATAGCTAATATTCCAGGCCATTGTCCCCTAGACTTATTCAGAACCATTGCTTCTCACTCCAGACCTGTCGATGAAATTGGCCCCTGGAGTGGGCTCAAAGTGTACTACTTATCCACATTTTGTTCTGGCATAGTTACTCACATAAGAACTAATAGTTTCTGCTCCTGTAAGTCAAATGCAAATATACATGACCTTCCATTTCCCCTCTCCACGCCTTTGCACTGGCTGCCCCCTATCTCTTGAATGTCTTTTCTTCTCACCTCTGCATCTTAGATTCTCTGGCTTTCCTCCATATCCAGCTCAAAATGCCACCTTCTGAGGATTGCACTTCTCGATCTTCTCATCCCCTAGTACTCTTCCAGCCAAAGTTATCTTGAGTCTGTTTTGTGTGTTTCTTTTATAGTATTACATATATACATGTTGATTTCCCCATGAAAATGTAAGCTGTTGAGGGCAGGGACTTTCATTTTTACCTTTATATGCCCAGTGCTTGGCATATAGCAGGCACATAAATGGTTCTTGATTGATAGCTTGGCCAATATTGCATAGAAAACCCCTTCTCACCTCTCCTATGGTCTTCCTCTCTCTCCTCTTCTCTGTTTCAGAGTTCCAAAGTTCTGGCTAAGAAAGAACTTTCCTATGTCCCTGTAATTGGATGGATGTGGTATTTCCTAGAAATAGTATTCTGTTCCCGCAAGTGGGAGGAAGATCGCGAGACAGTCATCAGGGGTTTGCTAAATCTTCGGGACTATCCTGAAAACTTCTGGGTAAGTAACAGCTTTGAAACAAGGAAAACTGCAAACTGCTTCTATCCTTACTGCCCCCAGTTCTGCTCACTCACTAGGAGTATCCTGAAATGTCACAAGACTTTAAAAACTGACCAGGCCTTGAGGACTTACAGTTCTCCTGCTTTGCTCTTTTTGTATTGGGGGTTGATGGTCATTTTTATTTTTCTCGTTCCTACTTCTTCCTAAATATTGTTGTTGTTGTTCATTCATCTCAGTTGCATCCAAGTCTTGGGGTATTCTTGGCAAAGATTCTGAAGTGGTTTGCCAGTTCCTTCTCCAGCTCATTTTTTTTACAGATGAGCAACTGAGGGAAATAAGGTTAAATGACTTGCCCAGGGTCACACAGCTAGTAAGTGTCTGAGGCCAGATTTGAACTCAGGACGGTGAGTCTTCCTGAGACCAGGCTCGGCACTTTATCCACTTCATCAACTAGCTGCCCTTCCTAAATATACCTGGTGCTAATACTTGGTACAGCTAAGGATCAAAGGATCTGGAAGCATTCTGAGAACAGTAAGCCTATCCTCAAATCCTCCTTATACTCTTTTTTCTCCCCAGTTCCATTTTTCCCCCCAATGGGAAAGTCGAGGCCCATATAAGGTGGTGATTTCTTTCCTCATAACAGCGTGTTAGCAGGAGTCCTGTCTAAGTAACGTAATCAGATAATGTTATTCAGGAATTCGGATACCTCAGTCCCATGAGACAGGCTGTACAGCTACTTCCTGAAAGACATGAGAAGTCCAGGAAAATGTGATGCTTTCATTCAGTCTCTTGCTTTTGCACACAGACTTTTTCCATGGAGTGGTTTCTAATTTCTCTCCTGTGTTGTTTCCAGTTTCTGATTCATTGCGAGGGCACCAGATTCACCCAGCAGAAGCACCAAATCAGTATGCAGGTAGCCGAATCTAAAGGCCTGCCGAAACTCAAATATCACCTGCTCCCGCGCACAAAGGGATTTGCTGTCACTGTGAAGTGTTTAAGAAATGTAGGTAAGGAAAGTCACTTGGTGCAAATTTTTTTTCCTTCCCTTTTAATAAGAACAGAATAGACTACCAATCTCCCTCACCCCCAACATGCAAAGTTTTCTTTCTTCTCCACCAGAATTTACATGGGGTCTCTTGGCTGACTGCACAAGAGACTGCTGAATTAGGACGTTTTGACTAATTGGAAATGGAGGGGAAGAAAGTTTTACTTTGCTATAACACATCAATGATGTTAATAGCACAAATTTCTGTAGTAATTTAATGTTAACAAAATACAGCAACCATGTGAGGTAGGTAGTACTAACTTGCTGTAGAGGTCATAGGATTTATTACAGTCCAGCTGGAAGGGACCTCATTTTACCAAGGAGGAAATTAAAGCCCCAAAAGAAGTGATTGGTCCAGGGTTGCTACACAGGAGACATCAGATATCTGATTTGAACCCAGGTGTTCTGACTTCAGAGCCAGCGCGTGATCTTTAAATACAGTGCCGGAGTTGGAATCAGTCAGAAAGAGCTGACTATTTGCTGTGTGACCCTGGTCAAGATACCTAACTTTTCTTTCCTCATCTATAAAAAATGGGCATCATGATACCTAGAATCCCTGCCTCAAAGAATTGTCAGGAATCTCAAATGAAATAACATATGTGGAATGCTATGTACATATTAAAGAGCTATAGAAATTGTGGGGTTTTTTTGATGTGGTTACTACCACTAAATGGGCAGCTAGGTGGCTCAGTGGATAGAGCCTGCAGTCAGGAATACCCGAGTTCAAATATGGCCTCAGATACGTACTAGCTGTGTGACCCTGGTCAAGTTACTTAACCCTGTTTGCCTCAGTTTCCTCATTTATAAAATGAGCTGGAGAAGGAAATGGCATATCACTCTGGTGTCTTTGCCACGAAAACCGTAAGTGGGGTCATGGAGATTTGGATACAACTGAAATGACTGAAAGCCATCATCACCATTTCATTTTACAGAAGAGACATCTGAGTCCCAGAGAAGTTAGGTGTCTTGCTTAGGGTCACACAGCTAATAAATACCGTTAAACAATGCTGCAAGTGGAAACTCGAAGTGGCCACCTTTTAGCTCAGGTCATTACATAGAATTGTAACTATGGCTCTCTGCCACTCAGCACAGATACTATGACATTGTGAGTCATGGCCAAGACAACTTTTATTTGTTCTGCTGTCCTGACAATAGTTGTAAGTCATAGTTGTCTGAGCCTCCTATAGGCCTAATTCCTGTGGAAATTTTGACCATGCTTTTCTGCCTCCTGACACCTTTTGGCAGGATCTGCCTCCAAAGGATTTATTTATCTCAGGAATTGGCTGATATGCCTGTGGTGGTGACCCAGAACCCCTGGGGTGGGAAAGAAATAACTGAACATATAAAAGCTTTCCTCTATTTTCCTCTCTTCCCATGTTTCACTTCTTTTCATTTCTCCTCAGTCTATTCAATAGACTAAAGAGCAAAGCTCAGCTAAAGTGGACACAGTCTTATAGTTAAAGATTGTTAAAATTTCCTGTTTTCTTCTTTACCATCCACCCCCTTTCAGGCAGTTCAAGCCTACAGGTACTGTGTGTCAGACCATCATACTGAGGGCAGAAGATAGAAAATAGAAAGAAGGACAAACTTCTATCACAATCTCATAGAAGCATATAACACATAAACAGCTATGAAATAAGATACAGGCAGGAGATTGAATATAATCTTAGAAATAAGGCACTAGCATTAAGAAATATAAGGAAAGCTTTTTGCAGAAGGTGGGATTTGAGTTGAGATTTGAAGAAAGCAAAGAGGCAAAGATGAGGAGGGAGAAAATTCCAGGCATTGGGGACAGCCAGTTTCAGGAGAACAGGAATGGGAGTGTCACTGAATCCCAGAGTATGTAGAGGACAATAAGGTATAAGAAGAATGGGAAGATAGAAAGGGCTCAGGTTATGAGGGGCTTTAAAAGCCAAACGCATGATGTTATATTTGATCCTGCAGATGAAGGGGGAATCACTGGAGTTTGTTGAATGTGGGGTATAGTGAGAATCACTTAGATAGTTTAATGGAGGATGAACAGGCATGTGGAGAGACTCGAGGCAGGGAAATATAACATTGCATTCCAGGTAAAATGGATGACAAGTGAAATTAGAGGTTAGGGTTATATATACGAAACAAGTCATCTGGTTTGGAGTGCAGAGTACAAGAAGGGGAAATAGTTTGGGTAAGGTTAGAGGAATGAGAACATGATTATAGAGATTCTTGAAGGCTAGGGGAGTGGAGGTGGGACAACAAGACAGGAAGCTGTTGCCATCTTTCAAATGAGAGGTAATGAAGATGTTAACTAGAGTCTACCTCTTCTCAGAGCCCTCAAGGCTCTAATCTGTGTCTAAGCCCATTGTGCTGAGCTACCTACATTGCTGTAGTGGTACCTACATGTCTACGTTGGTAGAGTATAAACTAAGCTAGTGACAGCAGGAAGTGAGGGATGTAAGAACTCTTTTGGAGGAAGATCTGTGAGTATCTGCAAACTGATTGGATTTATGGTAAGCAAGAGAGGAGTTAAAAAATCATAGAATTCTAGAATTTTAAGAGACCATTAAGGTCATCTGATGCCCCCTCTACAGCATCTCCAAAAGCCTTGAGCTGAAGAACTCAAGTGATATGGGGAACTTAGTGCCTCTAAACACAGACCGCTACATTTTTAGACAGAATCATTAAGAAGCTTTTCCTCTTCTCCAGGCAAAAATCTGCCTCTTTATAACTTTGAAACTCCATCAATTCTGTGGCATTCTGCTCTGTGGGTGTAAGCAGAAAAAAGTATCATCCCTTTACCACATAACAGCCCTTTTCTTATATTTGAAGACAACTGTCATATTCCATTAACTGGGCTAAGCATTCTGGTTTATTCAACTTTTCTTTGGGTGACCTGGAAGGTGGCAGAAAAGGGAAGTCCAAGTCTACTGAAATGTGTTCTTGGTGACTGTTTGTAACCTTGAATTCAGTTTCTCATAGATAACAATGTTATTGTGAGAGTGATTAGATAGGTAGTATTAAAAAAAAAAAGTACCATAGGCATCTAGGTGGTACAATGGGAAAGAATGCTGGATTTAGTTAGGAAAAACTGAGTTCAAAACCTGCCTCAGATACTTACTTGCTTTGTGATCCTTGGCAAATCTCTGTCTGCTTCAGTTTCCTCATCTATGAAGTGGGGATAATGATGGTATCTACATCATAGGGTTGCTGTGAGGATCAAATAAGATGCTATATGTACAGTACTTTATAAACCTTAAAGTGCTAATTATTACTACAGGTCCATTCCTCATTGGGACTGGAAGGTAGGGTAAGTGACCTTAGGTTTTTAAAGGCTTTGTCCATGCATCAGAAGCCCTGGCAGGCCTTACTTTGATAGAAAGTGTTCAAGAATGGACCCAGCCTAATGACATTTGAACAGAGAGGTTCAACACTGGGTTGGCCACTAGATAATTAGTGTTTGGGTTTTTTTTTTATCACAATGAATATGAAGACTGAGGTGTAGAGAGGTTATGATGAGTCAGTGGAGGGAGTATCTGTGCCAAAAGAATTACGGATGCTGGGAATATTAAAATGATATTTTATGAGTGAATTAGATTTTTGCAACCTAGACTAGGAATGCCGCTGTTACAGATAATGTTTCTGTTTAAAAAAAAAATCTGCTCCTAACTTCCAAACAACCAACTTATAAAAAACTTTCAAGAATCCCAGCTTGTTAGGCATTGCCTCTTTAAATATATTTAATAGCTGTCATGACAGATTGAGATATGACTTGGGTTAAACTTTTTCCTTGGAAACCAGTAGTGGATAGAATGGTAGACTAAGAGATAAGAAAACCCTAGCTCTTCCCTCCAGAGAAAAATGGGCTTGAACTTTTGGAGCATAAGTGACTAAGGGCTCCTCGAAGTCCTTTTCTCTATTTTGGGGACTCTCATCAAGTTCCCCTAGGGTATACTAGTTACTTTAAGTGGAGCAGGGTGATTGTTTGACTCAGTAGATATCCCCTTACCCTCTTTCGGTAGAAAGAGCATTCAACTATTAAGACTAGAGAACTGGGTTCTATTCCTACTTATGTTGCTGTCCCACTGAGGCAAAAATCGGTTCATTTTCTAGCTCTCTTTTCCTCATCTTTGAAATTGAGGATTGGACTAGATAATTTCTCAGGGTTTGCTGTATTCTGTGATCCTAAGTCCTATACTGTGGTGAACCTGTGCCCTTATTATTAAGTTAGCGAGAATGACTTTTCCTCTCAATGTCATAATACCAACCAAGAATGTCAACATCAAGGCTATTCTCCCAATTCTTTTTGCCTGGAGCAGCTCATACCTTCAGGATAATAGTCAGTCACCCCCAGGGCAGTGCTGGAGGGGTGATGGGGATGAAAGTAGGAGTAATTTTATTCCCTCCTCTGATATTTCCTAGGGCTGTACAACAAACCAAACAGTGGGGATCTCAATACAGTTAAAGGCATTAGAGGCTCTACTGGTCCTTGCTATGAATTTTTCCAAGATATAGAATGTATTAGAAAAATGCAATGTTATGATTTCCTCTTTCTCTTTAGAAAATATTTATTTTAAAAATTTCTTTTATTATTATGCAACAATGTGACATTAAATTTGCCTTGTTACTAATTATTTCATCATATCAAGGATTTGTGATATTGATTTTGTCCACGGAGAGTTAGTTGCTTAAGACTCCCATGCCCAATAAGGGTCAGAAGTAAGGTTTGAACCTTGCTTTTCCTGACTCAAAGGCTAGCATTCTATTCACTTCTCCATGCTGTCTCTCTGTTAGCTCTTTATGTTTAAATGAATTTCAGTGCATACAGTATCACAGCTTTTCAATCACTCCCCCTAGGTTTCCATCAGGACTCATGGTCCATTTGTTACTATTCCCTTTAGCTCTTAAATGGTTGTATAGTTAGAGTGTATTGTCTTTTTTCTGTTACCATTTTTCTTTATATGTACAAAACATATCTATCCCTCTCACTGTGATCCCCTTTACCATTTTTCTTATTTGACATCCTGTATCATCTCACAACTAGCCAGGCTTTTCCCCTTCATTCTGGTTTAGTTTATTCATAATAAAATCATGTTTAAATTTTATTTTCAATTTATTGCAATTCTATTGCTTTGGGTATTTCTAGCCAGTATTTTGTCTCACTTCTACCTGTGACTTGGGGAAATGTGCTAAAGACGATTTCCATTGCAGCAGCTAAGAATGTGTTTTGAATTCATGGGTTGTTTTTTGTTTGTTTGTTTTAGTATCAGTTTCTATCATATATCTGTTGACCAAGATAATTGGAAATAACAATTGTTGGTGTAGTAAGCGAGGACGATGCACTGTTGAAATAAATGCACTGAAGCTTATTTGAGAGCATGGCCTTAATAACTCTGCTTTCTTCCCACAGTTGCTGCTGTGTATGACTCTACACTCAATTTCAGAAACAATGAAAACCCTACACTCTTGGGTGTCTTAAGTGGAAAGAAATATCATGCAGATTTATACGTAAGGCGAGTTATCTTCGTTGCTCTAAAAATACACATATATTGGCTTACGGTAGAATTATTGGTAATTAAGGAGTCTCCTTTTTGCTCCCAGTTAGTGAAGTCTTCATTGATTCCCCTCTGGTGTTTCCCAGTTTAAGAATAATTTATTAATATTTATTGATTTGTGCCTTTGAGACACAATGCATTGATCTTTCAAGTGAAGTTTCCTAGTGAATCATAGTCTTCTAAGTGAAATTTCTTGAGTGCCATGTTTTTATTTTGTTTGTGTGACCCTAGTGAATACCTACCTCTGTCACCTTAAGGCAGTAAAATTCATGCAGGGAAGATGACCTGAAACTTTCCCCAGCAGAGGTCACTTGGGGATGGGTTTATGAAATGAGAATTAGAAGATAATGGAAATCAAGGTCATGTAGTTCCAAAGCCAGTGTCTCATGGAAGTATAAGCAGTGCTTTGATTCCATGGTTTGTTAACACTGGTTCATCAGAGAGTATTTCAGTGAAATGGTTGTATAAATGACTGTTGATGAGATGTGTACAAGTGTGTATACAAATATAATATTTTATAGCATTGTGGCTTGAGACCACATGCTGGAATGATTGGTATCCTCCAGTCACACGTAATATTGCAAAATGAATAGAAATTAAAAATGTTTGAGTGAGATGGATGAATAGTATAATATTTTTAGAACATCGGGGACAGCTGGGTGGCACAGTGGATAGAGCATCACATGTGGAGCCAAGAAAACTCATTTTCACGAGTTCAAATCTGGCCTCAGACACTACCTGTGTGACCTGGGCAAATCACTTAACTCTTTTTGCCTCAGTTTCTTTAGCTGTAAAATGAGCTGGAGAAGGAAATGACAAACCGTTCTGGTATCCTTGCCAAGAAAACCCCAAATGGGGTCACAAAGAGTTGGATATGACTGAACAACAACAAAAAATGTTTTTGAAAAATGGGAAATGTTCGTGAGGGATAAACATACTGAAGACAGTAATTTGAAACTGGACCACTGATCACAGCCATTTAAAATTTCCATAAAATTGAGGGTGAAGTTATGTGAGTATTTATTTTCCTAAGGGTAGGGTAGAGAAAGAATATACATGGCCAATCTGTTGTACATTGATTTCAAAAGTATGTAGAACGTGAATGGCAAACATCTTGGACAGTCATTCCATGATATATGTTATGGTGCTATAATATAATGCATGCAAGTTTTGTGATTCCATTGGCCTATTGACACTCTGTCCATGAATGCAGATCACAAACCATCTTTGACTTGGGAGATAAGCCAGAGGGAGTTGCTGAAGGCACAAAAGGGCAAATAACTTGTCCAGAGTCACCCAGCTAGTGTCAGAAGTGAAATTTGCTCCCATTTCCCATCTCTAAGCCTAGCACTCTATCCACTCTACCAGGCTGCCTCATATCACAAAGCATTACAACATTAATGATGAGCCTACATTGGCTAAAAACGTATCTATATTTTGTTGACTCCTTCTTTGAGAACTTTGGTAAACTATTTCTTTTCATCTATTTGCTTATCTGCAAATGTGAACCTAACACCCACATCCGTGGCATGTCTTTGTACTGAGCAAAAGTCTTTGAGAAACAGACATGAAAGCTATCATTAATGAGTCAAGTATAAAGGCCATTCCTACCAGCAAAGGTATTCTCTCATTCTTTGCTCACTGTGGGAATGAGGAAGGGAGTAGTCTTCTGGACTGTTATCTAGTCAAATCCAAAGATCTGAAATGCCTGATGATTTAAAAACTGGCCAAGACATTTAGCATTTTACTTTTTTGTTTTAAAAACCTTTTAAAAAAAAAGTTGCTAAAATACAGAAGAGCACACTTCAGTTCTTTGTAAATATGAACAAAAGAATATTCAAATAAATTAAATTTCTTCTATGTGTGAGCTGTTCAAGAAAGAAATCCAGATGGAGAATTCCCAGAGAAATCCTAGTGACCTTCGACCTGTATTGACCTCAAGGGATTCCCAAGTAGATTCATTTCCATAAATGTACTTTTCCTTTGCCCATCCCCTAGGATTTCATCTTAAATCTATTAAAGATATATTTATATCTTCTCAAAGGTAATAGATAATTCATCTTATAGTCTAGTAAAGGGAATTTAGTCATATGTGTGTATACACATATACATATACAAACACACACACACATACACACAGAGACACAGTCCAGCATATAGTCTAGTAGAGGAAAAAAAATATGATCGAGTTGTTTTGAAGTGAGAGTCTCTCTGTAGTCAAGTGAAACATATTTAGCTTAATTGTAGCCCTGGCAATGGATTCCCAAATGAAGTGGGGAGATGAAGCACCATTTTCCTTTTACAATCAATATTGGTTTTACATGGGGGAGTCCCCGACTATACCTGTATAATTATTTATATATATATATATAATGTGTGTGTGTGTGTGTGTGTGTGTGTGTGTGTAAAATTGTATACATCCTATTATAGTGGATATAGGGCTATACTTGGAGGTCTTATGGATCTGAGTTCAATTCCTACCATAGGCTGGGTATAGTGGTATGCATTTGTAGTCCTTGGTATTGAGCAGACTGAGGCTGGTGAATCCCTTGAGCTCAAGAGTTCTGAGCTTCATTGGGCTAAGTCAATGAGGGATCTACACTAAGTCGAGCACAATATGGAGAGCCCCCAGAAGAGGAGGGCCTCCTTGGTTGCTTAAAGAGGGGCACACCAGCCCAAGTCAGAAGTAGAACAGCTTTCTCACTTATAAAATGATCGCAGATTCCTATCTCATAGGGTTGTTGTGAGAATTAAATCAATGTATGTATGTAAAGTGCTTCATAAACCTTAAAGTGCTATATTAATGTCAGCCGTCATCATTATTATTATGCAATTATACATCAAGTTCAGAAGGGGCAGCTAGATGGTACAGTGGTTAGAACTCTAGGCCTGGAGTCAGGAAGACTCATCTTCCTAAGTTCAAATCCAGCTTCAGACACTTAATAGCCATGGGACCCTGAGAAAGTCATTTTGCCGTGTTTGCCTCAGTTTCCTTATCTGTCAAATGAACTAAAGAAGAAAATGGCAAACCACTCAAGTGTCTGAGCTGAGAAAATGCCAAAATGGGGTCGTGGAGAAATCAGACCCAACTGAACAACCATAACGAGAAGTGCAGAAGTCACATTCACAAACCTTAACTGTCTGTAACATAGCTGAGAATCAAAATCTAAGCCAAGAGGGGGGCGGGAAGCCTGTTAGTAGCACAGGAACAGGTCACAAAGTAAATTCACTAAAGCTTATGTATTTTAGTCACAGGAGAGCCTTTCTGCTCTCAAAGGCTATTTAATCATATTTTAGCAAGATATTGTTCTAGAAAGCTTGTTTTTTTTTCTTTTTTACTTTCTAGCCCAAAGAAAATCAGAAAAAACAAATTTGATATGTGTGTTTATGTACATGTATGTGTTGTAACTTTTTGAGTCAGACACAATGACAGCAGTAAGATGAGATAGCTCTTAGTAAGAAGACAGACCGATCACAAATATCCTAACTGTAACAAAAAGCAGAGTAGTTTAGGGTCATTCAGTGTATGACAAAGCCTTGTTACACTGCAGTGGCCCTTTTTACAGCTCAGTATAAGAGTTGATGTTGGTAAGGATGTCCCTCAGTGATGACCATCCAAAAAAAATTACACATATGGAAGTGATTGTTGATAAATCAAAAAAAATAATTAAAAATTACGTTCAATATGCTCTAAGAAGGCAGTAGAGTGTATTAAACACTCATGTATGTTATACATTCTGAAGCTTACAATGCTATGTCTGTGGCCTTGGGCATTTCACGCCATCTCTCCTTGGGCCTCAGTCTTCTGATCTGTCAGATTCAGGGCCTGGACCAGCTGACCTCTTCTGGCTCTGGTGCTGTGGTTCCATGATCCATTCCAAATAATAGAAAAGAGGAAAAATGACCCAGAACTTTGGTTCTTTCATTTGGGAAGCTCATTTTACCTGGAACATTTTATTCCCAAACAATGCTAAATAAATGAGGTTGTCATTTGTATAATTGTTGATAGATTAGTAAGAAACTTGAAAACTAGGGAGATTGATTGGTCCTAATAATGAACCAGAACCATCCCTTTAAAGGGTATAAGGATTGTAGCAAATTGTACTACAGTGTAATGGACTTTCTGTTCTCCCATATGTGTTTATGAGTGTGTAATCAGGTTAAAATGAGTATCAAGGGTAGCCTTGAAAAGGAAATAAATCCCAGAAGTCCAGTAATTGGAGGGGATATGTGTGGAATCTTGACAGAGATAGTCCCAGTGGTTTGGCCTTGGTTAGGATAAGGCAGATTTATAAGCTAATTGTATGTATAATTGCTTCAGGTCTTCTATTAAAAATTTAATTTTAAAGTACCAATAAGCTGAGCCACTTTATTCTTCCCTACTTGCTGCCTCCCTGAATCCCAGTTCAGCCCCGAGTCATTGCTGAAAATTAGGGGTCTCCTAGAGCCCTCTATCCAGGGCCCCTGGACTGCTTGTGCCACGACATAGAAGCACCTCTGCTTCCTGCTCTATCTGCTGCTTGCAGCCACTCCCAGGTTGTGTACAACTGTAACCACAAACTTGTTCATTCAGCAGATATTTATTAAGCACCTACTGTGTGAAGCACTGTGCCAGTCGCTACCTGAAATACAAAGTTTGAAATAAGATGCAATCTCCATCTTACATATACTTAAATAAGTGGATAAGATGAGCACATAACTAGAATATAGTATACCACATGATTAAAAAAAGACATTAAAGGACATTGGGAAGGGTAAAAGGTTGGGGGAGGGAAGGACTGAGATCATTAACCTTGTTGGTCAGTCATGTCTGACTCTTTGTGACCTCATTTGGGGTTTTCTTGGCAAAGATACTGGAGTGATTTGCCACTTCCTTCTCCAGCTCATTTGACAAATGAAGAAACTGAGGCAAACAGGGTTAAGTGACTTGTCCAGGGTTCCACAGCTAGTAAGTGTCTGAGGCTGGATTTGAACTCAGGAAGGTGAGTCTTCCCCACTCTAGGTCTTCCTGATTCCAGCACTAGCACTCTATCCACTGGCTGCCCTGGGATAGCTTTAAAAATATGAGTTGGGCTTTCAAAGGAACTTAGATATGCAGAGCACTGCCTCAGAAATGATCCATATATCAAGAATCAAAGCATCAATTTTGAAAGGAATCAGTCATTTTAGATTCTTGTTACTCAGTGGTCAAGGCAAGGGACGTCATGCAGCAGAGTTAGAAACACAGTTTGCCCCACTTTGGGAAAAGATGCGAATCTGTGTCATTGAATCAAGCATTTAAGGCATGCTTTAAAATCCCACATTTGTGTTTTGGTCCCACACTCCCAAAATACATGCACTGAATTTGCCAGTTCCTATTAATTTAATTTCCCATTTTGTTTTCAGAAATGGCTTTATTTGAACTATTTAAAAGCGGCAAGCACTTTTGTCTCTGAACCATTAAATCCAATGGGATATTATTTTGGGAGGCAGATCAAGTCTGACTGGAGCACTTAATCCATTGACAAAAATCCCTGGGCAGACTTAGAGTCGAAACTTCCATTCTCCAACCTGGGTTCAGCTTTTATTTAGAAATCTTATAATCCTTTTCATTGCCCAAGAGGGCAGTAAAGTCATCTTTTCTATTCCATAGTTTCCCATCAACTGTGTTTTCATCAAATGCGCCTACAGGATTTTGCTTTGGCTTTCAGTTTTTCAATTAAAAGAAAGAGGTTGGAATATAGAATTCAGAAATGAGGCCTCTTCGAAAGACCTCACAGAAATGGTGGCTGTTATCATAAGGAGCTTGCTCCTTCTAAATACTTTAGCAGCTTGAACTGTCCTTATCTTTGCTCCCCTCTCTTTGCTTCTGCAGAAGGATTCCATTAGAAGAAGTCCCAGAAGATGAAGAGCAGTGTTCCAGATGGCTTCATAAGCTCTATCAAGAGAAGGTCAGTTGGCTGTTTTGGAAGCAGCCTGAGCTCTCATAGTGGTTTAGAAATCACTTAAATAATTAATTTCCCCATGCAGCAGGAGACAGCTCTAGATGGCTACTAGTATCAGGTGGCTGAAATGATGCTTTTCCCCTTGGCACATTCTCTTACACAGTCAGCTCTCCATTATCCTAGGGCTAATCAGCCAATTTGTAGCCTGCTTTACCCTTTTGTTTCTGCTTTCCTTTTCTCCTGGGGCCCAATTTTTCCACTATCTTGTTGTTAAAATTCAATAACCCTTCCATCAAAGGATGGGGAGGATAAACACAAATCAGTTAGAGTTAATTCTTGATAATATCAGTGGCTAAAGGAAAATTTGGTCCAGATATTGTAAATAATACTGTAAGCTTTTTTTGTTCAGTCAACAAGCATTTATTTATTTGTTGTTTAAACCACACACAAATTTATTATTTATTTTGAACATTCATTAAAAAATTTTTAACTTTTTTTTTTTTTTTTTTGGTGAGGCAGTCTGGGGTTAAGTGACTTCTCCAGGGTCAAACAGCTAGTAAGTGTCCACCTGGCTGCCCCTGTTCAAAAATTTTTTGAGTTCTGAATTCTCTCCCTTCCTCCAACACCTCTCCTGCCCATTAAGAAGACAAGCAATGATACCAGACATACATGTGAAATCAATAAGCTTTAAGTTTGAGAAGCATCTATAGAACATATTTATACTTTCCAAGTCTTCAGCCACCACTATTAAACAGGATTGGCTCTCGTTATTTTGGCTGTTTCCTCCTGGGCAACTAATTTGGGAGTTAATTTCTCCCATTACATTTTTCTTTTACCATCAACTATATGGTCACCAATTTATACGTTGTAGAAATACTTTGTGCTTACAGGTCTGGTGGAAAAAGAAAAGAAAACATGGTTGGTGCATTTGAGAGCATTATGGTTTCCATTTATTCAGTAAATATTTGTTTAGTGACAACTAGGTTGTGAAGTGGAGAGAACACAGGGCTCAGAGTTACAGAAGACCTGAGCTCACACCTGACCTCAGTCATTTACTAGCTTTGTGACCCTGAGCAACTCACTTAACTGCTACTTGCCTCAGTTTCTTCATCTGTGAAATGGAAATAATAATGTCTACCTCCCAGTTTTGTTGTGAGGCTTAAATGAGATAAATATTTGTAAAGCCCTTAATTATTAAAAGCAATTTATAAATGCTAGCTTTTATTAGTGGTTGTTATGAGTAAGGCACTGATCTAAACACTGAGGGAGAGATAAAGATGAATAATGCATAGCCCATGGCCTCAAGAAGTTTTCAGTCTTGGGTGGAGATGATATGGAGACAGGAATTGTCTTTGCTTAGAAAGATCTGGAAGGCTTCATGTGAAATGGTCACATATAAGCTGGATCTTGACAGGCAGAGATTGATGCAAGAAGGGTGTTCTAGGCAAGGGGCACAGCACAAGCAAAGGCACAAAGGTGAGAAAATAGAAACATGTTTGATTTTCAGCAAGGAGTCTAATTTAGGTACTACGTAGGCTATGCAAGGGAGCAGTAGTAACAACAACTACAAGTAGATTGTACTTTAAGAAACAGTAGAATATAAGGCTGGAAAAGTAGACTGGAGACAAGTAGTGAAGATTCCTGCATGCTTTGTGAAAATGTTGGATTCTACTGGTATATCCCCTGAAAAGTTGCCTTGGCAATAATGTCATCATTACGTTATGACCAAACTCCTCCAGGAAGTAATGAAGCCTCAATAAAATATCATCGGATGAGTATCCATTTATTAATATTATGCCTTAGTAATTAACTCACTGCCCTGGTATAGAGTCGGCACTTAATAAATGTTTATTGATTGATTGATTTCTCCTAGAACCATGACTGAATACAGCCAAATGATGCTTGTCTGGAGAATACTTGGTCGGCATTAAAGGTTTTCAGTAGTCAGCCTTAGAAAAGGAAGAGGAATACTTGTTCCTTTGATACGTGAGGAAAATTGGAGAAAATGGATGGATGAGGAAAATGGTGGCAAGGGAAGGTAATGAAGGATGAACACGAAAATCTGGCATGATCCTGTGAGACTTGACTTAGGATTACTGAAGCTCAGGATAAGCAGAGGTTGATGGAGCCAGGGCAACAAAAAAGGTTGAGGATTTGTTGTTGTTTATTAACTATAGTGGAGAAAAAGGAGAATCAAAAATGGATTTTGAATTTAGAGCTAAAAGGGACCTTAAAGGCTATAGAGTTGAGCCCTCTCATTTCACAGATGAGAAGACTGAGCCACAGAGAGATGAAGTGACTTGCCTAGAGTCAGAGTGCTAGTAAGTGTCTGAGGCTGTATTCCAACTCAGATCTTCCTGATTCCACGTCCAGTATTCTACCCACTCTGGGGCAGCTAGGTGGCGCAGTGGAGAGAGTTCTGCGTCTAAAGTCAGGAAGACTCATCTTCCAGAGTTCAAATCTGGCCTCAGACTTAGTAGCTGTGTGATCCTGAGCAAGTCACTGAACCCTCTTTCCCTCAGTTTCCTCATCTGTCAGATGAGCTGGAGAAGGAAATGACAAACCACTCTAAATGGGGTCACAAGGAGTTGAATACAACTGAATAATAATATATGATATCTAGGACTGAGACTATAATAGAAAGGGGTTCTTAATTTAGGGATTTGTGAAATTATTTTTAAAAATATTTTGATAACTATACTTCAATATAATTAGTTTCATTTGGAATATTTAATAATTTGTAATTCCTTTTGATAATAAAGTTAGTAATTACTTTTTATAACTAATTTCAGTATAATTAGTTTCTTTCATATTTTATTTTGTGCTTTTTTAAAATCACTGTTGGAGGGGAGGGCACCAGAGGGGCACCAGACTGCCGAAGGAGTAATACCCACACACAGAAGTCTAAGAGCTTTTAATATTGTTTGGGGGCTCTGCCCTGCTGAGACCATCTCTGGAGACCTAGGTTCTTTTCTGGGCAGCACAATTCAGGAAAAGATAATGATACATTCAGAGAAGAGCCATCAGCATGGCAAAGGGGTTTTTGATCATTCCATAGGAGCATAATTTGAAAGCTTGGTGAGGTAGGTAGGTGGTATAGCAGATAGAATGTTGGACTCGAAGTCTGGAAGACCTGAGTTCAAATCCTGCCTCAGATACTTTATTAGCTGTATGACCTCAAGCAAGTCACTTAGTTTCCCTTAGCCTGAATTTCCTCATCTATAAAATGAGGTTAATAATAGCATTTTTGAGGATCAAATAAATTAATATATATAAAGTGCTTTTCAAATCTTAAAAAAGTTATCTAAATGTTAGCTACTATTGTCATTATCTGTAAAATGCAGAGTAAATTAGATCTCTAAGGCAGATCAGTGGTGCGGTAGATAGAGCACTGTACTTGGAGTTAAGGGTGCCTGAGTTCATATCTGGCCTCAGACACTTACTACAGTTATCCCTTCCACATCGTGACTTTTCCCATCACAGTTTCAATATATCACAGGCTGGCATAAGAAATTAAATGGGAATTTTTGGTGAGTTTTGTGGAAGCTGCGGACAACACGTGAAGGCCAGCAGACGATGCAGAAAAAGTTTAGAAACTCAGAAATGCATAAGTTATATGTCTGGGATTGTATGATATCAACATATTTTATCTTTTAATACCATAATAATTCAGACTTCTTCTCTGGTATGGAGGGAGGACTAAAAAATTTTACACAGATTTTCCAGATTGCCGTGGATGAGGAGGGGGACGCCCTTAACCAGTGCAATGTGGAAGGGATAACTGTAGTTGTGTGGCCCTGGGCAATTCAATTAACTTTGATTTGCCTCCATTTTGTCATCTCTAAAATGGGGATAATAGTAGCGCCTACCTCCCCAGGAGGTTGTGAAAAGAAAATGAGATGATATTTGTCCAGCATTTGGCAAACCTTTAAGTGATATATAAATGCGAGCTGTTATAATGCTCTTTCTAGTTCTGACAGTCAATTATCTTCAATATTTATCCACTTACATAAACCAATTACCAGTTATGTCCTCCTTTGTCATCCAGTTTTCCTTCTATGGCCTCCATCTATAATGAGACATACTCAAAGTAATGTGCACACGGAGGGGAAGGGGGGGGGGAGAGAAAGAAAGCTAATCTAGAAAGAAGAGAAAGTATATTGCATATCTAATTGATTTTAATCTGGCTCATTGGAATCGATGCTAGGCCATGAGCCATACTTATTTTTTTGTGGTGAGTTTAAAGCCTATTTTTATAGAAGAAAAGCTCAGAATTTATTTTCCTCCATGTGGTGATTTATTTCCTGTTACCCAAAAAGCACTGACCACTCTGTTTAACTTAGTTTCAATGTCTTCAAGACAAAACTTGTGTCAGAGACAACTATCTGATTGATCGTGAGTTCTTCACATCCTTGTTCATAATATGACCAAAAGTTGCAGAATCACAGGATTTGAAAGTTGGAAGTGACCTCTACAGTAGCCATCTTTTCTAACTTGAACTCAAAAGAAATTTCCAGTATGACATACCTGACAAGAAGGTCTTAAACTGGGCAGCTAGGTGGCGCAGTGGATAGAACACCAGCCCTGAAGTCAGGAGGACCTGAGTTCAAATCTGGCCTCAGACCAAACACTTGACACTTAGTAGCTGTGTGACCTTGGGCAAGTCACTTAACCCCAGTTGCCTTAAAAAAAAAAAGATCTTAAACCTCTGTTATGAAGACCTCCAACAAGGGGGAACCCACCACCTCTCAAAACTCAAAGTGTTAGGGAGCTTTTCCTGAAATTGAGTCTGAACTTGCTTCTCTGCAGCTTCTACCCATGGCTCCAAGTTCCGACCTCTAGAGCCAAGCAAAAGAAGGCTAGTCATTCTTCTGCATTACGGCTTTTCAAATACCTGAAGACAGAAATGACATCTTCCCATCATATCTTCTCTTTTCAGGCTATGTATCTCCACTTCTTTCAACTGATTCTTATGTGACTCAAAGTGGAGAGGACAAGTAATAAACATTTATTAAGCACCTACTATGTGCCAGGCACTGTGCTAAGTGCTTTACAAATATTATCTCACTTGATCCTCATAACAACCCTGGGAGGTAGGTACTAATATTATCCCCATTGTACTGATGGGGAAACTGACGCAGACAGCCTTGTCCAGGGTAACACAGCTAGTAAGTATCCAAGGCTGGATTTGAACTCGAGGCCCTTCACCACCCTAGTTATCTTGCTCTGAATACTCCGTAGTTTATCCATGTTCATCTTAAGTTTTGGAACGTAGTTCTCCACAATGTAGTCTGACCGGGGCAAAGTGTAGTGAGACTATTAGTTCCTCATTCCTGGAAGCTAGGTGCAGTGCCTCTCTGCCCCTCTCCCTCTCTCCCTCTCTCTTTCCCTCCTTCTCTCCCCACTCCTTACTCCTTCTTCTCCCCCTCCCCCCATCTTTCTCCCCCCTTCCCCTTTTTGGAGGCAATTGAAAATAAGTGACTTGCCAAGGTCAACAGCTAGTAAGTGTCTGAGGCTGAATTCAAACTCATGGAGATGAATCTTCCTGACTTCAGCCCTGGCAATTTATCTACTGCCCAAGGTCATATAAATAAGATAATAAATATCAGACCTGGGATCTGAATCCATTTCTCCTGATAAGTCCAGTTCTTCCATTAAATACCATATTGAGATTTTACTTGATGTCACCTTTATTGCCAACTGGTTATTACGAAAGGGATTGTCTAGTTCATGAATTGTGTCGAATTTAAGGTGAGTAGAAGAAAGAAAATCACTTTCCCAATGTCTTGATAAGAGTGTATGCCATCTGTGAATGCAAAAGGAAGACTATTACAGTTTTATAGAGTCAATGGAATGGGAGGCATCGAGATAAGATTCTATAAACCATTTTATATTATGGTGTAATTATTCATTTACTCCCAAGAAACCAATATGGAGGATTCCTAATATTTTCTGTTCACTCAAGTGGCTTGGAAGTGGTTTAGAAGTGGTTAAGTTTTTAGCCTAGATGAATCTTTTTGTCATCAGAAGTTTTATCTACCTGTCCTCCTACCTTACATTTGTTTAGTGTTTTATGTCCCCCCAACACTCTCACATGCATGCCATAGTGGATGAAATGTTGGATTTGAATTGAGTAAAAACTGGGTTTGAATCCCGTTTCTGACATTTGATAGCTATGTGACTTAATCTCTCTGTGCGTCAATATCATCTGTATAATGGAAATTGTGTTTAATTATAGGGTTGCTGTGAGGTTTAAATGAATACTGGATCTAAAATGCTTTGCAAATATTAATTACTGGTTTTTTTTTTCATTCTTATCACATGATGGCATTCAGACAGAAATGGTCTGATGACAAGTTATCGTCTTGCTATTATCCTGTAGCTAGTGGATAGATCTCTGAGCCTAGAGTCAGGAACATTCGATGTCAAATTCTGCCTCTGGGCAAGCCTCTTAACCTCTTCCCATCTGTCTCAGTTTTCTCATCTGTAAAATGGGGATAGTAAAACCACCCACATTGCAGGGTTGTTGTGAAACAGCAATAACTATAATTCATTGTATTTGGTTTACTTTGTAATCCTGTATATTTTATGCATTTAAGAGGGAGCCTGTAGGCTTCACCAGTCTCTCCAAGTTGAAGGACACCCTCCCCTCTCCCCTAGGAAGCTCTGTGCTCAGGACTGCCTCTAGAGATGCGATATTTGTGAAGCTCTTGGCGCAGTGCCTGACAATTAGAAATATATGCTATATGGGTGGTATATGAATGTTTAATAATTTCCCTATTATCCTTTATATTTAATGTCCTCCTAGCTGTTGTTCAGGTGGATAAAATGATTGCATTTTGTAACTGAATAAGAATATCGGGATGCTAAGTTCAGTAGCATATTCAGTGACATATTTTTCAGTTGTTTTCATGTAGCTTTTATTTCTTTCCCTAGATCTCTAGATTTTCCTAGTTTTTCAGTCCCTGGAAAAAATGCATGTTTAATATGGCAGTCTATTAAAGACTGCATTAAATTTTTATCATAAACATTATGTCTGGGCACTTGGGGGAACAGTTCTGTCTGTAATGATGCTTTAATTCCAGGAAAGTTTATTTACTGAATACCAAAGGATATTTTGGTGGTTGTATTTGTAATATGGGGATTTGTCTTCTATTAACAGTTTACATAATAGAGAGCTCCTGATGTATACTTTCGTTAATAATGCATTTGCGTAATGCCTACTATGTGCCAGGAACTCTGCTAAGTACTTTTAAAAATATTATCTCCCTTGATCCTCAGAACAGTCCTGGAAGTAGGTGCTATTTTTATCCTTATTTGAGAGTTGAGGAAACTGAGGCAGATCAGTAAAGAGATTTATCCAAGGTCAGACTTGAGACCAGATTTGGAAACACCAAGATGACTCTTCTTGGTTCCAAGCCCAGTGCTCTGTCCACTCCGCTACTTAGCTGCCCTTTGGAATCAGGAAGACCTGAGTTGAAATCCAGCCTCAGACACTAGCTGTGTGACCTTGGGCAAGTCATTTAAACTCCATTTGCCGAGGAAGCAGCTAACGGGCTGAATGGATAGAGTACTGGGCCTGGAGTCAGGAAGACCTGGGTTTAGATCCAGCCCCAGCCACTCACTAGCTGGTCAAGTCACTTAACCTGTGTTTGCCTTAATCCTCTTGAGAAGGAAGTAGCAAACCACTCCAGCATCTTTGCCAAGAAAACCCAATGGACAGCATGGTCCGTGAGGTCACGCAGAGTCAGACACGACTGAACAACAGCAATAACTATAATTCACCGTATTTGGTTTACTTTGTAATCCTATATATTTTATGCACTTAAGAGGGAGCCTGTAGGCTTCACCAGTCTCTCCAAGTTGAAGGACGCCCTTCCCCCCCCCCCCCCCCCCCCCCTCCCCCTCGCCCGGGGCCCCCCCCCCCCCCCCCCCCCCCCCCCTCCGAAGGGGCCCCCCCCCCCCCCCCCCCCCCCCAGGGAGCTTTATGCTCGGGACTGCCTCTAGTCCAGTGAGCTGAGCTCTTGGTTCCCGCCTCCCTCTCATCCCCACTCCCATGTGAGTTAATAGTTACTCCCCTTTGTCCTCTCAGGATGCCTTTCAGGAGGGATACTACAGGACAGGAACATACCCTGGTACCCCCATCGTACCCCCTCGGCGACCCTGGACTCTCCTCATTTGGCTTTTCTGGGCTCTGCTGCTTCTCTACCCCTTGTTCCAACTGGTGGTCAACATGATCAGCAGCGGCTCGTCACTGACGCTGGCCAGCTTCGCCCTTGTCATCTTCGTGGGTAAGTAAGGTGGCTGATGCCCGGGCCACGCGGGTGAGGGCTGGGAGTGAGTGAGCAGGCTCAGCTGACATGCGCCGGCACTTTGTCTGAGACTTTTCCAACCCAGAACTTATGAAACATGGAACCCAAGCTAGTACTGAGAACATTAGAATGGCCGGGGATCTTGGCGGCCACCTAATCCAACATTTCCCAAATTGTGTGTGCTGAAGCACTTGAAGGCTTTCCAAGGAATCGTAAGAGAAGACAAGCCTTCAAAAGTCACTCCACTTTGTTCTCTGTGTTGGTCCCCTCCAGCCATCGGCTGCTGCGGTGCAGCCCTAGCCCCTGCTTGGGGAGTCAAGGGGAGTCAAGTCTGCCTGGGGCAGAGCTGCTGTGAGGGGAGTGGCCAGGGCCCCAGGGAGGGGCTGAGTCCCGCAGGACCGACTGACCAGAGGATTCCAGGGTGAAGCCTGGCCAGCTCTCCCTGAGCCCCAGAAATGACCTAAAACTTAGGCTAATGCAGCGCTCGTGGAGGCGGAAGTCAGAGGAGTAGCCTTTAACCTAAATGCAGCCCTGCTGTCAGGACCCAGTACATAGGAGAGCAGCTTCTGTCACCTGTGACAACTCCCTGTTTTCTCCTGTTGTCCTGGTTGGGTTCCCCCTACTCTACTTTTCCTTGGAGATTTTCCAAGTTTGGATCGATCCTTTTTTATTCTTTCTTTCCTTTGGTTTCCCCAACCAGCCAATCATAAAACATTTATTAAATGCCTACTATGTTTCAAGCACTGTGCTAAGTGCTGCGGCTACAAAAAGAGTCAAAAGATAGTCCCTGACCTTAAGAGGCTTACAACCTAATGGGAGACACAACATGCAAAGATTATACACACACATATATATATATATATATATACACACACACACACACACACACACAAAACAAGCTATATACATATATATACATATATACACACACAGAAAGCAAGCTATCTCTGTCTCTATCTCTCTCTTTGTGTGCATGTGTATGTGTGTGTATATATAATATATATATGCATACATATAAACAATGGGAAGACACTGGAATTAAGAGGGGTTGGGGGAGGTTTCTGCAGAATAGATCATTCCTCTACCTCGTTTGCTTATTTCACATCAGGGTATCCACTGCTCTTCCCTGCTGCATGTTAAATGAGTTCCCTTAGGAGGCTTAAGGAGAATTTCTGGTGGGGAGGAGCCCTCTTAGTTTTGCCTGGGTGGCTGGGAACAGCACTTTCCTCTCTCCCTCTTCAGTTCCACACTGACTTGGCATGGACTGACACACCTATCTATTCCCATCCTTCTCTTCCATAGCCAAGTCAACAAGCATTCATTTATAGGGTGCTAGATGTGAATTCAGGAAGATTTAAGTTCAAATCCAGCCTCAGACACTTAGCAGCTGTGTGAATCTAGGCAGGTCACTTAAGTATTGCCTGCCTCAGTTTCCTCATCTGTAAAGAGGGGGTATGATAAAAGCAGGTTTCTTATGATGGTACATGAGATAATATTTGTAAAGTGCTTTGCAAGTCTTAAATTGCTATGTAATTGCTAGCTATTATTATTTATTAATGACTGTTCATTAATACTCCTTCCACAAGCCTGATGGGAGAATGTAGTAAGAGAAGGAATTAATCATGATTCTTAGAGTCTTTTCTCTGCTTTATTTGATGGCAGATTCGGAAGGACTGAGAGAGTTCACTCTGGAGCTCATTCATTTTTGCTAAAGGATCTTGACTATTTAAGAGGGTCTATTTTATTTAATTTATTTAAAGGTCTTTGGTTTTTTTTGGGGGGGGGGGGTTAGGCAATGGGGTTAAGTGACTTGCCCAGGGTCACACAGCTAGTAAGTGTTAGGTGTCTGAGGCTGGATTTGAACTCGGGTCCTCCTGATTCCAGGGCTGGTGCTCTATTCACTGTGCCACCTAGCTGCCCCCTTAAAGGTCATTTTTGAAAGTTCAAAATAAAATAAATAAAACACACAGCTCAAAAAAAATTCTGGAGAGTTTTTCTTATAAAGAAAGGGTTCACCAAAGTTTTGATTGAAGTGAGAGTTTCTGGCTGCTACTGAACGATCAGTCAGTTTGTTCTTATCACAGATAAGAAAACTGGAGCCCAGAGGGCCCAAGGGACTATCAAATCATTTAGTTATGTGACATTCCTGTATTTTAAGGCTACTACCAATTTGTGGTGATTCAAATGACCACCAATGATATTGCCAGAAGGAACATAGAAAATATTCCTAAATATTTTGAAGCTTTGGGTAAGAAACTATTAATAATGATACAGGTTCTTTTTTCTCCCTGCTACCATGGGTGTAGAAGGAGGGGAAATGATTTGGGAAGTGAACAGCTGACTAAGAAGATGGTTCCTGAAAATGAGATTTGGATTTCCAGAATTAGCTGCCTGAATTAGGCACTCTGCTTAGCTGCTAATCAGGGTTTTAGCCTCTGGTTTTTAGCCCCCTCCTTACTTGTTATTTCAAATTGGTTGTGTGCCTTTTTCGGTTCTCCCTCTGTTTTAAGAAGGAATTCAGGGCAGCTAGGTGACACAGTGGATAGAGCACTGGGCCTGGGTCAGGAAGACTCATCTTCCTGAGTTCAAATCTGGCCTCAGACACTTACTAGCTGTTTGACCCTTGAATCCTGTTTGCCTCAGTTTCCTCATCTGTCAAATGAGCTGGAGAAGGAAATGGCAAACCACTCTAGTATCTTTGCCAAGAAAAACCCAAATGGGATCATGAAATGTTGGATGTGACTGAAATGACTGAACAACAACTAGAAATTTAGTGGTGGTGTGATAATAGCAGTAGTAATATAGTGATGGTGGTTGTTACTCAAATAGCATTTATTACTGTATTAGGTGCAGAGGATCCAAAGACAAAATATTCCTTGCCCTCATGGAACTTATGTTCTTGGGTGGGGGCACAGTACAGATAAATAGAATATAAAGCAATAAGTTTATACTAAATGATACAAAGTTGTTTAAAGGAGGCAGCGCTGAGCAGGGTGTAGTCAGGAAAGGCCTTGTTTAGGCCTTTTTACAGGTGAATCTACACCAGCTACCTTTGAAGGAAAACTACAATTTTAAGAGGTGGAGGTGAGGAATTCTTGTGCTCTGGACAAAGGTTACAGAGGAAGAAGATAGAATGTCAAGTGTGGGTAGTAGGTAGCTAGCCATTTGGACTGGAAGAGTTGGCATAGTAGGAGGAGTGATATGAAATAAGTCTGGAAAGATAAATGGGGGCCATATCATGAGAGGTTTTAATTGACAACATGATGATTTGGAATACAAAAGGGTGCTGGTAAGAATTTTTCAGTTGCGGAGTTTTTTTGGTCAGATCTTTGTTTTAAAGATAGCATCTTGGTGGTTGTGTGGAGGATGAGTTAGAGAGAGAAAAGATTAAAGATTATTATAATTATCCCAGAGAGAAGTGATAAAGTTGGAAACTAAGGTAGAGAATGTGAGTTGAAAAGAGAAAATAAATGTGAGAAATAGAGAAGATGTGGTTTTAGACTGTTTAGTGGTCCAAATTCTGCTACATGACATATGCTCCAAATTGTCTAAATCAGGCCTCCAAATGTTGTTTGTTTATTTGCCCCTAATAGGGAATCCACTTGTGAACTTGACTTTTAGCCACAGAGTAACTTTCTTTCCTTTGAGATTGGTAGTGGATAGAGTGCGGGGCCTAGAGTCAGGAAGACTCCTCTTTGTGAGTTCAAATCTGGTCTTAGACGCATACTATCTGTGTGACCCTGGGCAAGTCACTTAACCCTGTTTGCCTCAATTTATCATCTGTAAAATGAGCTGGAGAAGGAAATGGCAAACCAGTCTAGTGCCTTTGACAAGAAAACCCCAAGTGGGGGCATGAAGGGTTGGACGTGACTGAAAAACAACTCAACAACAACAAAGGTGAATCATAACATTTTGTACAGGTCTGATGCATAGCATCACCCAACCTTTTTTTTTTAATTAATTTATTTTGATTTATCAACAATCACTTCCATATGCTTTTGAATTTAAAATTTTTCTCCCCCTCCCTCTCCACCACCATCCCCAAGACAGTGCACAATCTAATATAGGCTCTACATATATGTTCCTATTAAACATATTTTCACATTAGTGATGTTGTAAGTAAGAATTAGAACCAATAGGAGGAACCACCAGAAAGAGGAAACAAAACTCAACAGAAGAAAAAAAAATAGCAAATAATATGCTTCGATCTGCATTCAAACTCCATAGTTCTTTCTTTGGATGTGGATAGCAATTTCCATCACAAGGCCTTTGAGATGTCTTAGATCCTTGTATTGCTGGGAAGAGTTAAGTTTATCAATATTAGTCATCACACAATGTAGCTATTATTGTGTACTTTTTTGTGATCTTAACAATGATTTTCCTCATGATTAGAAATGAATTGGAAAAAATCGGAGTTTTCTCTATTTTAAAACTGCAGAGTACAGATATTCCAATGGCTGCTAAAATCTTGTGATTCATCTCCTTAAAATCTGGGTATATTTTATTTATGTCATTGTTTCCCCAAGTACCCAGAACAGTGCTTACCACACAGTAGGCAGTTCACAAATACTTGACCTATTGATTTAAATTAAATCCATAGCAATTTCATGTCTTCAGCATCCTTGCCCAAGAGATCTTTCTTTGACTTTGTGCTATCGAGTATTTTATCAGTGACCTAAATGAAGGCAGGGTATAAGACTTCTCAAGACACAAAGCTTGGAGGAATAGCTAATGTGATGGACCTCCAGAGGAAGGATCCAAAAATATGTTGGTGAACTAGATTATTGAGGCAGGTCTCCTGAGGTGGAATTTTGTAGGGACAAATGCAAAATGCTATACATTTGGTTTTTAAAAAAAAAAGCAAAAAACAAAATTTTACGAATACAACATTGCCAAAAGTGGTATGTCTAGATAGTGAATCATCTGAGAAAGACTTACATATTTTGGTGAACTGCGAAGTCCTATGGCAAGGAAAAAAACTAAATGTGATTTGGGGCTTCATTGAGAGGCACTGTTGAATGAATACAGGAGATTATAACTGCATACTCAACTATGCCCTGGTTGGACCATAGTTGGAATATTATGTTCTGTCTGTGTGCCACATTTTAGGAAGCATAAGTTGGAGAGTGCCCAGAAGAGAGTGAATTAGATGGTGAAGGGTTTCAGGATGCTACTGCTGAAGGAATGAGGGCTTTTAATCCACGAGAGTCATGGGAGCAGGGCTGGCAGGGAACATGGTAGCTTTAGTGTAAATATTTGAAAAGCTGTCATGTGTAAGAGGTTATTAAACTTGTTCTCTTTAGACTCAGAGAGTAGAACCAGGAACAATGTGTACAAATAAGTTATAAAGGCGGATTTAGACTAGCGTAAGAAATGGGGTGCATCTAGAGGTAGTGCTGCCCTTCACTCAGAGATCTTCAGAGGAAGGCTTTATGACCACTTGGTGGCAATATTGTAGAAGGGATTCTCAGTCAGCATGGGTTGCATTGGATGTCCTTTGATGTCCCCTACAACGGTGAGGTTCTGTGATTTTTAAGGATATTAACAGATCTTGTGAATTGGTACCCTTCCCCCCATTCCCCCCCCCAAAATCTGTGAATTCTCAGTGGAAATAATTGAATTAAATTCACAGGTACCCTTGACCTCCCATGGGCTCTCTCCCTTTACACACTAACTTCCTCCTGACTCTTGGCCTTTCTCTCTCTGCAGCATCTGTTGGTGTTCGGCGTATGATTGGCGTGACAGAAATTAACAAAGGTTCTACCTATGGAAACAATGACAGCAAGCAGAAGCAAAAGTGATTGCTTCAGGGACTGCTTTTCATCCAAAGGGAACTTCAGAAAACTCTTGATTCTCCTCCACAGGACAGAGTGATTAAGGTTGGATGAGAGACTACTGGGGAAATATTTAAAGTCACTCTCCCTTTTGGGGGGGGGGCTTGGTCTCAAAGCCAGATGGGGAAGAAGATGTATTCTTAAATCCCCTCTCCTAACATTTTTAAGCGGGTTTTCTTTCTTTTCCTCTTGTGTGTGTGTGTGTGTGTGTGTGTGTGTGTGTATGTGTGTGTGTATGCGGTGGGTATCCATATATGCGGAAGGCCTATGTTTTATAATAATCCAAGACATATTTTGGGGGTGGGGTAGGGAATCCCTTTCATCCTTTGGTGCTGAGTTTTCTGTAACCCCTCTAAAAGGTTACCAGGGATGGAGTAGAGAGTGCTTTTACAAAGAGGATTAAATTATGCCTCCAAAAAAAAAAATTAACTTGTATGTCTGGCACATCTGTGGTATATGTTTACACAGGTCTCCTTTACTCTATCCCCTTTCATTCTTTCTGGCATGGCATTTTTATGATTTTTATTACAAGGTGATTTAGAGACTGCTTAGGCAGAGAGAGCTGTCATGCCTGGAGACCATGAAGCCTTCTAAATGAGGTAGATGGACCATATATGTCAACATCCTAGATAAAAAGAATGATAGTCTAAGAGTTTGGACTAATGGACATTCATACCCAATAAGTAAGAATCTGTATACGTCTGGAAGGAGAATGAAGTAGAGGATTTGGGAAAACTGCGTGAAAGCCTTTGAATGGCCAAAAAAAAAAAAGCCTTTCTTTTCTCCTATTTGATTCCTGGGTTACATACCCATGGTGTTTCTACTGCTGTGATTTCTCTGGCATCCCCATCTTGTTTGTCTCCAAGTCAGCACCAGCATGCCTGTGCTCTTCTCACCCTCAAGACCAAATATAATGTAATGGCCTGGCAGATGACTACCTTTTATGGGTGTTCCCTTGTCCATGACATTAGCTAATTGAAATGCAAAACTAAATACAAGCATGAATTTATTGGCACAATCCAGAAATCCCATCCAATCATGGACTTTCACTTGATTAAAATGCTGTTTAGCCTTTTCGGGGTTTTTTTTGTTTTTTTTTTAAACATCATTGGTAGCTCCCATTGAGCTACTAAGGTTCGGCTTTTGATCAGGGCAGTGGTCTCTCTTACATAGCTTCTAATTTATTCTACCAAAAGATTCTGTCCATGAGACGTTGGGGCAGAATTTGGAGAGACGTCCAGTATGAAGGACCCCATGCTAACATCTGCTTGCTAGCCGACATAGCCAACTGCTAGAAAAAGCAATAATTTACCCAAAAGAGAACTCTCTTATACAAGGTAGGTTCCTTGAGGGACAAGTGTACTTCAGGTAGTGACACCAATGCTATACTCAGTTTGGTTTTTAAATAACAGAGAGATGTATGACTTTGGCCATTTCTGGTTGGTCATCTGGGGATTTCTTTTTGTGGACACAAAGCCAATATCAAGCATTAATGCAGGTATTGATTCTTAGACAAATATGAGTTTAAAGGCTCATTCTGTTCAGAGAGCTCTACTTTCAGACAACCTGTTTCTTATTCAGTCCATTAATATTTATTGAATGTGACTATGTTCTGCAGTGCAGAAGGCAGAGACCTTTCCATTTAAAGAGCTTTTGATCTATGAGGAAGAACAAAGTAGAAGTAAATGCAAGCAAGAAACAGGACCAATTATACTTTGGAGTTGTGACTGTTGATGAGACTAATTTTGTATGAGGCTTGCACAGTCATAGTCATTATTTTGTGTCACACTTTTTTGTGTATATACATGTACACTAAGGGAAGAGTGGCAGGAAATGAGCAAAATGCTTCTTCCTCATCATTTTCTGATGACTGGATTACAGTGTCATGAGAGTAATCACGAACTATTTTTTAAACCGGTCTTTAAATGTAAACAAGACAAAAGTATAAACGGAAAACGTGCTGGGATTTATCAGTGGTAGTCATTTCTAATACTGGATGTGATCTGGACCTTCCACCATCTTTTATCATCCATTCTTTGTTCCTTGCTAACTCTGGAGCACAAAATATTGTCCCCATCTGTAGAAATTTTTGTTTTAAGAGATTCACTGGATTGGAAATTGTCTTTTATCATTTCTGTTTGGCAGGGTTCTCTCACCTCTTACTGCTCCCACTTTGTGCTGGGTTTGACCCATTCAACAAAACACCCCAGGACAGTTGCTTGGCCAAGAATGAAAAACCCAAGGGGCCTGTTTAATTGTTTCTTTTCTGATCTAGGGAGCTATAGATTAAGATTCTGTCTAACATCCTCATCTTGGGTAAGCCCTGTTCAGGGCTTGCTCACAAAGTCCATGATCATGGGGGAAAAACTTAAGTGTATATTGAAACCTAGTTACTCTCTATTAGCTGTAATATCTGAGTTCTTTTATAGCTGAAATATGGGACCAGAAATTTAAAACTAGTATCTATATAATTAAAATGTATAACTAGGCACGTACTGTATCTTAGTCATACAGTACCTACCTAGTTGAGAGATGATTACCAGTCTGTCCTATAGCTAATCAGGGCACTTATTTGGAGACTAAACTTGGAAAGGAAGCTTATCCTAAAATTTCTGATGGTGACTTGTTTTGTGGGCATCCATATCCTTTAAAGATGAAACTGGGCAAAAAACTTCACTTGGGCAGCTGCTCAGTACAGCCTGCTTTCATTTTCAATACTGGCTTCTCTCTTATAGTCATAGGCATCTCTCTAAATGCTTGCAGCAGCCATGTGCATATTATCTATAAATGGAAAGTTAAGTTGCTCTGAAGACAGTTTAAACAGCAAATAGAAAAGTATGTCCAAGATTTAGAGTCCTGCCATTATTTAGAAATTGATGATGAGCCTGACCCCTTATGATGGAGCTCACAGTAAAGACTTTGAGGACCTTAATTAATTGCTTATACTTCCTCTAATGGCAGACACCAGGATGATGGAGAGTCCAACCAAGACACCTGTTAGACTACAGGGTATGCTTTTTTATTTATCTTTAAATTTGAACATACTGATGTTTTGGGGATTCATAACACTTCAGCAAAATAATGAACCCACACTGTGAAGAATCTGCCTCAGGATCATAGGATCATAAATTTTGAAGCTGGAACAGACCTTGAAAGCCATCTAATCCAGTCCCTTTGTTTTACAGATGAGGGAACTGAGGCCCAGAAAGAGTTGAAAAATTAATACAGATTGCTCTGCTCAAGTCTTTTTACTTCCCCATTCTCTGCTAGAGGTTTATCTCAGATAAAAGAGTAATCAGTCTGATTGACATATCACACATTCCCCAGGTTGGGATAAAGAACTAAGGACCTGTTGGGCTATTAGCTTACATAGGAAAGAAGAAAAAGTCAAAAGTCAACATGAGCTAGTGAACAGTATCATTAAAGGACTTTATCTCCTACTTTTTAGTTATGTGAAACAGAATTTGAAAGTAAGATCTACCCATAATCAGAGTTGACTATATATTGTTACCCAGTCCTTCTTCTCCTAAAGCTTTTGGATGAAGTGTGTGTAATCCTGCCTGGAAAAGGTACTTGCCAAAATGTAATAAAACTCTTTTGGTTTACTGTATTAAAAGCCGTACATATTGTTGTCTTGTTAGGCATCAGTGTTTATCCTCCATAAGCGACTGTGTTTTACAATTGCCTTAACAAAAAGTAGTCTTAATTTTGTTTACATGGGAAAAAATAAAAAGAACTAAAGTACGAGTTTATTGTTGTTGACATTGTCTCGGCGTTCAGTTCCTGGAGTCTCATAGCCTTGATGCGTGTGGGTGGGTAAAAGAGATGGATTACGTGCAAGGGTTCTGAAGATGGAAAGCAGTCATCACTCTATTAATGGTCTTTAAAAAAAAAAAAACCCAGCCTTTATTTCTGTAAATGCTCAGGTCTGAACAGAATTCAAAAGCACTTGATTTACTTGAGTGAGAAGAATAATTGCTTCAAATGAATAAATAATTTGACTTTGGGTTCCCTAGCAATACAGCTTTCAAGTTACAATTGGGCCATCTCATTTACTTATTGGATATTTTAAAAACTTCCGTTAATACTTACACAAATGTAATATCCCACCTTGGAAGAGAATGGAACACCTGGAATTTGGGATTGTTTTGCATGACTTGTATAACTGATATTCCTTGCCTTCTTGGTGGGTAGAGGGGGCAGCAAGAGGGAGAGAGAATTTGGAACTCAAAACTTAAAAAACAAAAACAAAAAAAAGAATGCTGAAATTTGGGATTGTAGACCTTAGGATCTTTTCTTCATACTAGGCCAAATGTTAGCTGCTTGGATTTAAGTTTTAAAATTCTTAAGATGTAACTGTATTAGACTGTGAGCTCCTCGAGAGCAGCAACTATATTTTGCCTTTCTTGTATCCCCGGCACTTAGCACAGGACCTGGCGTAGTTGACTCAATGTATTGAGAAAAAATATGACGTTTAGTTGACCAGCTCAATTAGTGAGGTGGCCTGTGAACCAAAAGACAGATTCTTTTCATTTTACTAAATTGGGTGACTGGGGCAAAGCCCTTACTCATTAAGATGAATAGAGTATCTGTGGGAATTAAGAAATTGGCCACGAACTACACAAATCAACAATTAATAGATGAGTTGACCTCCTAGAAAATGACTTAAATAGATTCACTAGTCTGAGCAAAACTTTGAGTAAAGTATGACAACCACTGTTGAGTTAAGGTTTGTTCGAAGACTTAGTAAAGATGGCATTACATCTTAAAAGCACATAGTTAAAAAAATGCAAATGTTTCAATGCAATTATATATTAGAGAACAGATTGAGCAGAACACAGATCTAGTGTTTGCTTTATCATCTGAACCAAGTTGCACAAACCACAGAAGAGAAAAGGACAAATGAACCACCGTCATCCACTTCTGGTATTAGAACTTTCCATCTGATTGCCAATAACTCTCCTTCCACCACTTCATAAATAATTCACAAGATGCAACCCTTACAAGGTTTACTTCCACAAGCAAACTTGAGGTCTTTTTCAAGGTAAAGCACCATATTTATTATATATTTTCTGGTGCAGTAGTAGCTGTGGATGGAGGGTTGGGCAGTGCCGATGCACTCCACTCTGCACCTCCCACTGCTTCCTTCTGTGGATCCCAGAATTTTGGCTCACCAGAGCTTGCCTATAGCCATCAACTTTGCCAGCCTTGCCCTATGAGAACCAGAGAGACGGCTGAACAGCAATCCAAAGCTCCGCCACTATTTATTGTAGTATATACATATTTCTTAATTAGCTAACATGTATAAAAAACATATAACTGTTTTTATTAGGTTTTTTTTTTCATGTGTCACAGATGATATTTTTGAGTGTTATCCCTATCTCTATTTTCCCCATAAAACCCTTTGTTTTTTTTTTTTAATTTGGCATAGCATGGTGATTTTTAGAAATGCACGTCAGTAAATAGAAGAAATGCTTCCAAAAGCAATCTCAAAAGATTAATGAAATAACCCTAGGGAGATACCTGTTACTGAGTGCCTAAGTGACTAAGTATAATGGTATTTCCTGCTAGGAATAAGGGAGTACCCTAGAGCTTAAATTTATATTTGGGTTTTTTTGAGGTGATTTGGAGGAGGAGGAAGATGGGTGATTGATCAGGGAATTTGCCTGAAAGTCCTAAAAGGGAGATGAGATAGTTCCAGAGACCAAAGATGACTGAATGGCCCAGGATTCAGTTTGCATTAAGTTGTCACAAAGGTGTTTGTTAGGGAACAAGGTGGCAGAATGACCAAAAGCCTATCTCATCTAAGAGATGAAAGTGATGAAAGGATCACTTCAGAAAGTAATCATCCCAAAAAAGCATCCAAGGAGCTAGCTCCAAATTGCAATGGAGATCCCCAAGACACCTATGCATGAGGGTAGCACAATGGAGTGCCTGTAAAATTGATAAAATCATTATTTGTACAATCTGAAAGCGGTTTCCAGGTTGATCTGTGCCAAGAGATGATGGATTTATTTTTTCCCCCTAAAAAGGGCTATGGAGATAACTTTAAGGAATAGAAGTGGCTGAATGCTAAAAATACCTATTTTGAATAAGGCCCTAGATAAAAGTGATGGGATCACTGTGGGAAAGCAGGGAACTAGGTGAGTGACCAAGTGTTCCAACAGCATGGCTTTAGAATTCTATACAGGAAAATGTATACAAAGGCCCTGACAGAACTTGTGTGTTCTGCTGGCCCAGAGGGTGAAAACTTGGGTCACTTCTGTGCCACGGTCTTCGGTAGAGACCTTTTCATTATGCTACACAAATCCCTGGCAGGGAAAGAATTACGCCAACCTTTACTGTCCTTTATAAATGAGTTATTATGATCTAAATGGTTATGGGCAAGAAAATGCTTCCTTCACCAGGTGTATATATAATACAACAGTATCATTACTTTTATGTAAACCAAAAAAATGCCATAAATCAAGAAATTTCACAGCAGTGCGGAAGGTAACCTAGGATCTCTATATCTTAAAAAACAGGTTATTTTATGAAAATATCTGGATAATGTGATTAGCAAATTCTTCATAGAAAAATGTTGGGGTAGCATGATTTTTTTAAATGGCCACTAGTTAACTACAGCACTAGAATGAGCAGCGTGGTAAAGTGAAATGAGCCCTCAGAGGACATGGGTTCGAATCCCAGTCCTGCCACTTATGAGCTCTGAGACCCCTTCCAGCCCCAAACTGATGATCTTTGGTTGTGTTGATCAGTCAGTCGCTTTAAAAAGCTGTCTTACGGAAGGGCCAGTAGACTTGTTCAGCTTGGCCAAGAAGGCAGAATGTCAAGAAGAAAACTTTCTAACCATTAAGGCTGTCCATTAGTATAATAATGGGCTTCCTGGAGAGGTTGTCAAGCAGAGGCTGGAGTGGAAGAGATTCAGGGATGTGTTGGCCGAGATGGCTTCTTCAACGTGAGATCCTGTGGTCAGGTCACTCCAGTCTTTCTAGTGATGGTACCAGAAGGGTAAAAGAGACCTGGAGAGGTGGTCAAGTGGCACTGGTTAGGTGAGTGCCCCTATCTTTCTGGAAAATTTGTGAAATCATGTACAAGTCAGCCACATAATATCTTCAAATTTTTTTCCTTTAAATTTTTATTCAAATAACTCTTAAAGCAATAATAACCCCTGGCCCCCAAAGCTCTACTTTAATGATCCTTTAGCTCCTTTTCAAGTATATCCCCTTGCTTGGTGAATACTTGAGTAAAAAATACTGGCATAAAAAAATAGAAAAGAACAGCCCAAGCAAAACTTCCTAAAATAAACAATTTATTGAGAGAAAAAAACAAAAACAAAAAACAAAAACAAAAAAACCTTTTTCATTAATTAGCTCTTGCATAACAAATCTGAAGCCAGTCCCCCCCAACCCCCCTCAAATAGGATAAAGGTTCACAGTCAGTGCACTCAAACAGGATATTAAAAAACAAGGCCCAGCACGCCTGATAACACAACAACTTTTTTCGAGCTTAGAAAGGTCAAAAATACTACGTATTAATATGACAGTCCTCCATCACGTGAGGGACGGAGCAGACAAAGAAGGCAATGGTCCATGTACAGTAGTAACGGCACTCTGACTTTCACACTCTGCAGACACAGTCGCACACGAGCATCACGTGCCACGTAAAACAGACGAGAGCAGCAGGAGGAGTGACGCTCGTCACCTGTGCAGTCTTCAGTCGTGGTAGGTTAAAAACGTTCGTCATGTTTCTCAACAGTCTTCATGTAAATATTACATACAGTAGTGATTAAGAGAATCTGTCTGAGTACACACGCTACCAGGTCACATGCTGAATAGCTTCATTCTTCATCTGTGCAAACCTGAAGAGGGAGGGAGAGAGGAGGACTGAAGAGGAGACACCTGGGGAAGGAACATCACTAGTTCTTGCAGAAAAGTCAGTATCACAAAGTATCACTGGCAACAGTAATTATGTGTTTTTAGAATCTCAGGTCACTAGAAATTACCTATATTTTCCAACAAAGGAAAATAAAATCTTTGGCCATTCGTCTTGATTTTAGTATCCTTGCTGCCAAATGAAATTCAAACCTGAATACAATCACTCAAGTACATGAGACTAATGTGGATTGATGACTTTTGAGCTCACTTTTTTAAGTGTTTTGGCTTAATGGCAATAAATAATATTACTGCTTATGTGATAAAGCTGAGGTATGTTTATGCCCCTCCTTCTCCCAAAGCACCACAACAATCAGTCAAACCTTGACAAACGAATGGTCGAGGAGCTGGCTAGCTGTCCATCTCATCTTTGGATCACTTTCAAGGCAATGTGAAAGGAAATCTTTTCCTTCAGGGCTTATCCTTTCAGGGATGGGAGGCTTATGTCCCATTCCAACCTTATACATGATCTGAAAGTTGTGCTCGTACTCATGCCAAGGCCTCTACAAAAAGATAAGATTCCACTTTTAGGCAACCTTCTCACCCAAAATGTCCAGGTGTATTTTTTAGGCCATTTGATTAGTTACACCAAGTTCCTACATTAATCACGTCAGTGGCTTTTACTATAGGATTTCCTATTATTCTACTTAGGCAACAATATATGAAGAAATAAATGGAAAAATAATTAGTAATATATAAAATCACACTGTTCTCTTATAAGGCTGCTTATCTTGCTACTGGGATTTTTTAAACAAATCACCCCCCCAAATACTATTAATGTAAACCTTATTATTCATGATACTGGCCATTGAAAGCATATTTTTCATTATAATTGTAAAAGATTATTTGGCAACTAGAAAAAAGACCAAGTTAGCAACTGTTTCAAACTTTAGGTGAAACACAGACAGTAAGGTGAGGGATGACAGTTTTCCCTTCAAGTCCCTATACATTTGGTTCCTAAAAAATTAAATTTAACACCAATTTTAACAACAATATGCAATTCTTCAGTAATAATCATAATAGCTAACATTTATATAGGGCTTACTACATGCTAGGCACTGTGCTGAGTGATTTACTATTATTATTTCATTTGATTCTCACAACAATTCTGGAAGGTAGGTGCAATTATTATTATTATTATTTTTTTTTTTTGTGGCTGGGCAGTGGGGCTAAGTGACTTGCCCAGGGTCACAAAGCTTGTGCTAAGGTGATGACAGTTATCACAAGAAAGAAGGGGGCATGGGTGAAAGGTATTTATTGTCTGATAAAAATGTTAACAAATGGACATTTCCAACAGCATCCCAGGTATCATGATAAGATCACATATGTAGCTACGACATAAGTGATGCAGCTTGGTGTGTGAGCTAATACTCAAAATTAACAAGTTGATAAAGACACGAGTGCTTGTTACTGACATCACAATTCAATTCTGAAGTAGGTAGTGTGGACATTTTTATTTTAAGACAAGGAAAATAGGAGGCACAGAAAAGTTAAGGGACTCGCCCATGGAAAAAGAGAACCTTTACCAGAGCTTTTTGGCTGGGGAGTCCATTGCTTCCAGGTGTCTAATGGCTTGTAGAATGAGAAGCATCTGATTTAAAAGGAGGCAGGGCTGTTTTCTTTTCAAAGGTGCAAGAAGGCCATTCTTAGTACTTGATTGGTCTGGGGTATTGGGACTTAAAACTTCTTCTGGTGCTCCACAGGCTTGATGGGATTCACACCACAGTGAGAGTCACCACACCTCTCTGGAGGCTGCCACCATGACAGATATGGAAGCAGAGGGGAGCCTCAAACACCTGAATTAACCTTGTATCCCTTATATAAATAACGTTTATCCCTATAAAATACCCAGTAATCATAAAGAAGATAAATATGAGTATTTTATAGCCTCTAATTGTCTCAATTTACTCCTCTGTTTGGCATTTACCTGTTCACCATTTGATCTCAGCCTACCCTTTCCAACTTTACTACTCATTACTCTATTCCACAGAATCTATGATCTGCCCTATTAACCATTTTGCTGCTCCTCACACTATACTTCCTCTCCTTCCCTCAAGCCCAGAATCCCTGGTTTCCTTCAAGGTTCAGAGGAAGCACCACCTTGTGCATGACCAGAATAAGCTGGTCCTCTACTCCATCCAAGGCTACCTTGCATCTGCTTTCTCTACACATGCATGTTTGAGAGGCAAGGACTAGTTTTGTTTTTATCCCAGTACAGTTCCTGGCATGTAGTAGCAATAAGTGCTTGATAAATCACACTATCAAACTATTTCCTTAGAAGCCACTTAACTTAATTTTGCTATACTTGATGCCCTGTGATGCCTGACAAAACTAGAACCCAAAAAAGGAAGTGACAAAAAGCAAAATCAACTTCCCTTTATCCAAAGGAAACGTGGTACTATATGTGTAAGCTATCAAAAATGAGCCATCAAACTTATTTATATCAGTTTTAGGTGTGTGGGAGATTAAATGAGCAAACATTTTTCTATTTAAATTATGGACACACTCAATCTTTTCTCTTTTACTTGAGTCAAGACAATGATACCTATTAAGGAGGCTTAATCATGTTTACATCTAGCAGAAAATGGGACTTAATGAATAATAAATATGATAATTAAACTGGTCACTGAAATTTTTTCCTCAATGACTAAGTATGTGCACAATGCTTACCTTACCAGTAACCATTTCTATCACCACACAACCCAAACTCCAGATGTCCGCAGCACGCCCATGTCCTTCTCCTTTTGCTCGAGTAATGACTTCAGGTGCCATGTATGCTTTAAAACAATGTACACACAATCTGAATGTATAGAAAGCTCAAAGGAGATCACAGTTTAGCCATGACTGGATAGATAGCACAGTCCAGCAGAGGTGGATCCTTCATGACTTTCAGGCCCTTCTCTACCAGGCCAACGTGCCTCGCTTTGAAATAGATATCTTTATACTTAGATCTGTTATTCACAGATAAGAAAAATACTCTTAAATATCTGTATAATAAGCAAAATATGAAAAAAGTAATGGAGATTAGGGCTATGAATGAAAATTTGAAAGTTAAGATATGCATAAGTTCATTTGTTAGCAGGGATTGCTTTTGTCTCTGTGCACACAGTAGGGCTAAATCATTATTTTGACTACACTGATTGAAGACAGGATGCAGTAAGTAAAGAGAATAGGAACCGGCCTTGTGATTTCACCTCTACCGAGGCAGGTAAGGATTTTCTCTGAAACATAGAGTCTTAGAGAGTCACTGGGAACACTGAGACGGTAATAACTTACCTGAGATCACACATTCAGTGTATCTCAGATGCAGAGAAAGCAAGTCTTCCTGGCTTCAAGGCCAGCTCTCTATGCTATGCTATTTCTATAAATGGTTAAAATATACATTTATAATTACAGTTTTCATTTTTCAAAAATTAAATCATAATTTAAACATGAAAAAAATTTTTAATGGAATGTTTAAAAGGAATTGTTCCTATTAAAGTATAAGTATTGTTAAGTCGTTGGGTTTTGTTGTTTTTGCTTCCACTTGTTTGTGCCCAAGTGACTCAGCTTAGGACAGAAACTGGTTCTGTTGCCTCTTCCCCATACTAAGTGTGAGACGGGACAGAAAGACGTCCCCTGGTAAAGTGGAAGTGATAGGAATCTTGGAATAAAATGATCATAACAACTCACAATTCATGATAGAGAAATCAGGGCATGCTTGTAGGCATGTACCCTGAAACTTAAAAGACGATTTTAACAAGCTAACAAAAAAGGTGGGCCTAATATTCTAATCTCCTGGAAGCTGATCAAAGAGAGACTGGGTGCTTTCAAGAAATTCTGACACAACAACTGTAATGATGAAGGAAAAGAAAGGTACATGAAGCAACAATGAGTTTAGATTTTAAAGCGACATATCTAAGAGTGTGACAGCAACGCAGGAAAACAATTTAAAAATATGTAAAAATTTGTGAAAGGAATGTCAGGAGCAACTGAAGACAAATGCAGCAAAAGAGTGGCATGGTCACATTAAAAGAGTTTCAGGAAGGCTAAAGCCTGAAATGAAATGAGACTTATAAAAAAAAAATGATGCTAACAAAAATGGCCTCTTAATGCTCAGAGGAGATGGTGCTATGCAAAGAGATGTTCAGAGAGGACAAAAGTACTTTGTTTTTATTTTGTTTTCTCTACGAAGGAGAATGATCTACAGCTTGGAAGGTGAGGCAGAGAAATGGTCAAGAGTGAACTGAAAACCCAGATAAGTGAGGGGGCTAAGCTGCCTTTCATGTGTTAAAAATCACATAACTCAGAAGAATTATTTCCAAAGGTACAGAACTTAGTGGACTGTTATTATTTTTGAAGACTTGTGGCAAATAGAAGAGATGCTACAAGATTAAAGACAAATATCATCTGTTTCCAAAAGAGGAAGGAGGCAGATTTACATATAGTTGTGTATATTCCCAAGCTGAATTTTAGAAGGAATAGTTAGTGAGCAATTAGGAAAGCAGTGATCATTAAGAAGTGGTATAGATTCATTAAGGCCAAATCATATCAGGTCATTAATTTCAACCAACAGGCTTCCTGGAATAGCAAATCAAGGAAATGCTACAGACACTGTACTTGGATTTTAACAAGGTATCTGACAAAAGTCTCTTGTGATATCTTTCTAGACTAAGTGAAAAAATGAAGACTCATTAACATTTAGGTATATTTGGAACTGACTGAATGTCCAGATTCAAAGAGTGTTGAAACATGAAGGAGGCTCAGTGGCTTTTTTTTTTTTAAATCAAAGACCTGAACACCAAATCTGCTGAGGATATGAAACAGAAGAAGATATCACAAAAGAGAACAGAACTAGGATTTCCAAAGCTCTGGACAAGTGAGAATGATCGGCTGAATCCCATAAAATGAAACTGAGAAGGGTAAACGTAAAATCCTACAAAGTAATAACTTCAGAGTTGTGGCAACCTGTGAAAGACCTGGAGACTTTAGTAGGGGAATGAAGCCCTCCACGAATGAGCAGGGTAACAGAGTAGCCAGGGAAGCGAACCAGGGCATACGCTGAACTAATTACATGCGGTACTGAGAATATAGAAGGCAATGGTCCCCACTGAACTCTCCTGGTCAGGCCAAACAAGGAACATTGTGTTGAGTTTGGAATATCACATTTTAGAAGGGCGGGAGCGTATCTAGTGGCAACTGATAAAAAAAGTGTGAAAAGAATGGAAACCATGCCATAGAAGTGTGGATGAAAAGAAACAGCATTTTTTTAGACTGAGGGAAGAGAACACTGAGGAGGGCAACCATGATATTTTCAAAGAGAAAGGATTATTTTTGTGGAAGAGGAGAGTTCCTTTTGTTTGGTCCTACAAGGTACAGCTAGAACCAGGAGGCAGATTTTTGTTCAACATAAGGAAGAATGTCCTAACAATCAGAGCTGTTCAGAAATACAATAGGCTGCTTTAGAAGATAGAGGGTTTCCTGTCACTGGGGGTTGTTTAAGCAGAGGCTATAGGACCACTTGTCAGGGATGTTGTAAAGGGAATACAAGTTTCAGGGAGAGATTGGATGAGATGACTGCTAAGGTCCCCCTAAGAGTATGTGACTTGATGACCATGTTTACTTACCTGCAGTCCCTAGGGTACTGTTCACTTCTCCAGGCATGGTTTGTGCATTGTTTTTTAACTTGACTGAGCATCCAAAATCCCCCAGCTTAATTAGTCCAGATGAGGTAAGGAAGATATTGGCTCCTGAAAAAGAACCGATAGTAGTTGCATTACTACTACTACTAATTTAGATTGCTTACTTACACCATGTAGAATTATTGGCCAGTTCAAGATTTCATAAGCAACCACCAACGACCCTAGCACCCAAGGAGTTTCATTTATATACCTCTGTGAGGCAGCAGAGACTGTCTACCATACAATCTATAACCAGTATATAAAAGACCACACCACTGTTAAAGGTAAAGACATGTCATGTCATGATTATCAAAATATTCTAGAGGCTACTTCAGTAGCCTTGCATAATCTTAGAAAAGTGAGACCCTCACTATAGAGATGCAAATGTTTTGACTCTGCCCAAAGCCATTTGTGCCAATGACACTGCTACATAATTTATAGAAGCTACACAGATGGTGGCAGTTGTCAGAACTGGAGAGGAGGCTACCGATGGACTTCAGAATATGACTGAAAAAAAGAGCATGATAAAAGTTCTAGTCCTTTTACAAGTAATAAATATGTAATACGTACCTTTCATCCACTCCATGTATATCTTTATGTACTCGTTAGAATGTAAGCTCTTTGAAGGCAGGGATTGTTTTTGCTTTTTCTTTGTATCCCCAGCATGACACATAACAAGTACTTAATACATGCTTATTGATGGACATTTTCTACATAGAAGATGGGGTCAATAACTAATCAGTTCTTGTTTTTCTTATCAGAAGATCACATGTTTTTCTCAATATGAGACATACCAGCTTTTAATGCTATCATTCCATCATGTTAAGTTCCATTATCCACTTTCTAAAAACTAAGGCTGTACTACACTGATTAAATTTATACTTTAATCAGTCAGTCAGTAAACACTTATTAACTTATTATGTTCCAGGGACCTTGCTAAACACTGGGGACACAAAGGTAGTCCCTGTCCTCAAAGAGTTTACAGTCAAATAATGGGTATTCATGACAGGTGAAATCTGAAATAACTGAGGAAACAAAGGTACAGGCTTTTGATCACATCAATACATTAAGCAATGCATGCCATTTGCATAGCAAACTGGGACTAGGCCTCTTCAGATGAGCATTGGACCCTGAACACAGTGGGAAAGAGATTCTCATGCATTAAAAGAAAACAATTAACAGGATATAAGATTAAGTAATCTGATTTCAAAAAAAAAAGAAAATAATTGTTGAAGCATGGGAGGATAAGCACATTAATGTACTTCTGATGGAGTTGTCAATTAATCAAATCTGGAAAAGTTTGGAATTTTACCACCAAACTTACTAACATATGCACACTCTTTAATCTAATGATAACAATACTATGCCTATACTCCCAAAGAGATCAAACAAAGAGGAAAAGAACCCATACATAAAATAGTATTGTGCTTTTTGTTGTGGCAAAGAACTAAAAATTAAGAGCATGCCCATCAACTGAGCAACAGTGGAAGACTTAATTGTAACAACATTGTACAGAAAAAAACAAACAAATCAATTTTGCATTGACTAGAGTTCTTATTAAGTCTTTCCATGACTGACCTTAACTCCAGAGGATTCAGGAAGCATGCTACCTACCACTTGACAGAAAGGTGAGAGCCTAAAGATCCAGAATACCACCTTCATTTTTGCACATGGCAAATAGGTGGATTTGTTTTTGTTTAATTATGAGTACTTGTTATATGAATTGGCGGGGGTGGGGCTTTGAGGGAGAGAGATGAACTCTAGTGACAGCGTTGTCCTCCACCAAAAAGAAGAGAGTTACTGAGGCATTTTAAAAAGATGCACAGAAGGTATGAGAAGGAAATACAAATAAACAAGACAGCTTTCAAAGTAACATGTTAAATTATTATATACTTTTAAAAAGCAAGCTCTGTATAAGAGAGATTTGTGGTTACACATATAATCCTCTGTTCCATTTTAAAGATGGAAATGTTCATTTCTGTAGGGCAAGGGGTATTTATTAAGGATAGAATAAAAAATTAAAAATCTGTACAGGCAATAGAAGTATATGTAATTGATGAAAACAAGAGTGACACAGTTCTACAATTACTCTATCAGAAGCATGAGGAAGATCAAAGAAAAGCTATGTCAAGTGAACGCTAACAGACGGAGAGGAAGCAGGTTCTTAAGATTCTTATATTCTATTTTTGCTGTAAAGGAGAATAATCTTCATAGGGGAAGGAAAATAAAGGGAATTAAAAACCCAAATATATGTGCTAAGAGAAGCCTTGTCCTGAAATGAGATCAAGACAACAGGGACAAACATCCCAGGAGCAGTGAAGAAGATGATGGCTGAGCCCTGTGCCAGGGTCAGTGATCTCTGAACAAAGAAACCAAGGACAATGAAGAGGGGGCTAGGGGAGTGGGGTAGCTGGCCTGGAAGGCAGCTCATAGTGCTGAGATTTTCAAAACCAAAAATGCTTTCTACAGTCTTCCAATTTTTGGATGACGAAACGGATTTGAATCTCTCACGAAATTCTAACAAAATTAACTTTATTAAAAGGATGTTTTTTGAACATTTTCCAAAAGTGGTGATCACAAAAGGCTAGCACTGGGGTCATCAAGAACAATTATGATAGATGATTTTATAATAAGAGTTATTTATAGTAGCAGATCAAGGAAATACTTAAGGTGTAGTGTACCTGGATTCCAGCAGGAAGGCTTCTCAGACAGTCTGTTTCGTTCCCTTGTGAACAAGAAGTAGAGATGCGAACCACAAAAGAGTTGTGAATTTAGAAATGGCTGAATGATATAACCTAAGATATAATGACTGATGATAGTCTGAATGGTACTAATGTCCAAGGGATTTCTTTGACTCTTGTGCTATTCAACATTATCACCAATGATTTATGTGAAGATGAAGAAGGATATTTATAAAATTTACAGATGACTCAAAGATAGGAGGGATATCTTTACGTGACAGATTAAACAAAAAACTTTAATAACATGAAATCAACTATATGTCTACTTGTCCAGATGAAAGTTTGTGTGAAAAATTAGGTGACTAAAAGTCACATCTAACATGGCAGTCAAAAAAGACTGGTGTAGTTGCAATCAAAGAGGTAGTGTCCACAATGGAAGTCCCCCTGTTCTCTGCCTTGGTCAGATATCTGTGATAGTGTTTCCAGTTTGGGATAACAAATTTTAGGAAGACCACTAACTAGTTACAGTGTACACAGGCCGTTCACTACCAGGTCACTGTAAGATGATTTAAGGGCTGGTGAAGGTAACTGTGAGGGAGTCAACTCAGTCTAGAAAGCTGAAGAATCAGAAGGAACATAGGTGCTATTTTCCAAGTGTTTCAAGGGCTGTTCATTCATTCATTCATTCATTCATTCATTCCTCCTGGCTCCCGAGGGCAGAACTAAAAGCAGGTAGAGAGGCAGATTTCAGCTAAACGTCAGGAAAGCCTTCACAAACAGAACTGTTCTTACGTGGAACTTCAGGAAAGGGGCTTTGGGAGGTGGGTGCTCCTCTAGGAGATTCCTGTTCAGATCGAGCTTGGGCTAGATCCACTGTGAGGCCCCCTTACCTGTGATTCTGTAAATCAATATTTACAGAGCTGGATAAAGAGGTTTTGGAGATGTATGCATACAGAATTATATCTGCAAATACACCCACCTGCATGTGCTCAGGACAATCAAGCAATAGTAACAAAACAGCTTTAGCACCAGTGTTCTAACACTGCTCAATGCCTTACGCTTCAGCCTGACATACAACACTGGAGGATGACACATAGGTCCAACTGGTTAAGCCAGTCCTGGAACTAGATGTAGTATCTGTGTAAGACATGGTACTATCATTTATTTGTGTAACTGAAAGTTGTGGAATTAGGCACTGTGATGGCTTTGCAAAAGACGATTCAATGAATGTCCAGAATGGTATATGACTATAATATGGTCAGCTAAAATCTGGTAATATGCTCGTCAACTCAGGATGACCCAACCCAGACCTTTTACAAACCTGCTATCCTCTTGGTGGCCAGTGCTAACCAGAAGGTTGTAACAAGACCAAGGAAAACAGAGACATTGTTTCTAGTGCAGAACAGCCCCCAGAAGTGTGGTGAGAAGGCTGGATTTTAGCTTGGCTTTCTCTAAAATACTGGAACAAATACTTGACATACCTTAAGGCTTCTAGATCCAAATAAAGCGGAAAAAGATACAAGTCTTGATTTCCAAGATCTCTGCGTCATGGAATTATGGCAAAGCATATAGCCTGGTCCACGATGGATTTGAATTCTACAAACTGACTACCAGGAGCTAAAGAATAGGGTCACATCCTTATGACAAAGTGTCAATTCCTTCTCTTTCTCCCTCTCCTTTCTAGTTAGAGCTTACCTTTGATGTCACGATGAACTATGCCATGCTCATGCAGTACATTAATAGCAATGGTGATCTGCTTTGAGTACAGCCGAATAACATGTTCTTGAAGGCCCAGCCTTGACACTTCTTCCAGGGTGCCCTCATCACAGTATTCCATGAAAATGTACATTTCTTCCTGGGGTGGAAACCAAGTTCAACACTATTATCTTCTTCAAATGTGAAGTAAGTACAAATGTTCACTCTGGGCAACTTAAAAACAAGTCCTAAGCAAATCTCCTTTCTAATGGTGTCATACTAATCTTACTTTCTGCATATTTTTAAAATGCTTATTGCTAACTCTTCTATAAGGACTTCTCCTGCCTGTCTCTGTCTGGAACTATACAGCGATTTGGGTAACACCACTTCCTACAAAAGACATATAATAAATCTCTGCAATCCTCCCAAATTCAGACTGCTTTATAATCTCAGACAGGGACCAGCAGGACTTCCCATAGGATATATTATTAAGTACTGAAACACATCCTTTTCCAATTTGAAAATTAGTTAGGAAAATATAAAAAGGAGCTAAATCCAACTTCCCCCAAAGTTCATGCTGAAATGAGGTACCCTAGCAGTTGGGCTCTTTTCCTCAATGTCTTTGCATCTAACTCTCAAGGGGAAGAAGTTTCTTTGGTAATTTTAAAAGTATATTTTACGTCTTCTCTCACTTCACAAATGTTTAATTTTAAGTAGAAGAAAAGTTTAACCAAGTCAAAGACACTTAATGGTCACTGGTTCAGGGGGGAAAAAAACCAAAAAACAAAGTAAGTTCTTGGGAAAAAGGATACTTAGATGAATCTTCTGACTGGCAGGATGGGTTTCAGTGCTTTCTAATGTCGGGTTAATGACTACAATCTACAACTTACATTTTAGGAAGAATTCCTCTAGTTTCAGAGAGAAGGCAGAAATGATGTAACTCATGGAGATTTCCTTATAATTAGGCAAAGTTACTGTGCTCTGAAATGAGAAGACCTGCGATGTAGAACAGGGCTCCATCTGTACCCTTACTGATTCCTCACTCACAATTGTGGGTCTGATTAATGTTGGCTTACTCTATGAAGTTCCACGCCAAAATACCGAACCAGATTGGGGTGTTTAATGCCTTCGAATATTTTCAATTCATCTGCAGTCTCTTTGATAGTTTTGTGGTCATTTGGCTGAAATCGAATCTGCAAAATTGAAAATGTTGATTACTGTTGCTACCATGACAAACTAGAAAGCTGTAACGTGAAATAATAGGGTTGCAAAGCCATCTGTTGGCACATTCTGGTATCACTGAAAAGAAAAAAAAAGCAGCATAATATGCATCAGCGGATTGTGGATTTTTTAAAGCCACAACTAAATTCCAAATATGGATGTTTCTATTACAAGCATATTAACATCTACTTTTTAGTATTCAGTAAAATACTTTCTGGTAGACCATTAATATTTATTAAGCACACAGGGTACCAGAGGTACATCTTTAGGACATGGTTTTTGCCCTTAAGATGCTTATAATTTAATTGAGAAGACAGGATGTACTTATAAAAAGAAAACAATACTGGCTAGCACATGATGCTAGGTGCCAGATGCTAGGTGCCAGTTTATGGAATCTATTTATTATGGATTGGTATAATGACAGAAGGATTCATGGGGAAGAGATTAACTGAATCTGAACATAAGCAAGAGTTTCTAAGGCAGGTAGGATTGAGATGAGTGGGAAAGACAGGGAACGGCAGGGAAGCAGAAATGTGGGTAGTATACAGGATACTCCATGAGGGAGCTAGAGTATAATTTATATAGTGGAAGAGAAGGAAAAAAGCTTGGAGCAACAGGTGAGCATCAGGCTAAGGAGACTGGGCTTTATTCTGAAGGCAGCTCAGAATCACTAAAAGTTGTGAGCAAGGTTATGCCATGAATAAAGGAAAGTACGTGGAAGATTTAGTCAAGAGCAATATGTAGAAATGACAAGATGAGGAATAATCAAAAAGGAGACTATTAGTACACTATTGTCAAAATTGATAGGCTAATAGCCTAGACTAGAAGAGATAAAAGAGAACAGTCCAAAACCCAGGAAATGGTAATGAGGCAGTAGGTCTTCTTGTTAAAGATTCTATCAAACATTGACAGTAACTTGGCAATAAGGAAAAATTCACAGCAAAAGTAGAAATTCAATTCTTCTCTTGAAACATTTTCCCTGATTTCCTAAATTTTAAAATGTCAACATAAGCAATAGCTCCCCTTTTCTTCTTTTAATAGATTTTCCATCTAAATTTCTTTGGAATAGTTGTTTCTTAGATTTGTTTTTTATCCTAAAATTGCGTTTCTGTAAGTCTTAAGGAGCCTAAATCACATTATTTCAGCAATAAAGAAAGATAATGTGAGAACTGCCTTTAATGTATTTTTTTACATAGACATATACATTTATGTTGACAAATACACAGCAATGAACATGACTTCTTATTACATTAAGAGTCCCCTTAAATTTTTAACACAGGATTATTGAAATTAGAAGTCTAAAAGACCATACAGAAGCATCAATGCCAACCCTTTCATTTTACAGATGAGAAAACTGAAGCCCAGAAGGGGGACGTGAATGTGTATCACTCTATCAGTGTTCTATTTTTTTAAAAAAATCTTTGATTTTAAATTGGTAAAAGAAGAACAAGTTTATGCAATTTTCTTTGAGTATCTCAGAAAACACCAAAAGTGGTTCTTTATAAAATTTCTAACCAAAAAAACTTAAGGCATTAATCCTACCCCAATGTATAAACCCTGCCAGGGAAGATGGAATACTCACTTCCTTCATTGCCATCAATTCACCAGTATCAACGCTGATACAAGTATAGACTTTTCCATACTGGCCTTCTCCTATAAATAAAAGGAAAAAAAAGTAATTTCTTATATTTTTATAGAGGTGAGCAGGAAGGGACTATATAGTTCAACCCTTTTATTTTAGAGATTGGGACAATAAAACTCAGAAAGGTGAAATGATCCCAGTGGTACCTAGTCTGTCAATGGTAGAGTCAAGAATTAGGAGCCAGGACACAGGTGAAGGCAAAATAACTTCAGAAAATTATCATAAGGTCATCACAGAATTCTCCAGTAAACCAGTATCAGTCAACACTGTCATCACCACTTTCATTTGAGATGAAACATATTGTTATTTTCAAAATGGCCTGTTGGCTGGCCAAAAGGTAAAAGACAACATTCTCTAGAGAATTTTAATGTCAAGATATTTAAACTTACTATGATGCTTTAACATTTATAATTACATAGTTATAGCTCTGTTGTATCTATTTCTGTTATCATTTACATTTCTTTCATAATGTTACCCAGTCAGAAACCTTGTAGATAAGCCCCTTCATCTCCCATGAATGAAAAGGAATGTGTGACAGTCAAACTCTATGACTGAACTTCTGCATTTATTCATATGGCTCAATGAAATGCACTGATCACTGACATGCTTTCTATTATTCTTTAACATATGCCTGCTATTACTTGCAAATGTTTTAGAAGAAAAATGCCATATAGGACATAAAATTAGAAAGATTTCTAAATTTAGGTAAGTTTTACAGTTTCATAATTCAGTATCACATAATTAGATTTCAATGTCTAAGGACAAATGAGAAGAGAACACTACAGATAGATAAAGGCTTCTTAACCAAACAAGGGATACAGAGGCTCAGACAATTTTCATTACATAAAACTGCAAAGCTTTTGGGTAAACAAAATCAATGCAAATAGAAGGAATACAGTTTAACTTGAAAGAAAAAACTTTGACCTCTTAGGAAATGGCCCGTGTTTTTCAGAGAAATATGTTGAAAGAATATGAACAAGCAGTTCTCAAAGCAAACTATCAACAACCATATGAAATTACAAGCAATAAACGAAATACAAATTAAAACTATTAGAAAAAAGGAAAATGAGAAATTCTGGAGGACCTTGAGAAAAGCAACGCAATGCATTATTGGTGGAGCTGTGAACTAGTCCAGTCATTCTGGAAGGTGACCTGGAAGGAGCTCACAAACTCACTTAATTATGTAAACTCAGACTTAGTAATACCACTACTAGGCCTATACTGAAGAGATCTGAGAATCTAAAAGGACTCATTATGTAAAAATATTCATAGTAGCAAAAGGTGCCCGTACTGTAGAAAAGAATGGGAAACTTAAGGAGGAGACCATCATTTGAAGAAAGGCTGAAAATAAAATATTATTGTTTTATACATAGGAAATGATAAGGTTTCAGGGAAACCTTGGAAACCTGGGAAGGGAATAATTTAAATATGAGAAACAAAGAGGTATGTAGGAGATATGTGGCATCCAGGGAGAAAAAGGAATGGGTTTTTACAGGAGAGCAAGATGTTCTCCAGACAGATTTTCATATTCTGTATGAACTGATACAGAGTAATTTGCATAGAACCAAATGAACAATTTATACTATGATTACAACACTAAAAAGAAAAACAAAGACTTAACAACTTTGATCAATGCAATGGCCAGCTACCAGATAATGGAGAAGCATGCACCATACTTCCTGACAAGGTTTAGAGTAAAGCATACATTTTGGGGCACGAATGCATGGATTTGTTTTGTTCAAATGTGATCGTTTGATACAAAGAAGGGTATTTTTATTTCTTTTATTGGGGAGGGAGATGACAAAAAAAAAAAGAGGAAGAAAACAGTGTCAATGAACCATTTAAAAAATGCATAGAAGAGAAAAGAAGGAAGTTCAGAGGGAGAAAGAGATGAGCAAGGCAATTCTGGAATGGAACTACATGAATTTATCATATACGATTACTCTTTCCCCATTACAGTTTTGATATATCGCAGTTGGGATTAATTAAACGGGAAATTTTGGGGAGTTTTATGGAAGCTGCAGACAACACGTGAAGACCAACAGATTACAAAGAAAAAGTTGAGAAATTCAGAAATGCACAAAACATGTATAGTATTTTACTTAACCCTGACCTATGACCAAATACTTAACCCAAATTTTACAATAAGATATTGTAAACACCCCATAAAAGAAAAAGAAAAAATTCAGACTTCTCTAGTACGAAGGGAGGACCAAAAAATTTTATGCAGATTTTCCAGATAGTGGGGGGCACCATGCTCCTAACCCCCATAGATGTGGAAGTGATAACTGTACTTTATGTGCAACTATTAATATTTCTTATTTCAATACAAAAACAACTCTAGAAAGAGACAAAGAACCACTAGTTGCTTCTTAACAACCTACTCCCTGCCCATACTCACTCCTTCCCCCCACAACCAACATGAAGACTTTCCTTTCATTTAGATATAACTAGGAACATTGGAGAGTTCTGGAAAACACACAGTAATTTAATTTCTGTGAAATTAAAAATCTAAAATAAAATTAAGGTTCTACTTTACACAAAAATAAAAACAAAATGCAAGCATGAAACTTCTCCGTATATAACATCACATATTGCTTTGGAATAACAAGTTCAAACACCTGTATAAACCACTTGGAAATAATTTAATTATGGCAATTAGGAAGATTTTACTTCATTCGTTCCTCAATTATATCTAGTCTTTTATCTATTCTCATTGAAATACATACATGGTACACAGCACTAATCTCTTGGTAAATAATAGCATTTACTCTCTTCTGAGATACCATAAAGGAGAAGAATTTTCGATTAAAACTAGTCAACTCATTATCTATATTAAATATTTGTTTCTAAGCTTTCCTGTTCATTATTTTTAAAGAATATTTTACAAGGCTCAATCATTATTTTCCAAATAAAGATGAATGGGAGGAACAACCCCAACTATTTGGCTATAGAGGGTGGTGGATTTGCATAGATAAGAGAATGGATCTTTTATTCTAGTAATTACAGTGGGGAACGGATCTAAAAAAAAATACTTGGCACATCTATCAGCACAGTTAAACCAAGATGGATCAAATATAAACAGTAAGTTTTGACATTTAGAAAGTAAATATGCAAAACATTATTTGCTTCTCCTTTCTCCCCCTTACCAATTTTGTTTCCTCTTTGCCATTTGAAGGTCACCTTCCGTAAACCAACGTGCATGACATTATCATAGGATTTGGGGGTGTCACAAACTTGACCAATGATATTCTTCCTCCTCATTTCTCGATAACGCTTTTCTTCAAACAATCGAACTGACTTCTGAACAGCTTCTATGGGTCCTTGTTTAGAAGCAGTATCTGGGGAGAAAACCTCAAATCCATTAGAGTTCCAGACTCCTAATATACACATAGATAGACCGGTATAACACTGCAAGTCCATTTCTAACAAAAAATTTTAAAGGAGTTTTATATATAGGATTCCATATAAGCTGTTGTAACAACACCTGAAATGCAAGTTCAGACTAAAGACACAAAGGCATTGTAATCAGCCTAAAAGGATGATTTAACTAGTTCAACACTACACTGTCTTTACCCACTGATCCTACTGCTGGTCAGCACTACTGGAAGGCCTATAATCATGCTCACTGAGTCTATTACACATGAGGCACTCACTGCGGCAAGGTGATTCTTTACTCCTCTCTAACTGATTCTATGATACCCCACAGTGGCTGTCCCAAACTTCCTTGTCTCTCCTCAAGCCTGCCTCTATACGCTCTTCCCCCAACCTCTTAGCTAAGATCATGTCATATTTTACTGCAACTGTCAATTAAGCCTTTAAGAATTTATCAGGGGCCAACTGTGTGTCTTGCATTGCGCTTGGCAACGTGGATACAAGTACACAAAATAATAAAATTCCTACCTGTTAAGGATAAAGCTTTTCCTTCTAATGGGGGAGACAAGTACATATTAAAAACACATACAGCATAACACAAATGGGATAAATACAAATTTATACAAAACAGTTTGATAGAAGGTGGTTTGGGAGGGAGGCCACTTGAAAATGGAGATAACGAAAAGCTTGAAGCAGAAGATGGTGCTTGAACTACACCTTAAAAGAAAGTGTGGACTCTCGGAGCCAAAGGACAGGAGACACATCATAGGCACGTAAAGCCAATGCCAAGGTATAGAGACATGAGATGGAGTGTACTGTGAGAAGAACAGAGAGAAGGACAGTTTGATGAGATAGTTGAGTATATAGGAAGAGAAGGAAGTCAAACAGGGCCCTGTTGTGAGGGGTTTTAAAAACTAACCAAGCAAGTTTACACTTGACCCTAGAGGCAATGAAAACCACTGAAGCTGGTTCACTAAGGGAATCACATGGCCAGAGCAGGAGCTTACTCTGGCAGCCATGCCAGCCAGTCAACCAGCATTTATGAAAAGTTCCGTGTGCCATTACGTTGGAATAGAAAGAAAGGAGCTCACAGTCTAAGGAAGGAAACAACATGCAAACAACTGGAGTCAAACAAGATATATATACAAATTGCTTTATTTTTTAAGTTAAATACTAAACTCTGTACAGCAAGTTGTCTTTTTGTGTAGTCTGAGGTTTCTATGCCACCCAGCATTGACCCTTTTCCACCACGAAGCTGAACAGAGCCATAAGATTGTCGAGCCTGACCAAAAGATATTCCATGTATCTCAGAGGGAATCAGTGATTGAAAGACAAAACCTTGTACTACATTTAAATCTTCCAATGGGAATTATCATATACATACTAGGAATTTTAAAAGGAAAAACTAGTTTTCTATAATAACAGCCACCTTAATAAGGAGACATCTTAGGTCATATGTATGTATGGCCTCTGCTTAAAGATGATTGTTAAACTCATGGAAACTGAGGTTACTAAGAAAGTCTAGTTCAGAACCTTTGGGGAATAGCTACAGTTAAGGGGTGTGATATAGGTAATGAGTGAACAAAAAAAGATGGAGGAAAATTGGATAGATAGGCAAGTAGAGAACCAAGAGAGAAGAGTATCATGAAAACTCAGAAGTGTACTAACATGGTCAGAAGTGTCGAATGCAGTAATCAGATAGAAAAGGACAAAGATTAAGAGAAGACCATTATATCTGGCAATGAAGAGAAAGCAGTTACAATTGAATAATGATGCTAGAAGCCATAATGCAAAAGGCTGAAGTATGAGCGAGGGGAAGTGTAGGTAGGAAATTTAGACAACTTTTTTGAAGGAGTGTGGCTAGGAAAGGAAGGAGCAATAAAGAACATTAATTTATTAATTTCAAGGGATGGTACACTGGTGAATGGTACAGTTCAGAACAGAGGATACTTAGGAATGTCTGGAGGCAAAAGGGAAGGAACCATTCGATAGGGAGATGTTAAAGACATGAATAAGGATGCAATCTAATGAAGGAAACTGGATGGGATCGAGAGCACATGTGGAGAAACAGGACTTAGCAAGAAGAGTCACCTTTTTGTCAGTGACCTGGGGAAAGGAGAAAATGGGAAGTGATGTCAAGGAATTTTGAAATGGCTTCCAGCCCAATATCCACAAGCCATCACTGAGGGGAGAAATCATCGCAGACAAGAGGCCCACTTTCTTCATCAGCAACAACCAGACAGACGCAGGAGCCCTGAAGTGGCAGCACCCCTCAGACCACCAGTCCTGCCTCCAATTCAACCCTCATTTGGGGAAGTAACTCCCTATCTGGCCAATGGTTCCGGATAGTTCTGGAGGAGAAAGTGAGGCTGGTGACCTTGCACAGCCCTCTCTCACTTAAATTAAAGTCAATTGCAGAAGAAACAGAAGGCCAATGTGGTCTGAGCTGCCTGAATAGGGACCCAGCTGGTCGTCCCCTCTCCCTTTTCTTCTCTCTGGGATTTACTGGCTAGATTTCTTTGTCAAACAGCAAGCTTTAAGCCCAATTCACTCTGGAGCTCATAGATTGGACAATAATAGGTCCCTGCCCAAGAACCACTTAATGGTTATTTTTTGGGTCCTCCTGGCTCAGAGTGAATGTAAATAGTAACTTTCTCTTTTGGCCAGCAACCGTGAGGGTCTTCCCCTCCCAGTTTGATTTTTTTTTTTTAATTAAAGAGGCCATCCCTTGACTCACTTCTTAAAGAGGCCTATTCACTGAATGGGCATTACCTCACTCAAAGTGAGAACCTGAAAAGACCTTAGCTTAAAAGGGTCAGGGTCTCCCATTGCATCCTGGACCATCTCCAGTCATCCTGATGAATATCTGGCCACTGGACCCAGATGGCTCTGGAGGAGAAAGTGAGGATGGTAACCTTGCACAGCCCTCCCTCACTCAAATCAAAGTCAATTGCAAGTCATGTCATCATCTCCCTGATGTCATGGTCCTCTTCAAAAATGAAGGACAAACACAACAACAGGAGGCAGCATATACTAAAGCAAGTTAAACCACCACCACCTTCCTTCAGAACCTTATGGAGAGAGTCCAAGACCCTGAAACCAAAAACCTTAAGAATGGCAAAGCCACAGGCTTAAAGCCCTCAGCAATCATCTTGGCAAGCAACCCTTGTAGAGATGCAGCCTAGAACTGCTCCTCTAGTTGCTACAGCCACCAATACCAAAGACCCAGAAAAGAAAGTTCTTGCCACCAAAGTTATTTGTTGAAATGGTCAACTTTTTTTTTTCCTAGTTAGGCAATGGGGTTAAGTGACTCGCCCAGGGTCACACAGCTAGTAAGTGTTATGTGTCTGAGGCCAGATTTGAACTCAGGTCCTCCTGAATCCAGGGTCGGTGCTCCATCCACTGTGCCACCTAGCTGCCCCCTGAAATGTTCAATTTCAAAAAAGACATTTTATCTGCCTGGTCTGCCATCATCCCCTAAGGACCATGGGGATGTTCCATTTTACTCTGAGATAAAACCTTTTATAGTGTTGTCTCCTCCATTAGAACGTGAGCTTCTTGAGAGCAGGGACTATCTCACTTTAATGGGTGTATGCCCAGGGCTTGGCACAGTGCTTGGCACACAGTAAGGATAATAAATAAATGAATGAATGAATGAATATAAATATTTCATTCATTCAAATGATTTTTTTTTTTCAATAAACAAGATTCAAGGTTATTAACTGGGAGGAAGGGAAGAATGGAGATGCTTAATGTTTAGAATACTTTCAGTGGGGGAGGAATAAGACATGGGATCAATTAGGGAGATATAAAAGGGCTGCTGTGCTACAGTGAGGATCCAGCTGATGGTAGATAACATGAATTTGTAATGTACTCAAGTCAGCAGTACTGAATGACTTCTAGTTTCATTTAGCTGCTTGTGAAAGCAGATGAAGTAGATAGTGAGAATTATCCAAGGCTGAGATGGAACCAAAGAAGAGTGATATGACAAAGGGCAAAGGATTCAAGAACTGAGGGTAATACAGAGTTGCAATGGCTAATTACTGGGATGGAGAACCCTCCTTACTACCTTACATAAATCAAAAACTACATCTCAACAGATCTAGTTATTTTCCTCCAAACATATTGCAGGGTATATTCTTGTCTCTGTGCTTTGCTTATGCTATTCCTTTACCCCTAAGGCCTGATGGTCCTTAATTTTCTATTTAGAATCTTTCTGATACTTTGGCAATTATTTTGTAATTACAAAATGCCTGATAGACAGCCCCACCTGGATGTTTCATTAGTTTCTCAACATGTCCAAAGTAGAACTCCCTATCTTCCCACACAAACCATCTCCAAAACTTCTTATTTTTCATGGATACCACCACCCTCTCAGCCATCCAGATTCACAACCTCAGAGTCACCTCTGACTCTTGTTTTTCCTCACTTAAGTCCCACATGATGTTTATTCTATCTCTACAACATCTCTCAGCTCACTTTCTAGACCCTCCAACAGGACTGTCATGCCAGCTCAGGCCCTGATCTCTGCTCAGTCTACAGTAACAGCTTTAGTTTATTCCTGAAAACTCTAGCCAACACTGATCTCTGCTGCCTCTGTATCTTTCCTTTGCCCCAACACACTATGCATATTTCTCATCCCTGTGCCCCACACCCCAACTATAAGTGACATGCGGATAGCCGTTATCACTGTTTATCTTTGTTTCCTTAATATCTAGCATAGCACAGTAGGTTGTGAAATGTTTAATCAATGTTTAATTTTTTTTTATCTAGGCAGAAGGGTTAAGTGACTTGCCCAGGGTCACACAGCTAGTAAGTGTGAAGTGTCTGAGGCTGGATTTGAACTTGGGTCCTCCTGAATCCAGGGCCAGTGCTCTATCCACTGAGCCTAGCTGCCTGTTTAATTTTTTGATTGCATTTCCACTTATCTAAGTTTTATTCTTTTTTCAAGGTCCACTGACTCCAATGAAATCATCCCCTAATACTATATCCTTTGACAATCATTCCATCTCTTGAACTCCTTACTGCCTTTTAAAATGTCATCTGGCTGATATATAAAAAGATAATGAGAGAGTCAATATGTGTCCTGTGTCATCATCTATACTGGATGCTTGAGAGTAGGAATGAGGGGCAGCTAGGTAGCACAGTGAACAAAGCACCAGCCCTGGATTCAGGAGGACCCGAGTTCAAATCCGACCTCAGACACTTGACACTTACTAGCTGTATGACCCTGGGCAAGTTATTTAACCCCAGTTGGCTAGTCAAAAACAAAAACAAACAACAAACAAACGAACAAACAAACAAATGAGAATAGGAATTAAAAACAGTTTATATTTCTTCTTGTCCCTTAGAGTAGCTGATACAATATACTGAGTCTACTGAACATTCTAAAAATTTGTTGATCACTTTTTACAGTTAATGAAGGAAATGAGCAAAAATCCTATCCCTTGTATTGAATTCTGTAGTCATTTTACTTAGAGGGAAGGTCTAACATGATATAATAATCAAAAGCATCAGACTGTATCCTAAAAATTAGTGCTTGTTTAAAAGGTCTTTTTAAAAAATTTTTTATTATGGCTAAAAAAGATCTGAATTACACGTGTAAAAAGTTCAGAAGCCAAAGCACACTTTAGTTCAATCACTTTTTCTCACACTTAAAGATTATGATATGGGAATCTGAAATGCAATATTCCTTCTTACCTTTATTTTGGCTTATCAGAGTCCGAAGCTCCCAACTTCTCCGTGTTGGCCCACTTGAATCTCCTTTTGGATATGAAGGTTCTGAAAGAAATAATTTTGACTTGAATTCCAATGTATGATTAATTATTAAAATATAGCAGTACTATCATAACAGTAATTTTGGAACCTTGAACGGCAATGGTTAATGGACATTACTTCTCCAAATTGGTTCTTAGCTTTGAGTAAATTTGACTTAAGAATGATAAAATCCTCTCTAAAATCAATACTAGAAAAAGTCATCAAACTAATGAATTGTCAGTAGGTTATAGAATTAGAAGTACCACAAACACAAAACTATAGTTAGCACTATCATACAAACCATAAAGCACAAGAGTTCAAAATCAAATCCACCTTTGGACTCTGACCAAGACTGGTTACTTCTTAAGTCTCCAGTAATGTTGACCAGTATTTCACATATAACCTGGCTTTAAATTTTGGCCTTTCTTTGGATAACTTTATAGTAGAGTTTTAATATATTACCAAAGATCTAGATAATGTCACTTTAACTTTTTAAAATTATAACAAAAACTCAGTAATTGAAATAACAGACTACAAAAAGTGTGTTTATAAAATATGCATATAATCAGTAAAAACAATCTTATACACTTTTATTCTTAGAAAAATAGCACTTCTTATTGCTTAATCTTCTCAATTTCCCCTGCACTGATAACTACCCTCTCCAGTCACCTTTTATTAGGAGGTAACAAGAAATGGAACATTGAAATGGACTACCGGAATTGAAAATAGTGTTACAAATACTTGAATACTCACCTTCTCGCTCCTCAGTGGGGCTTGAATGTCGACTCAAGGATCTGAATTGCAATTCAGCAGCTATGGAGGCCAAACGATCATTTTCTGGAACACTGGACCCCCTGTTTCAACATTTTAAACATTGAGCTAGATTAGTTCAGGAGTACTTACACTTAAATAAAGTCTGAGAAACTTTTATGAAAATGTTAATTCCACCTGAAATGAAGAGAACCAAATAACCTTATCTGAAACTGTCCATTTCTTTTGTGCCACCTAACAATTCTTGATGGAGTCCTCTGTATGATGTGTGTGCGGACATATGCATGTGTGTATGTATGTGTATATGCATATGTATGTGTACACACACACACACACACACAAAACTGTCATTGACTAACTTTAGGAACTCTTCAGAGTCTAAACTCCAGGCATGAAAAGAATACATACAATTGCCTTGATCCCACAAGCTACCATGCCACCCACATTATTTCTGTTAATTTTAGTTAGATTGTCAGTCACAGGAAGATCTAATAGATTTCCTTGTCAGTTGAACCCAGGACAATGAAAGCATACATATGAAAAATATTAAAAATCGTAGCAAAGCAGAAGTGCGAGAGGGCAATCTAATCTATTATTGTTTAGAACAAAATCAACTACTCTTCAAGTGCACAAAGCAACTGCTTCAAGAGAAATTAAATCGATATTTATGAAGATAAATGTTAATATAAGAATTTAAATAAAAAAGAACAAAACAAGACAGACTACATCAGAATCAGATTGTGGTGGCTGTGTTATGCTGATAGAGGAATTTAATGAAGTATGGTAGCATTTGTGCTCTTAGTTCATATAAGCAGGTAGGTTTAAGGGAATGTCAATCTTATCAGTGATTTTCAAAAATTCTGATGCCTCAAATCCTTCTCATTATTTTTCATTTTTCAGATCCCCAACATACAGTACAAATGGCTGATGTACACTTGTGAGCAGACATAAATCAAATATTTCCAAATTCCCTAGATTTTTTTCAAGGGATTGCTATAGTAGTTTTTTTAGAAAATGGGAATAACTCTACTTATGCAACCTACTTTATAGGCTTTTGGAAAGAACTTTACAAAACTGTAAAAGCCATGTAATACTACTGTCATTACTCCATGAAGCCAGGTTGAAACCACTAATATAAAGGAAAAACGCTATCATAAATAGGCCAACATGAGGTCTAGTCCTAAGCAATGCAACTAAATGACCACAAGAAAATTCCTCAGCATCTCTGTTTCATATGATTTCTTATATGCCATCCCCATATACAGGGATGCCACAGGGTCAAATAAAGGAAAATATATAAAAATACTATATAAGATGTTATATAAATATAAATTGTCAAAGAAAAATATTATCACATAAAAGTTTTTTTTTTTTTAACTCAGTGCCTGCCTACCTACTCTGTGTAAGTTTGCCATATGTCTTCATTATAATAGGAAGTCTCTATGGTCAGTGATATATTTAAAAGTGCAAAAGTTTAATATCACATGAATCACATATGTTTGAAATAATGGTTAGAAGAATAGACTTAATGTTTTCAAGTGCTAAATCCATAGAGATAAAATAAATCTCTTTATGACTTAGAATTTTGCTGCATGGAGATTATATCTTAAAACTACTATGTCCAAAAGTAGAAAAGGGATTCAGTCACTGTCACCTACATTATACACATACAAAATATGTATCTATATATCTATATCTACATATATCTATATCTATATCTATATAGATATAGATATAGATATACAAAATATAAAATTATATGCACGACTATCAGGCTATCTTTTTTGGGGGGTTTTTTTATGTTTACCAAAAATCATGAGCTTTTTCAACATATAAGGAGTTAACTCAGATTTTCTACTTCAAAAGAGCTATCATCTAATTTGAGAGAAATAGTAGACTAGGAAAAAGTATACACAAGTTTTAGCATTGCATTTTGGGGAAATGATTTTTACCATATCTTTATTTGTTCCATCATTTATAAAACAGACATTTTATTTTCTTCTATACACTGTACAAAGATGAGAACAAATAAGGAAATAATTTCTGTGAGATGCCTTGAATAACAAAATAAATGGAAAAAATCCCAGAGCTTTTCAAAGTTAACTGTTACCCTTTTTTTAAGTACACAATTTACAATCTGTACCAAATTTTTATTATTTTTTACCTTCAGAAATTTTTGTGATATTTAACTTGAATCAAAAGCTACAAATATGTGTGGCAAAACTGGATGTGAATTTCATAAAGCATATGCTAATTCTTTAGTCCATTTTAAGTTCTGAAGTCATCCACTCTATGCCTTAAAAATATAAAAATATTGAGTCTAGAAGTGGAGGAGTACACAAAAGTTCTTTTCTTCTTTTTTCTCCCAATCAAAATAATTTTGCTACGGCACACATATATCATTGTATTTGTTAGAAGAAAGATTTGCTTCTGAGACACTGAGTTCATTTCCCAACAATGAAGATTTTTAAGCCAAAATTAGATGACGACGCAGGGAAAGGTTGTGACAAAGGGTTGTTCAAAATGTCCTTTCAGATCCTTTCCTTTGCTAAGATTCCCTATCCAGGCCTAAGGATGTGAGTAAATCAACTGCCTGATCAATTATCCTTTTTAGTCTATGTGCATGTGAACATAAGATCTGTAATAAAAATTTGTGATAAAAAATGTGACAAAATAACTCCTAGATATACTTAAAGCTTTATTTTTAAATTTTTTCATTTAAATTTTTTATTTTGATGTGTTTTATTTTTACTTGTTTATTCAGAAGACCTATATATTTTTCTGAAACTTGCTGATTCTGATAACTAAATAAGAAATGCATCCCAACTCAACATAAGCAAGAGAAAAAAATAAACCTACATTTTAATTTTATTTATTTTGTGATTTACTAGCTAGTAGATTCTATTCTTTATCAAAAATTAATTCAAAGGTAAACATATTTTATTTTCTAAGATAAGAAGGTTGAAGGAAACTAATTAATAATCTTTAGAATGAGTCTACAAAAGACATATAGAGAATGAGACTTCAGAACTTAAAATGGACATTAATGTAACATTAAAGTTATCAGCTAAAGAATTTCTCTGAAATCTCCATATTACTCAGCAGGAAACTGAATATTCCAAAGCACTTTCCACTGTGAAAAATATTCTTTCCCCTTTGGTGCTATTTCTAATAGCAGGTAATTTAGTGTATTTTGGTTCACATCAAACCCTGCCAGAAATAAAAGTGGCCATATTACCTAACTATCCTGGTAGAAAAAAAAGAACGGTGCAGCCCCCAGGAACAGGGAGGGTAGAAGTGACCCTCATCCAGAAGTCTAGATCCCACATTTGAGGCAAGTCCTACTTTTAAACACCTTATGTCAACTAGAAGCAGACTGCATCTGGGATGGCAACAGAGATGACACTGGTGGGGTGGAACTACCTGTTATCATTTGTACTGCTGACAGGTTTGGGTGGAGCGGAGTCGCTGCCGGCTGGGGCGGGGCGACTGGCAGCAGCACTGCAGGGGTTCCGCACGTCAGAAGGCACACTCCGAGTGCTGTGATAAGAAGGAAAACTTCAGGAAATACAGTTGGAAAAAAGCCTGGGTGGTCAATTGTTTTTTAATTTGAAATTAAATAAGGTGAGCAAATGAAAAAGTGAATTCAAAATTAAAAAATATATATGATCTCTCTTTGAGATTCAGTTTCTCTAGAAGTGGAGGCTGTCTAAAAAAAAATTTCCTAATTTTTTTTTAATTCACTAAAAGGGTTTAAAACAAACAAACAAAAAAAATCACTGTGCTTCTAAAAGCAGTCCCAAATTGGCAAAATGAAAGCTAGCCTATTTAAAGTTGAAGATCACAACTTAAAAGATGCAGAAATGCCACCACATTCAAGGATCCTATCTTTCATGTGCTGTATTTTCCAACCTCACACTGATCTAGAGGTGTGCCAAAGAACATACGTGGAAATCAGGACCAGAAAAGAGACAAATGCAGTTAAATCTTCCATTTTTAAATCAAAGTTTACTTCCAAATGTTCACTGTGTCAGACAAACTCTAATTTGCTTTCTTAAAGAAAGAAAAAGGAAAGATTGCTGAAAGGCTAGAAAGCACACACAGAGTAGCCATTTCTATACAAGGTGATAGAGCAACACTGCATAAAGGATGAAGAGTTGGGCCTGGAGTCAGTAAGACCTGGATTCAAATCCCACCTCTGATACTTATGAGCTAATCATTTCACCTCTGGGCACCTCAGGCAGCTTTCCTGGACAAAGTCAAAGAAGGTTCGCAATCTTTACTTAGAGTTGCCCACACTGACAAAACCACAGATTCCTTGAGTATTTGCATACAGGCAGATTAATATTATATTATCTTGAAAAAACTCTTGCCTATGCTCAAATTTCAATGCCTTTTGTTATAGCTACACAACGGCAAGTATACCATCAAGAAAATGGAAATAACAGCTTTCTAAAATATATGAAAAAGAACATCAGAAAAAAATACTTAAGATTTCAGAGGCAAGCAGCCAACAGCCTCATGGTTTTTAGCCTGTTATTTAAGGGAGAGTTTGCAATGCGAATGACTGGTGAAGCACCAAATACCTGAATCCGTCAGGCGTTGGGATAATGAGATGTGGGTTAGGAGGGTCACTGTGACATCGGGGCACCTTCACAGGACGGGGGCTGTTCCGATGTATAGCTGCTAGAGTGAAAAAAGACAACAGATGGAAACTCTAAAGGCATTCAAGAGTAAAAGATCAGCCTAATAAGTTAAAAATAATTGTTATTAGAGTGAACAAAATTAAACTACACATATAAACATATGCATCTAGACTTGGGACATGGCTATAGAACCAGAAGAGACATGGGAAGCCATCTGGTTCAATCCCTTTATTTTAAAGATGAGGAAACACCAGGCCCAGGGGAGGCTGTGACTTGCGAAAGTCACATGGATAATGAGATGTGAAGCCAGAGCTGAGATCAGGTCAGAAATAAGCTTTGAAATCAGGGCTTCCTGACTTGAAGTATGTCACTCTACATACGTCACACTGTCTTTCCTAAGTACGCAGCAGGTACTAAAATATTTCCCCATTTCAATTTGCAATGTGTCATAACAATTTTATAAATGGAAAGTTACAACACATTCAAACACTAGATTTCTGTGATGTATCATAGATTTTTGATCTGGAATGAACTTTGTTTTTTAGTTCAACATTTACAGATTTTATACCATTTTACAGATGAGAAAACTGAAGCCTAGAGATTTTCAGGCTTCTCTTAGGTCAGACAGTGAGTTAGTAGTAGTACCTACCCAGCTTATAAGACCACAGATTTGGGCACCTGAAGGGTAACTTTAGAGTGTTACCTAGCCCAGCCTCTTAGTCTTTAAATGAGGAAGCTGAGGCCTACAAAGGTGGAGTAAAATTTTCATTTTTTCCATGTCACAAAAATATGTATGTAGCAGAGTCAAAATTCAAACACAAGAACTTCAATTCCCAACCTAATGCTCACTCCACTATAACGCAGTGCAATGTTCACTATATAAGAAAACACAGTAACCCATCTCTTTGATTTCCAAGGTGAGGGGTAGGGCTTCTGGGGGGTGAGGCTGGATCCCAGGCATGGGGGTTTTCTCCAACACAACCACAGTTGTCTATCACCTATTACAGCCCATCAACATTGCCCCACTGCACCAGTTCCTAATCCTTCTCATTCATTCATTCATTCGTTTATTTATTTGCAAGTCAATCCCAGTTAACTGATTTCCCCAGAGTCACACAGCTAGGGTCAAGTGTTTGAGGCCAGGATCTGAACTCAGGTCCTCCTGATTTCAGCGCCAGTGCTCTATCCACTGTGCCACCTAGCTACCCCTTTTATTTGTTTGTTTGTTTATTTAAATCCTCTTTCAAAAACCATCTGGGCCCCTCTGGTTTAGGTTTCTAACACCAGGAAAACTCCACTTTATATCATCACCCAGTATACCCATGGCGGGGGTGGAGCACGAAGGACCACTACTGAGAACATCTGGAGACTAATGAGCTAGAGTGTAGGAATAGAGACAGCCAATGGGATATTTACAATTGGCTGTTTTGGTTTTGTTTTGGGGTTTTTTTTGCAACGTTTTCTTTGTAAAGCTACAAAATGAAAATTACAAACAAATAATCAATACTGGCATAACACATCCAATTCTGTATAACAATGTTCTTACCAATGAGTACTGGTAGGATAGGGGACTAAGTATAGGGAAAGAAGTCTGAAAGAAAAAAGCACAGCACTTTTTAAACAAAAGGCAGAAAAGGAAAATAGTCTTGTTGGCTCCTGGGTGGCAACAGCCATAACAGAAGAGATGTTCCCTCTTTGATAAGGAGAGGGTTTATTCTGCATCTCCCCTTCCACAGGCATGATGTATGCTGAGAAACAGATGAAAACAAAGGGGTTCAAAGACCTGCATCGACTGCAAGAAGCTGTGACAGGAATATTTCTGAAGCACAGGTCTGTCCACAGCGTGGTAAGCTCCAGTGACTACCTATCGCTTCTGGGATCAAACCCAAACTCATCTGATTGGCACTGACAGCCTTTCCCAACCTGGCTCCAATTCCCTTTTCCAAACTTTACAGTTCCAAACTTTACAGTCCTGCCTCACTGGCAGGCTTAATGCTTCCTGAGGACAACAATCCATCTCTTGCTTGCATGTTTGAGGAAGTACCACAAAGGCACCTTCTCCTCACATCTGCCTCTAAAACCCCTACCTTCTTTCAATGACTACTTCCTATCTACGGCCTCTCCTGATCCCCCGTTGCTCCTGTCTCTTCTCAGAAACGACCCCCTAGTCACTTTGTACAGACTTGTATGTGCACATGTGGATGCTATGACAGAACTGAAGCTCCTGGGGGGCTGTTTCATGTTGGTACCTGAATCATACCCGGCCCCCTTTAGGATCTGAGTAACTGCATGTGGACCGAGTTGTGGCATAATGGAGACCTTGGTTTAAGTTCTGGTTCTACCATTTAACTAGAACTTTAGGTCAGTCTCATTTTAGGTAATTTTCAGTTTCTTCACCTGAAAGATGAGGATAATGATGGGTTACATTTATATATTGCTTTAAGGTTTACAAAGCAATTTACACACATTATCTAGTGGGCTCTTCACATCAATGCTGTACCACAAGTGCCTTTATCACCATTTTACAGGTCAGGAAACTAAGGATCCAAGAACTTACTTGATTTGTCCCAAATACATAACGCATATGGGAAGATTCCAATCCCACTTTTTCTTGACTTTATGCCCAGGGCTCTTTTGCTTCCCTAAAGTGATAATTACATCACTTACATCAAAGGGTTATTGTTAGAAACAAATAAGGTGATGGATATAAAGTGCTTTTTAAAACTGAATATTAAAAAAAAAGTCAGTCATTAAAGTACTCTATCAATGTCAGCTGTTGCTATTATATATATTACATTGAGTATAGGGGAGCGAGGTGGCACCATAGTGAACAGAGCACCAGTTCTAGAGTCAGGAAGACTCACCTTCATGAGTTCAAATCTAGCCTCAAATCTAGTTCACATACTAGCTGTGTGACCCCAGACAAGTCACTTAACCCTGTTTGCCTCAGTTTACGCAACTGTCAAATGAGTTGGAGAAGGAAATGGTGAACCACTTCAGTATCTTTGCCAGGAAAACCTCAAATAGGGTCACGAAGAGTCAGACATGACTGAAAAATGACTGAACTGAGAACATTACATTGAGCTTATCCCTGAATTCTCTTTATGTTAATATTTCTAATAAAATAATCCAAAAGTTAGAAAGGCTCTTGGAGACCATCAGTCTAATGTCTTATCACATTTAAGGTACCTTTATAACATGTTCACAAGGAATTCTTCTAGTCTTAATTTGTATTCTTCCACAGGGGAACTAACTCTCACACCTTCTCACCTCTAATTGCTAGACAATGTTTCCTTATACCAAACCAACATCTACTTCTTTTCAACTTCCACCCACTAGTTCTAGTTCTAATTTCATGATTTAAACAAAATATGTATCTTCCTTCTCCCACAGCAAAGCCCTTCAGATACTTGAAGACAGGATCATGTAATTCCACATAAGCCCTTATCATGCTAAATATCTCCAGTTCCTTCCATCAACCCTCCTACAGAACAGTTTCCAGTCCCATCGCTCGTCTCTAGTTTGTCCATGTCTCTGAACATGGGGCATCCAAAACTGAAAACCACAGCCCAGATAAAGTCCAGACCAGGCCTAAGAACCAAGAACAATAAAATTATTAATACCCTTATTCTGACCACCATGCTGGTATTAATAAATGAACACATGATGCAGTTTAAAATTAGCTTTTTTGGCAACCATATCATACTTTGGACTCAATGCTGAGCTTATAGTGTACTAAAATCCTTTAAGTTTGTTCATACTAACCACTGATACAACTATCTTTGCAGTTAAGTCCATGTTTACTGAAATTCTTCCTACATATTTTTATGACCCATTTACTTTTATATGTTAAAGATGAAACTGAATATACTCTGTGAATGACAGAATAGAGAAGATAAATTATCTGACTGATTCACTCAAGTTAGACTGTCTCCAAAGAACTATAGCTAGCTGCTATATCTTTTTTTTTTTTTTAGGCAATTGGGGTTAAGTGACTTGCCCAGGGTCACACAGCTAGTAAGTGTCAAGTGTCTGATGTGAGGCCGGATTTGAACTCAGGTACTCCAGACTTCGGGGCCGGTACTCTATCCACTGCGCTAACTGCTATATCTTACCAAGGTACAAACCTGTAACAGGACTATGAGGTTTTCCTATCACATGACCAATGCATTCATTCATCAAAGCTTGTAAACTCTAGAAACCAAAGCAAAGGAAAAGAGAGAAAATGTGTTATTTTCAACTTAAGTGCCATAAAATAAACTGTCTGTGCTAGTGGTGTTCAAAAAAATAACCTCATCGAGCTCAGCAATGCAATCTCTGTCTCCTATTTCTCCATGTTTTAGGTACCAATATATTTTTGCTACCTAATAAATATTCTTTCAATTCAATGCATATCAAGACCTATAAAAGTATTGTTTTTATAGATAAATGTATTACACTTTAAATATTATAATTTAACTATTGTGATGTGTATTACAAAAGAGAGGAACTATATAGTTCTCCATATTTATAGAAAGTCTTTTTTATTAACCTCAGTAATTATATGCCTGCATACTTATATACATTTCACTGTTATACACACACAAATGACTCTTCATATAGCGTAATTCTAATTCTGAACAAAGTATTCTCTATATTTTTATTTTTAATGTTTTTGCTTTGTTTTGATTTTCAAGGAACAATACAATAACATGTAATATCCAGCGAGAAATTAAACATTGATATCAAACTTAGCCAACTAAATTTTGTCTTCATTAAAGTAGTCAATAAATACCAAGTATCTCTACAGTTGGAGTATTATAAGGGAAATTGGCAACTTGGTGTTTTAGAAGGGATATACATATGCCATAACCCTAATCTAATCAGTGGTACAAAACTGGCATAAAATGAGAAAAGACAAATACTGAATATGTATGAAGTTCACTGTTATAAAACACTGAGCAATTATATTTAATTACGCAGAAAAACAGTAAGACATTACCAGTTACAAAGCCCCCCCCCAAAATGAAGTATATTCAAAGAACACCTAACTTCCATACCAATTTAAAAATTATATAAACAGTAATTTCATACCAAGAAGTCATCTTCAGGAAGCGCTGAAATAAAGCCTGGTTCAATGGCTTGCAGAAAATCAAAACCTTGAGTTGCCCACCTGTTAAAAGAATTCAATAACTACAAATAAACAGCTAAGAAATACAAAGGTATTCTAACTTATTTATGGAAATATGAACTCCACAAAAATAATCTTATCAGATTCTGAAAATATTTCCAAGGGAAGATATGAAAATCCTTATTCATAATCAAGTTTGAAAGAACAAAAAAGTTACATTTTAAAATAATTTCAACATGAAATCTTTAAGTAAACAAAAACTATCTTCATTCTCTATAACAGCCAGGATACCAGCATGACAAGAGACTCCTTTATGCCTACAGCATGTGTAGACAATTTTCATTTAATAGTTAAGAATTGGACAATATGCTTATTTGATCCACAAACAAAAGAAATCCACTATGGGCTTTACCTGGGCCTGGTGCCTCGACCACTTTCACATTTAGTTAGCACATAATTCATCCACTTTCTGGCAAAGCTAATATATTTATCTCCAATCTTCTGTCTAAATGTTCCAGACATCAGACGAACAACTTCTTTATGATACTGAAAGTTAAATTATACTACAAATCAATAGGATTTCAACAAGTATAAAATTATAACACTACTTGTAACCTGATTCTTCTAGACTATTCTCAATCACCTTGACAATAAATAATTTTTTCAATGCAAGACTGGTAATAATAGTCACTATATAGTATCTGAAATGTTAGAAAAAACAGTAGTAGTTACATGCATATACATGAAATCATATATGTGTATACACACACTTGATACACACATTATATTGCTTTTGGGTTTACAAAAAACATTCCTCACAAAAACTATGTGAAGTCCATAGTACAAAATAAATATCTTTCTTTTACAGATATGGAAACTGAGGTTCAGAGAGATTAGGTTATTTGTGAAAGGCCATCCAGATAATAAGTAGCAGAGCCAAGACTTATTTGTCAGAATGTCTGACTTCAAATCCACCTCTCTTTCTTCATACAACACTGGTTTAAACACTAATTTTATTTAAAATGAAAAGAGTAATCCTATTTCCCTAATCTATGAAATCCATTTTAATACTTTGTATATGAAAATGAATGACATAAGATAACTCCATAATTGAGTGCAGAGAAGTTAAGTGATTTGTCCATCGCTACACAGCTATTAATTGTCACATGCAGAATTTGAAACCAATTCTTTCCTGACTCCAAGTCCAGCATGTTTCATCAATTTCACATTATTTCAGATTCAGATTCAGAGATTGTGGGCTCAATGGCCATGTGTGCTATTTATCGGTATGTAAACTGGGGACATCAACTAACCTCCCTGGGTATCAGTTTCCTCCTCTAAAAAATAATGGAATGATGATAGAATTTGTTTAGTGCTTTGAAGTTTACAAGGCACTTTTGCATGTTATCTCATTTGACTATATCATTACTAAGGCAGCTTCTAAGTCTATAAATCTATATTCTTCAATAATTTATATATTTTAAAACATAAGACAGTCTTAAGAGTATTATGGAGACTAACAAATTACAAATTATTTTCTCATAAAATATGTGTGTGTGTGTGTGTGTGTGTCACATTTAAAAAAAAAAAATAGAGAATTTCTAGGAAAGGGTATCCATAATGGGGTTAGGGAGAATTATGATGACCAGGGACAGCTACTAGACACCTCTTATTTCACTGATTTAGGAAAGTCCCCTCTACCTATGGCATCTTATCTGCAAACTGTAGTCTTAGAAACATGAAAGTGTTTACAGCACTAAGTGGTCATGGAACTTGCCCAAGATCCCAGAGACAGTTTATGTCTGAGGTAGGGCTTAAACTCCGGTTTTCTTGGCTCCAAAACCAGCTTTCTTATCCATTATACCATGAATCTGTTCTGTGATGAACAATGATATCAAAAGTTGCATTGACGGATTATCTGTATCACTTAGAAGTAAAAATTATTCAACTAAGGTAGTATTTTTACTACATAATGTAAACACCCGCCAGAGTATTCGATAACCTAAAAATGTAAATGGTATGAATTTTAGTTATATGAATTATGAATAAGTTATATAAAATGTTCAAACTAATCCAATAAAATTAAAAGAATATTCTGTACGTCTAGGAAAGTGGACCACTTCCAAAGAAAATTCAGATTATCTCCTCAAGACATAAAATATTTTTGGCAAAGAAATCTTATTCCCCTCTTCTTTCCCAACTCCTGCCCGTTTATGAAAAGAAGAAGAAGAAAAAAAAGTCAAGGACACAAAGGTTTCAGCTATTTACTCAAAGCAAGTAAGAATTTAAAACCAAGTTTCAGGTTGACTATACATTAAATTTTAGAATATTTCAGCTACAATAAGTTTTGAGCTTTCCCCCCAGGTGCCAGTCTTATTTTCCTGCATTTACCTCAAAACCAAAATTGTAGCCCTGAATCATGGCTTCACGATAGTACTGCTGCAAAGTGGCCGACTCTGACTCATCAACTTCAGGATCAAATTCTGATGCGAAGATGTGGTCCACTTGGTCAATGGCATCACTTATTTTGTTGCAGAGCTGCAATGCATCATCCTAAAAAACCCAAATGGAGAACGAGGTGACCCACACAATACTAATTTAACCTTAACATATAATTTCCTTCATTTTCATGGAGATGCTCATTCATATGTTATCATTCAAAACAAGATGGCAACTGGGGAAAATTATGTTAGAAAATTTGATTATTCTCTTATTAAAAATACAAGTAGAGTAACAGGATGTATCTTAACTCCAGAAAATCTGTATTCAATTAGATCAATAAAATCTACTCTAGATAATAATGTTTAATAAAACTTGCCAGAATCAGCTCATTTTCATTAACTTAGTTAAAACTTTAGGTTTTCCCAGTCCTTTTTAAATTTTTTTTGGAGGGGCTAGGCAATGAGGTTAAATGACTTGCCCAAGGTCACACAGCTAGGTTAAGTGTCAAGTATCTGAGGTCAGATTTGAACTCAGGTCCTCCTGACTCCAGGGTCAGAGCTCTATCCACCGCACCACTTAACTGCCCCTTCCAGTCTGTTTTTAAAAAAATGAATCACCCTATAGAGGACCACGGTGATTTATAGGAACCTAGATTTTATTCCTTAGGCAAGAAGAGAGACAATGGGGCAGCTAGGAGACGCAGTGGATAGAGCACCGGCCCTGGAGTCAGGAGGACCTGAGTTCAAATCTGAACTCAGACACTTGACACTTACTAGCTGTGTGACCCTGGATAAGTCACTTAACCCCATTGCCTAGACAAAAAAAAAAAAGATTCAATGAAAAGTCTTTTTTAAAAAATTGAGCTATACTTTTATGTTTAGTGTGCTGAAAAAGGGATTAAAAATGGAATAGTTCACATAGAAAGGCTTCTGGAAAAGAAGCCCTTGATATGACTGGAAGAAAGAAATATGTGCTGTTCTACACTGGAAAAGTCTTTAAAGTAGGAGGTGCTATGCCAAGTAACATGGATATAGAATGGAAAGGTGATGTTAATGGAAGATAAATATAGTTGGTGGATGGAGGAGGAGGGGATACATGGCCTGGCAGAGGCACTTAGTTAAGACACTGAAGGTATATTCTAAAATAAATCTGGAATAATCATAGCAATGTCTCACATTTAATACCCTTCTCAAGAAAGGACACACTTGTTTACAAATGATATTCATTTAATCTTTCTATTTACCATAAACATCCAACATACCAACATCCTGTGGTAGATCTTTCCTCTATTATCTGTAACTGGAGCAAACGACAGGTGGAATGGAAGAAACAAAAGATAGATGGACTTCTTCCCCATACCTTCCAACTATCATATCTTAAAATGCTGTGATGAGTATGTGAACAGTTTTAACAGTGGCAAGTATAGTTCCTCTGCTTTACTATTAAACTTTTAGAATGGAAAAATGAATGTTTTAGAATCCAAAATGCTGTGTTTATCCTTTCGTATGAGCTTATCCCACTGAAAAAATTCCTTGTAATAGATAAATATATAGAAGAATTTTAAACTTAACCCACAGCACCTAATGTTAAGGTACAGAAACCTTTAGTTAATGAGTTTAAATAAGAAGAGATTAGTTTTTTAATAGTGACCACTATCTGGGGTTCCCAGGCCCTCGTTTGGGTTCCTTAATTAGCAAGGTGGGAGGGAGGGAATACGCACCTACTAGGTGCCACTGTGCTAAGGCACTTTACGAATATCTCATTTGAGCCTCACAACAACCCTATAAGGTAGGCACTATTATTCCCATTTCACAGTTAAGCAAACTGAGGTAGACTGCCCTTAAGGGACTTGCCTCGTAGAACAGTTAATTTGTCTGAGGTCAAACTCAGGTCTCCCCGACTCCAGGGCTACAGCATTATCCACCAAGTCATCTAGCTGCTTCTAATGTGACATTGGACATTACCAATCAGCATTCTGGACCTCAGAGTTTGTTTGTTTGTTTGTTTTTTATTGTTTTTGTTTAAATCTGTAAGAGCATAAATAAATAAATAAAAATTAAAAAGGGGCAGCTAGGTGGCGAAGTAGATAGAACACCAGCCCTGGAGTCAGGAGGACCTGAGTTCAAATCTGATCTCAGACACATAACACTCACTAGCTGTGTGACCCTGGGCAAGTCACTTAACCCCAACTGCCTTGCTAAATAAATACATAGATAGATAGATAGATAGATAGATAGATAGATAGATAGACAGACAGATAGATAGATAGATAAATAGTGAATAAATAAATAAAAAACAAGCAAACAAATAAACACACAAATAAATCTGTTAAGAGGAGGGGGCTGGACAAGACTATCTCTAAGGTCTCCTCCATCTCTTAACAATGAAAATTTAGGAATCTAAATTCTGAGGAGAAGCAAGTTCATCCAAAGCTATCCTGATCAGTCAATTGGCCAGTCAACAAGTTTATATTAATGGCATACTATGTGCTAAGTGCTGGAGATAAAAAGAAAAAACAAAACAAACAAAAAAAAAAGGCCCTCCCCTCAAAGAGCTCACATTCTAATGGAGGTGACAACATGCAAACATTTAGGTAGATAGAAGACAAAGTATATATGGTCCAGGAGTTAGGACTTGAGTTCAAATCCGGCCTCAGACATTTACTAGAGCTAGATGACCCTGGGCAAGTTACTAAAAAGCTATCTTCCTCAGTTTCTTCAACTGTAAAATGGGGAGAATAACAGCACCTACCTCCCAGGTATTGTAAAGATAAAATGAGGGACTATTTATAAAAGTACTTTACAAACTTTTAAGTACTATATTAGTATTAGCTATCATTATTACTGTTTTAATATGAATTGAGGGCAGATGCAAGGTGACCTCAGACGCCAAGAAGGGGTCACAGGTACAAAGAGCGTGAGAAACACCTCCTGCCAAAGGTGGGATTTGAGCTGAGTCAGGGAAGAAGCCAGGGAAGCTGGGAGGCAGAGGTGAGAAATGAGGTCACCAGGCATGGGGAACAGAAACAGCCGGTGAAAAGGGACATAGCAAGAAGGCAGGTGCTGCTGCATGATAAAGTAAATGGAGGGCCATAAGGCCTAAGAAAACTGAAAGGACATTATGGCACAAGGGTGTGAGAGACTGTAAATGACAGACTACATTTTACACTTGACCCTGGAGGTAACAGGGAGTTTATTGAGGGTGGTGGCAGGGATATGGCCGGACTGGTAAGGACACAGGTGGATACAGGTGCAGGGCAGTGGAAGTAATAAAAGGGGGAAAAGGCAGGGGCCGACAGAAGGCCACTCCCAGAGTGAGACTGATTTCTTATGGAAAGGAAAATTCGTAGCAATAAGCCCTTGGGTTTCACTAGAAAAGAAACTAGCAGACAAGGGGATGCTGTTGTGGTCCTCCCAACCCCACAGTTTCAGCATCCTTCGTCCAGCTGTCCCTAGGGTTTGAGGTAGGGTTTCCATCCACCTATCCAGAACCTTCTTTTTCCTCTTTAAGGAACTTCACACATACCAATAACAACGAGTGACATTTGTTTACCACTGTAGTGGACGCAGTGCTTTTACTGAACATGTTCTCACTGGAGTCACATAACATCCCTGTGGGGTAGGTACTAGAAGTAATATTATCCCCATTCTGCAGATGAAGAAATAGAAGCTCAGAGAGGCTGGGTGTCCCATCCACAGTCACACAGCTGAACCTAGGACTATGACTTTGGAGTTCAGTATTTTAGGGACATTACTTGACTTCTCACCTTTCAAACCAAGGGGTGTCAATATTTAGATATTCTGTGTGTGTGTGTGTATATAAAACACAAAAAGTGGTTAAAGCAATGAATAAAAGACCATCGAGGCAATGATTTTGTTGCTCCTCCAGTAAACATTATATATTAGTGTACCGTTGAGTATTTTAGACTGGGAGACTTGGCTTCTTGCCCAGTCTGACTGTCAAGGCCTGCTCTGCTTGTGCCACCCACGGTGATGCTGGCACCCAGAGTCTCTGGTCATCCAGAGCTGGCCAGAGTCTGTTTTGCAGTCACCCCAGCATCCTCTAATTCCACATTAATTCCTGTGTCACTGGCCTCCTCACACAGGACATGCCATCTCCTGACTCTGGAGACTCTGACTCTGTGTCACTGGCTGTCCTCCCCTCCCTGGCATCCCTTTCCCTCCCCGTCTCCACCTCCTGGCTTCCTTCAAGTCTCTCTGCCTTCTACAAGGAGCCTTTCCCAGTCCTACCGAATCTTAGAGCGATTACACTGTGACAAGTCCCAATTTATCCTGTCTCGACCTTGTCTGTCGGCACTTCCATTACACTGTGCACTGCTCGAGTGCAGGGACTGGGCTTTTTGTTTAGTTGTTTTTCCCTTTCTTTGTATCCCCAGTGCTTAGTATAGTGCCTCTAGTTAGTAAGTGCTAGCTGACTGACTAGCTGTGTTGTGTAACATCAGGCAATCAATTTAACCTTTTTGGGTGTTAGGTTCCACACCTGTAAATGAGGATGTACTAAATAATTTCTAAGGTTTCTTACACAACTAAAATTGTATAATTCTATGGTAACGTAAGGCTCCTTGAGAATAGGAATTTTGTTTCATCTTTTGCATTTTTATACTATATGTATACACAAATGGTAAAAATTTGGTGAGAGACCCACAGAAAAAAAAATCAAGGTTCTTGACTGACAGATGGCCATATCCAGGTGGTTCTGAGCACCACACTGCACCATCATTTTTTCTGCCATGCTATTTGTCATGCACAGTCCCCCATTTGTTTCCCTCAGCCCCCACTTTCCACCTCTTGCCCTTGAACACTATTGCTTCCAAAAAAACCTTTCCCTAACCCTCACTCCTTTAGTCTCTTCTGATAAGAGTACACACTCCTTAAAGATAGGAACTGTCTCATAATCTTATATCTCCCAGTGCTTGGCATAAAGTTAATACTTGATAATTTTTTTTTTAATTCATGAATTCATTCATTCATTGGTACTACAAATCTCTAAACCAGAGGTGGAGAACCTGCAGCCTTGAGGCCATGTGAATCCAAATCCTTTTATTAAGGGGATCTGTTCTGTGAGGTTTGGATTTGGTCAAAGGGCTGCAAAGGTCCCCCACCCCTGTTCTAAACCATACCAGCTCTCCCATAACATTTCAAGAATCAGGGATGTCAGACAAGAGAAAGGTGCAAGCACCTTTAGCTGCTGCAAAGCTCTGGCGATGACAGGCTGACTAGAGGTTTGTTCTTGGTGCAAAGTCACAAGTCCTTCAATGGACTGCTGGAAAGCTTTTCTCTGGCTCACAAGATGGGCAGACTGCATGACTACTAAGAGTAGATTTTCAACCTAGGAATATAAAATCAAATTTAGTACACGAGAAGACATTGACACATTTCCCACTTCCAAAATTCCAGGGCAAACCATTACTACCAGAGGAAAGAAAACAACATGTGTACATTTAAATAAGTTAATGAACTAAATTACGATGGTTACAAAGTATTTTCCTCATAACACTGCAAGGTAAGTAATATGTGAATGGATCTATGATCTCATGGACTTTTACATCCTCTCCAAGGAAACAGATTGCAATCTATCTATGCCTGCCTATCCTGTGAGACTCTTGTCCATATGCTCCCACACATGTGACATGGAGAATCCACCCCATTATTTTCTCCTGACATCACAAGGGTACCACAGCTGTCTTGTTATCCCTCACTCTCACAGTCCATCTCATCTTCCTATGATACAATTCCTTGATAACTTTTTCTTGGTATTCTTCTTCAGAGTTCCTTATTGGTTATATGTTGAAACCCATTCATACCTACCGTATGAATCTTATTTTATAGATAAGGAAACTGATATTTAGATTAAGTGAACTGACCAAAATAAAGTCAATAAATACCAGAGGTAGGATTCTAACCCAGTCTCTGGATATCAAGTCAAGTGTTTTTCCACTACATCATGGTGCTTCTTCAATAATTTCTAACTATTCCAATTTCCTAGATATCAGTCCAACTTACACACATTCTATCTAGACGTAATTAATAAATTAATTTCTTTTCTCACGAATACACCCACAATGCAATTGATAATCACAAATAAAAGTCTTTAGGCTCTTCAACACAACCCAAAGTTCCCATTCCAAGGGGCAAATCCAAGGGAAAGTCAGAGATAAACTGCTGAGCATAGATAAATGACCTGGTAGATGTTGTCTACAGACCTCCAAGTCGCTCTCCTTCCTGCTTTAACGTTTGGTACATGGCTCAAAATTTTTCTCTCTTTCCCAACTCCTGTCCTCATACTAGGGGACTTCAAAACACATACTGACTCTCCATCAAACATGTTAACCACTCAGTACCTCAACCAGCTCCTCCACCCCACCTCAGCCACACACCAAAGATGGCCACTCTTCTAGTGGAATCTTCAATCTCTATTAGTTCCTTCCCTTTAATCAGTAAACATACCCAGTTCAGTCCTTCCCTAACCTTAAAAAAAAAAAAAATACTCCAACTTCCTTCAAAAAGCCAAACCAAAACAAAAAATCCTGTTTGACTTTGCGATTCTGTCAAGCTATCATCCCCCTCTCTTTTCCTTAATTACCAAAATTCTAAAAATAGCTTAAACTCATTACCTCTACTTCCTTACCATCTATTATTTTCCTCAATATCCTTCCATTATCAACCATCTATTTAAATCTCTAACCTTCTAATGACCAGATCACTGCCTTCTTCTCGGTTTTTTATTTCCTTGACCTCTGTGCTATGTGTAGCATAGTTGAATATAACCCTCCACTACCCTGGCTTTTATGTCACTGTTCATTCCTAGTACTCTTGTCTTTCTTTACCATTCTCAGTCTACTTCCCTATTTATTCTTCTTTCTTCTACTTCCTAAGCCAGATCATTCCCCATAAGACTGCTTTCAATCCTCTTCCCTCTCAGTACTCACCTAATGGCAATTCATGCCCCATGCCTTCTATATAGATTGCTTCTAGATCTTTTTTCTTTACCTCTGACCTCTGCACAGCATGCTTCTCAGTGAATTTTCTAAGTCTCCAATAGCCCGCTACAGATTTTTATCTTTATGTTAAACCAAATCCTCAAATTAAAGAAGCCCAAAGCGGAATTCCTGACTTTACTCCAAAACCAGTCTCCTTTCCTAATTTCCCATTTCTTTGGATGGTATAGCTAGACTCCCAGTTACCCAGACTTGAAACCCACGTGTCATCTTTGACTCTTTCCCCTTTCCTACATTCAATAAGCTTGTCAATTCTATGTCACAAACATCTCTTGCTTTCATCCTTTCTTTTCCATTTCTATTAATACCATCTTAGTTCAAGTTTTATTAGATCTTGCTTAAATTATAGCAACAGCTACCTTACTGTTTTCCCTGCTTCTACTCTTATCCTTCAATAATTGATCTTTCATACTCCTGCCAAAGTATTTATTCCAGTGCATTATCTGACTGCATAACTCCCTTTCAGAAACTGTGACTAATTTCCCACTGGCTATTAAATGAAATATGAACCAATTAGTCTAATCATCAAGCCCCACCCCCCAAATTTGACTCCAACCCACCTCTGTTTGCACTTAATCTCACATTACTCCCTGTCATATACACTACAATTTTGCACAACAAAAAATCAAGATATATTTTCAGAAATTACACACTGAAGATTGTCATACCTGCATACTTCTAAGTGTGTCAACTGTTTCCACCTGAGGCACTATTTTGACAGGTGGCCCTTCCCACGTGTTCCAGTGGTCATCTAAGTCATGATCTCGATCACCATGCTTGGTCATGAGTAAGTAAGCGTCAATTAACACATCATCTGAATCTTTCGAACAGTCCTTTCCTGCAGCTGCATTTAGCAGTTGCAAAATAACACATTTCTCCCCAGCAAGGGTATGTGGAACAAATACTTGCAAATTTTCCAATCCAGGAATTTGTACCTGGAAAGCAAATGAATTTGAATGTTCAATAAAGAAACACAATGTATATAGTACCCAGTTTGCAGGAATATATATTGCAAATGAAAACAGATTAGCTTTAAATAAAAAATGTCTCCAAAGAGTCCTCCTAAGGATAACTATTAGGGAAAATATTCCTTAGGAGAATAATTCTAATAGCTTCTGAGTTGCCTTGTTTTCTGAGATACAGGTATTCGGAACATAGTTCATATTCCAAGGTCTGTAATTCAAATCATTCTTCATTAAAGGCTTTAAAAATTTTGTCACAATAAAGTACAAATTGCGCATGTAATAATTATATGTAATAACTGTTTACTACCTGACTACCAATGATAAAATGTCATTAACAGACAAAATTTAAAATGATGCCGTTATAAAACCAAAGTATGCTGAAATTTAAATCACATTAATAACTACTATGCACATAAAAGGCTAAAAGAAGGTAGTCAATGTAATGTAAAATTAATTAGCTTTACCCATATATTTAACTGTACATATTTTTAGAATTTTTTGTGATAATATCAAGTTTGCTTTCTGTAGCAGCAACAAAACTCTTTTTAGTATTTACATCAAGGTATTGTTTTAATGAAATATATAATGAAGCTAGTCATAATGAAAATGACCACTCCCCAAGTACAGAACATAATAACTCTACCCAGGGTTGAGCTGGAGCCAGTTGCTATTGTTAAATTTACAGTGAGCACAATTTACATTTCAGAAACTGGCAAGTGCTACAAATTAGGGCTTGATTTATTGTTCTGTTGATTGGCTCAACTTAAGAAAGTGATGGACAAAATGTTAATAATACAGAGTAAATATAAAGTGTGTCCTACCTACATGTTTTTTTTTTGTTTTTTTTTTAAAAAGAGTTAAACATTTATCAGCACAAGAAAGACTTTAAACCACTACATTTAAGTTTACCACTGGTAAGGTAATAAGGTACTGAGCAAACTATTAAGTACAAAGCAAAGTAATACCACAGAAATTTCATCATCTCACGTAAGTTATATGTGTGTGTGTACAAACACAAAAACATTTTTGCTGACTCAGTTCTTTAAAGAAGCAAGTACCATTTAATTAGACATAACCTTAAATTAGTGAATTTTAGAATTGTAATGTCAAGACTTTATATAGCACATCATTCTCTATACAGATTTCTCCTGGGTAAACACATTTTGATTACATGTAATAAATACATGCACATATGTTTAAGTGTACACAAATAAACATCCACACATGTGCTTTTGATTTGCCTTCATTCCCTAACAGTAACACTTTACCTACCTACCTCCTCTTCCTTATGAACAACCTTTCAGTTTTCAAGGTGGATGTGTTTATTAATAGACTGGTCTTTTAAGCATTTGTATGACTTTTATAGCTCTTCTGTTTTAAGGACAATAAAACCTCAGCCTTCTGGAAAGGGCCATTTTTAGAAATATGACACTTATAGAAATGACTCTGGATTTAGAAGTCATCAGATCAATAACCTCAGAACCTCTCTGGTGGGGAAGATGCTTCTAAATACCCAGCAAAAAATACATATGCCAAGAAGAAATGCAGCCCTGAGCATTGTAACTACTCTGTTATGTCAGGTCAGCTGCAACATGTGGAAGGAAAGGAAACTCCCTGACTGAACAGAGGCGTCTACAAAAAGGCTGACCTTTCCCCTCCTAAAACTAAGAAGCACAAGGGGGGGGGGGGGGAGAATGAAAGGAGACAGAAGAGACAAGAATAAAGAAAAGTAGAGAAGAAAAGGCACCACAACACAGAGGATTAACAGCAAAGAACAGACATGCTGATGCCAGCCAAAGATGACGACAGAATCCATTACAACTCTAGAAAACTTGGCTAACCACAACTACTCAGACGCCCAAGGGTTCTGAATAGCCAAGGTTTTACTACATAAATTTAATTCTGTATACTGCCCATAATTTCTTCTAATTTTGCCTATAAATATAAGACAGTATTTAATTCCATCCTCACTTATCTAAATGAAGTGCTAGTATATCTGTCCTTTTGGGCTAAGCACAAATGCAGGCTCAGCTCAGTAGTAATTTGAGTATCATATGCATAGGTGCATGATTTTCTTTTTGAAACATAAGCTAGCACCAATTTTTATCTTCCTAATTCTCCAATGATGTACTTTGATCAGAGACTGATGAAGTATAGCCAAGTGAAATTTACAGATGATCCCCAAACTTTATTTTAACTAATAATCTCTCTTGAAAAGATATATATTGTTCATTCAGCAAATAGTGTTGTATGTATGACATGTAAGGCACTCAATGACTATGTAACAGACAGAGATGTGCGATTCTCTTCTATAGACTATTGCAGAGTGGAATAATCAAAAGTTAAAAGTGCAAAGCAGACTAAGAGAAAAAAGGTGGAGTTTACATAAACCATGCAATCATCTTATAGGCTAATCAAGAGCTAACTGGATTTAATTATAATTTTCACAGTAACCATAAAGACAAAGATACCAAAAAGGGAAAATAAAACTACAATGTTGGAAATACTTTATTATCATGAATACAACGGTTTCATTTCAAATACTATTATTACATAACTCCCTGAGCTTACACAGTACTCAAATCTAAGTGTGCTAATAAATTTTACACGACACACTGAAGAATTAATAACGGCTAGCATTTATAGAGCTTTAAGGATTGTAAAGCATTTACATAATAAGATGTCTTCAGTGTCTAAATTAGCACAATGCTTTACACATAACAGCAATAACTGTTTGTTCAATGAATTTTTAAAAATTACTTTAAAACAGTATTAAGACAAATAAAAAGGGGAAATGTTGGTGGCAAAGAACTTTAAGAAAGGTAGTTTGCTGTATTTTTAAAAAGACCTGTAGAGAAAGGCAGGAAATAGTAAATAAGTATGGTACAGTCTTTGAAGAACATCTGCCAGGGCTGGTAAAGCCCAGGAGCTGAGGCTGACAAAGGAAAACATGACTCTGCCACCCCTTCCACAGAAGGGACAGTCAGGTGGAACAAGGGGGAGGGAAGAGTCTGAGTCAGAAAAGCCTGAGTTCAGATTTGACCTCAGACACTTCCTATGTGATCCTGGCCTAGTCACTTAACCTGTCTGCCTCAGTTTCCTCATCTTTACAATATTGAAAATAATATCACCTACCTCCCAGGGCTATTGTGAGGATCAAATAAAATGATATCCGTAAAGTATTTAGCATAGTATCTGGCACACAGAAAGTGCTATGCAAATGTTAGTTGCTATTATTATTATTAATATACAACCACAGAATCACAGATTTAGAGCTGGAAAAGCCCTTACAGGTCACATGATCCAACATATTTATTTTATAGATGAGGAAACAGAACCAAAAATCACCCAAGTAATAATGAGCACTGTTGGGATTTGATCTCTAGACGCCCTGACTTCAAATCCTGCGTATTTCCCATTCTGCCATGGACAAGACTGACAAAACTGAAACGACTGAACAACAGCACCAACAAAAATGCTATTTCTACTCGAGTGGGTTAACTGGGGTGCTACAGGTTCTTGGAACCACAGGTGAGAGTGGGGTGGCAGGTGGACACCAAGAGTGGATAAGCAGCCCTCACACCAGAGGTGCTAGTCTTCCCTGATACTTACATACCCCAATGTTGTGGGGGGAGGGGGAGGATTAAGACATGTAGGTAATACATGTAGTCAGGGCATGGAAGGATGACTCATGCCTTTGATGCCTTAGGATCAGTGATGTCTCCTAATGATATCATCACACTGATACAGTTGGGCCTAGACTCCCCTTTTTTCCCCATGCTTAAATGTTATTTTACTGCATATACAATCCACAGCTTCTGATGCACATAAAATCCTTCAACTCTCTTGTCAAGGGAAGAACAAGTACTAGCTTGCTTTTTAAGGTCCACTGCCTTTTTCCAGATCTTTTAGAACTAAAAGACAGGTAGATACCATTCCTTGGACACCAACAAAAAGCCCACCTCAGGTACTCCTATCTTGTTCCTTCAGAGTGCAACGAGGGCTTGCTTGGAGCAAGCCCAGATCTCCTAAAATTGAGCCACACTGTTTCTGAGAAGAGACAGTTTATGTCCTCCCCCAACACAAGTGGGAGTAGCCTCCTTCAATTGGCTGTACACCAGGAACAAGCAGCCAGGAAAGCAAGCAAGTCTGTCCCAGCCTGACAGTTGGATACTGAGGCCTCTTGAGATTTTCAGCCCCAAGTTTCTTCTTAACCAAGACTAAGATCCTCCCAGCTACAGGATACCTTCAAGCTCTGTCTTTTCTTTGGATTCCTCTTCCTGGTCTGGGGCCTTTGGTCCTTTCTTAAGAGACCTTGCTATAATTTATGCAGATTATTCGTTTTTCCCCCAGTAATTTTAAGACTAGACTATCAACCTATTAATGGTTATGCACCCAACGATTACCAAACAGCTTGGAGTTTGGAGTTCTCAAATATTCAAATCCTGTGTCTCTTCCATTTTCTCATGCAAATGACTGGGTGAGGAAAAGGCACTACAGACAACCCCAAGGGGCAAGCTCTTTGTCCCCTTCACTTGTTCAATCAGCATTCCTGGCCCCTTCCTGGATAGTTTCAGCCAGTCTCCAAACCTCAAAGAATGACCAAGTTTGTCTCCTTAACCCTCTCCAAGAATTGAGAAAATGAATCTTCCTCCCTTCACCGTAGAAGTGGAGGGATGGAAGTTCGGAACAGCTAATAAATATACTGTCATACATGGTTAATGCGCTGATTAGTTTTGATTGACTATTTTTTTTCTTTCTTCTTAAATCCTTGTTACCAAGAGTAGTTGACTAGATAGGGGAAGGGGGAAGGATATATTCAGAAATCAAGGTGATACAAAAAACAAAAGGAATAAACATCTCTACAGGGTCCGTTATGTGCCAGGTACTTTACTAAGCAATTTATACAAAGATAATTAAAACACTAAAGGAGAACAGTTCCTCTGAAAAACAGTATAACTTATGTTTGTAAACGTAAAGTCCATAATCACATCTGAATAACGAAAGAAATATCAAGAAACCACCTAAGTGAAAATAAATTGTGGGTTTGGGGGTTTTTGCCTTTTAATTGTTTAGCATTACGTTATCTGTGAGTTAACCTGTGTTTTGACAATTAGTAGAGAAAAAGAAGAAATGAGAATAGGTATGCATGCACCCAGGTATAAATGGAAAGAGTACATCCATGATGCTGTCCTGATACAGATGGTGCCTTAGAGAGATGTTCTGTAAAACCTTCAACCTTCCTCCCAAGGAAGAGCATAGATTTCACACATCAACATTTGCTGAAAGCTTCTGGCAGGAAAACAAACACCGTGTAGAGAACTATGCTAATAATATCTCTATGAATCAGATATATTCTCTTTCTTCACAAACATCTGAAAAGTGATCGTCTTCCCAGAGCAAGTTGAGTCAGGATTACACTCCTCTCTCTCTCTCTCCCTCTCTCTCTCATATATCTCTATATATCATCTATCTATCTATGATTCCCTCTGAAAGATGTGACTGATATAAAAGACCATAGATCATAGATTTAGCGGTGTAAGGGCAACTTAGAGACAGGTCATCTAGTCCAATCTTTTAATTCTACAGATCAAACAACTGAGACTCAGAGAGCTTAAATGAACTGTCCACCTTCAAAAAGTAAATGGTAGAAGTATAATCTGAACATAGGTCTTCTGACCCTAAATTCAGCATCCTGCATTTCTTCTAGAGAGATGTTTGGTCTTGTTAAGTTTTATTTTGTTCTGGCATGTCTGGATTTATTTACTAAGACTTCTCTTGTTCTTGAAGTGAGAATATATTTTAACATATTTAAAACAAGATCTGTATATAAATGATCATCTGTTAGATTAGTTATGTCAAACTCAAATAGGAACAGATTCCTGTGGCCACGTATTGACTTAGAAAACCACAAGTTAACATTACATATGTTGTACTGCATTTATATTTATTTTGTTAAACAATTCCAATTACATTTTAATTTGGTTTGAAGCACTTAGGAGTTTTGCAGGCTGCACTTACCTGAGTTTGACACTTCTCAGAATACAATGTGATGTCTACATTTCACTGATGCTATTTTAAATAATTTTACCTTAACATAGTGTTTTGATTTCAGCATATCCAGAAGGTCTTGCACTGGTGCTGAGACTATGAATTCTGCTGCTATTTCCAGATCCTAGAGTCACAGTTAAAAAGAAAATTACTTTTACTGAGTTGAATGCTTTCTTTAAAGACACACAAAAATATAAATAATGAAAACCAAACTAGATTACCATCATCAGCTCACCTTTCTTAACATTTTAGCAAAGCCAAGTGCTTTGGAAGCCCTTTCTCTAGCTTCATGAAAGAGCTCCTTCAGGGCTCTGCTGGTCTCTATAACAGATCTCCTGTAAAGTTGATTGAAATCCTGTTACTATGAATTAATATATGTGCCAGAGAATAAAATATATATACACACAAACAAATGCTACTTTCATCAAAATAAATTTAGACTGCTCGTAAAAAGCAGTAAAATAACAGATACATTATGAAACTTGCTTATTGTTTTCTTTTTTTAAAAACTGTATTTTCTCACACAAGTTAGTAAACATCAGTGAAAACCATTACCTTCTAAATTTACTTTTGTTTAAGATCATATCTCTGAAAGTTTTAGGAACCACATGGGACCTTTATTTAACTCCAGTCCACCTATAAATATTGAGAATCAAAAGACCAAAAGCTTTTTTCACATTTTAGAAGGCAACAGTCTTTTCTCTTCCCTTAGGAAAATATGTAAGCAGAATTAGTTCTATTTATCTTTAACCTTTCAGTCCTATTCTTTTGTAAGTGTATCTTTAAACTAAAACATCTCTACTTTCAATTAATACACTCCCAGTTCACTAATAAATAAAATGTCTCCTCAAACCATAAACAATAAAACATGAGAACAAAAACCAAACCAAACCATATAATACCTCCTTGAGGGTCCTAGGACCAGGAATCTAGAGCTGGAAAGGATATCAGAAATCACTTAGCCCAATCCCCTCATTTTTACAGATGAGGGAACTAAGGCCCAGGGAAATTAAGTCACATAGGTAGTATATGAGATGGTAATAACTTTTAGCTTCTACATAAATGGAAAATCTTGGAAAACTATAAAATGCTAGAAAATATAAAGTTTATTTACAATTGTAATTTATCTCATGTTAATTCTAACTCAATTAGTATGTTTAACAGATTTCATGTTCATGAAGGAGACACAAAATAGGGAATAAGCTGAAAAAAGAAGACAGTTAAGACAGCAGCTTGACCTGATTTCATCTGAAGCAGTGCTATCATCAGCACTAGTCCAGAACTCAGCACAGCTTTCCTGCAGGCCACAATCTAAAAATCCTCCAGTAGATTTCAACAGCATTCCTGCAATGTCACTGAAAGAACATAATAGAAAAAAAGAAATAAAACTAAGGAGAAAAATTACCTTTACTTATTTGCCAATCCCTACAAAAACATTAACTTCCCCATAAACATTGAGTTCAATACTGAAATGCAGTTTAGGGACAAAGGTTACTAAGAACCATGCTCAATTCTCCCTTTTGCCAGGGTAACAAGTGTTTCTCTGGTAGAAAAGGAATAAAGTCCACCATCAGACTCTCTCACAGTCTTCTCTACTTATTCAACACTTTTATAAAGCTACAGTGCAAAGAGAAGTATTCATTTCTAAGCAGAAGCTTTAACGAGAGTCATTTCTTAAGATACTGGAAACAGAGTACAGATATCTCAGGTTATACTGTCATCTTAAGCCTCCACTTCCCATGTAAAACAGGAGGAAGACAAGGACCTAAAGAGCTGTTTCATTTTGGTCAACTATTCCACATCTGTGTAAACCTATGTAGGCCAATTTCTCTGGTTTCCATGAGCCTTCCAGTTTAGGGAACTGGCCTCAACAATAATGATTTCAACTGAACTAAAATCTGAAACATTGTAGAAAACAAGCACTTTAAACCAAATTGATATTGTAAGATTAAGAAAGCTAGTAAGAAGGTTACATGCAAAACAATAGTAAATCCTACCAAAACAATTTTCCAGCCTGTGCTTCTCCTCCTCTTATATAATGAGTTATTTCTTTGGTGAAATTCCATTCTTCTTCTAATAGATTTTTTAAACTATGAGATGCTTGAGGTAACTGCTGCAACATTTTGATCCAACTTCTCATGTAATCAAAATATACCTTTAAATATAAACATAAAAGAGAAATGTATAAGCTTTCAACTAAGTAAGTATAAAAACTTCAAATTAAAAGTAGGCAGAAACACTGACAGTAACAAGTAAAAGTTAATGAGGGAGAACACCAAAAAAAAAAAAATTAAAATTAAAAAAGACAGGATAATGACAACAACAAAAATTCAAGTCTTAAGCCATTTAGTACTAGGGAAAAAAAATAACTCTTTATACACCTCAATATGCTCTTGAAAGTATCATTGTACTATGTATTTAGCACAATGCAATAACTGACATTTATAATGATTACAATGAATCCTCTAAAAGTTAAATTGTGTTAGCATCCCATGTAAGAAGACACAGATGTGCACAATTCATTTAAGTTAGTTTTGCATGAAAAACAGTTAAAAGAACTTAGGAAAAACTTTATATCCTATCTGATGGAAACCTAAAATATACTACATACTTCACTGCCTTCTTAACTAGAATAAATTCTTAACCACATTTAATGGAAAATTTTAATTGTCAAAACCAAAAGGTTAAACCTGTAATCGCTGATCAAATTCACTTGTGTGGATGAATCATAAACAAATAAAGAACAATAATGAACAAATAAGAAATTCAAATCAACTACATTCAACAAACATTTATTAAATATCTACAATGTGCCAGCTTCTTTGCTAGGTACTGGGGATATAAAAACAAAAATGAAATAAAAGACATCATTTATCACAACCTGCTTACTGCCAACCCCTGCCAGAATCCAAAGAAGATAATTACTAAAGATTGAGCAAATCTCAAGAATCTGAGAATTAGGGGGGAAATCCATAGCAGTAGTAGTCGTCATTGTCGTAGTATATAAATCATCATTATATAGAAAAGGTCAACTGGAAAATATCAATAACTATCTCACACACACACACACACACACACACACACACACACACACACACCCCCGACCGACATATATTCCAATCTCTGAAAAATTTTATAACATTATCAATAGTTATATGCAGGGCATACTTAATGAAGGTTTGAAAACTGAAGACTCAGACTTTTGCAAACAATACTCTAAAGGCATCCTTCTGTTTTCGCTTCTAAAATAAACTTTAGTGATGCCTCCTGCATGTAATTTCACAAAGAGCCTCACATGAACATTTTGTGGCAAAAAAAAGAAAATTAAACAAAAACATATAATCTTTTAAATATCTGAAAACACATGCAATATTCTAGTCTATATTCCTTTACCTCTCTGTTACGATAGAAGAGGTAGGTTTAATTGTCTATTCTCTGAGACATTCATTGGTATTTCAATCACTCAGAATTTGACTTCCCGAACCTAGTCTCCTTCCTTAGCCGTAGTGTGGAATAATGTATACTCATTAGAAATCTCAAATTCAACATGTCCAAAATAGAACTCATTATTTTTCCCCTGAACCTTCTCTTTTGTTTTTCACTATTACTATCGATGGCACAATTTCCATACTCCTAGTCACCCAAGTCTGCAACACCAGTGTTATCCTCAATTTCTCACTCATCCCACATATCCAACCTGCCGCCAAATCTTGCATCTCTACTTTTATATCTTTTATAAGACCCCCTCATCTCTACTCACATATGCACTACACTAATTCAGACTCTCATCACCACAGAACTACTGCAATGGCCTTCTCACTCCAAATGATCTTCCACTTAGCTGCCAGTGATTTTCTTAAAGCACAAATATGATCATGCTTCCTTCCACTACCCCATCTCCCCCCACTCCATAAACTTCAATGACTCCCTATTACTTCAAGACTCATATACAGAATCCTCCGTACGGTATTTAAAGCATTTTCTAACTGGCCCTTTCCTAGTCTTCCTACTCTTCACCCCTCTTTGCACGTTACAATCCAGTCATTCTGGCCTACCTGCTGTTCCTCACACATGACACTTCACTTCCCAATTCCAAACAGATGTGCTGGCACTCCACCATGCTTGCAATGCTCTCCCTCTTCACCTCTGGCTCTCAAGAATTTATAGCTTCCTCCCAGACTTGATTCAAATGCCACCATCAGTACGGGCCTTTCCAGGCCCCAGACGCTTAAGCTTCTCCTTCTAAAAGGTTGCCTTCAATCTACTCCCTATATTTTTTATGTACTATTTCTTTACATGTAGCTTCCCCATTAGAATGCAAGCTCTTTGAAGTTGTTTTTGTCCTTTTTAGTACCCCAAGCACTTGGCACTGTGCCAATCTGTGGACTGACTGAATGATTTCCATTAGTCATTTAAAAAATGCCTATTGGTGTCATCATTGTTTCCATTATTCTTCGTACATATCTTCCTATGGTTCTTTGAATTCCTCAAGTCATCCTAAGTTACTGCCCAATAATATTACATTATGTTTACATAGCATACTTTTTTAGCCATTTCCCCAACTGACAAAGTTTAAACTAAACTACCCACAGTCATGTAGCTGGTAACTGGCAGAGCCAGGATTTTAACCTGTTTTCCTACTCTATGTTCAACTACCTTTCTTTAAAGTCTCTTCCTGGGCTTACAAATTCTTTTATTGTAGTTATATCATTTTCCACTGAACAAAGGCTGGAAGAAAATTGTATATCTAAAGAATCAGTGGATTCCTTACATTTTTATGAAATAAAAAAAATTCTTTCGACAAAGGCATCTAGGTGGCACAGCAGATACAGAGTTGGACCTGGAGACAAATCCAGTCTCAAATACTCACCAGCTCTGTGACCCCAGGCAAGTCACTTTACTTCTGCCTCAGCTTCCTTATGTGTAAAATGGGGAAATTTTAATAGCATCTGCTTCTCAGGGTTATTATGAACATCAAATGAAATAAAACTGAAAAAGTGATATATAAATGCTAGCTATTATTAAAACTTTTAGCAAGACAATGAGTGTGATGAACAAGAATGTTTCTTTATAAATACTAGTTTAATCTTAACTTTGATAAAAGAAACTTATTAAATAATGTATTCATTTTTATAACTTTTTAAAGTCAAAGGTATTTTACATATTTGGAATTAACTATATTTTACAATGTAGCTGATGTGCCCATTTCCAGAACACCTTGAATTTTAAAGACTATAAGTGATTTAAATTCAAAAAAGAGAGAGTACTGTGGGCCATAATTAGACATGGCTTCCTTCCTCTAGATAGGGTAGGATATGAACTGAGGAATGAAGGTAAGATTCAGCTAGGTAAGTAAATGGAGAGAAGAGTATTCTCTGAGCAAGGCAGAAGTAACACACACTAGAAAGGATCAAAGTTAGGAATGAGGTGGTTATATATAGTGGGCAAGAAGACTAACAAGATGGCAACGGAAAGAGAAGCAGTGGGGAAATGAGGTAAGGTGGGGCCTACTCATGGGCCTAGGCTACTCTGCCCCCAAATGAATTATGTGATATTTAGACTAATGTAAGATTTCCTGTCACATAAAAATGGGGGGTGGGCACACACCACAACACCCATACCTACAACACAGTCACAAATGGCCATCTAGCCTTTGCTTGAAGACCACAAAGTAAAGTGGAGTCCACTTCCTGTTGGGCATAACTCTAATTATATAAAGGCTAAATTGGTCTCATTGCAATCGTAACTCATTCCACCTACTTCTACCCTCTGGGGAAAACAACACAAGTCTGATACCTCTTCTTTAAGATAAGAAAACCAAACTAATTGTCACAGGTTTATCATGCAGAACAAAAAAAAATAAAACCAAGCCAAACCAAGATAACTACTTTTCTCATCATTGATCCTTACCATCAACATTTTATGCAGGTCCTCTTCAAAAGAGTCTATATTGCAGTCAATCTTTTCCAAATCATCTAATACTTCATGAAGCATGAATTGGTAATATTGCTTCATTAACAGTCCACCCTTCAGGACCTCTTTACACTCTCTTACCAGCTGTAAGAAAAGAAATACACATTAGAGTTACAATCTATCATTTAATCTTACTCAATTTCTTAGCAGTTCAATTAATTCAACAAGTATTTAACATGATCCTATGTGCCAGGTACTGTACCATATACCAGGAATACAAAAACAAAACTCAAAACTGTCTTTGTTCTGAAGGTGCTTAAGATCTTCAGCAGTAAAACAACATACACATACAAAGTAAATACAAAATAACTTGTAGGGCAGTGGAAGTGGTCAAAACGGAAAGATCACAAAAGACCTCAAGCCGGAGGTGGCACTCAGGGGAGCCTTGAATAAAGCAAGGTATTCTAAAAGTAGGGACTTGAAAGGGAGCATTACTGGCATGAGTACCAGTCTGTGCAAAGAAAGACAGAGGTGACAGATAATATATTTGTATGTCAGCTATTTTTAATGGTGTTTAGCCCCCACAAATGACTAGAGAAAGTTGACTTCAGAAGAATTTTATATAAATTCAAATTTTGTCAATTTATGATTATGTATAAAATATCTTAGCAGGCTCAAACCCAATGCCTTCCTAATTTATGAAGTTTGTTGCTGCTTTCTACTTTCAAATGCCCCAGTAATCAGACATTTCAACACAGCTTGATTCTATCCTTTAGTCCGTCACCCTTACTACTGCCACCATTCACTCCCAGAGGAGAAAGTCATGAAATTATGCTACATCTGGTCTAATAAAAATGCACACTATTTAATTTCTACTGGGCCCTCACTGCAACAAGTCCTTTTAGCTCAATTCTGAAGGACCTACATGCCATTACCCACAACCATTCCAGCTGATTTCCATGATCATAAATCCCCCAGGAACACCCCCAATCCCCTGAACCTAAGCAGAAGAAACTGCTTCCTACTTTGCTGAGTAGAGACCAGTCAACTATCAGCAGGGGTCGATCACCAAACGTATAGGAGGAATGAGTGGTGGGGGTGGGGGGGAAATCATGGCAGTAAAACAAGAAAAACAGTTCAAAATGGCTATTTGTATAGCTAGAAGCCAAGGGGAATAAACCACTCCGAAGGTCTCTGAATTCAGTAACTTCTTCACTCTGATCCTTCTCTCCATCTCTTGGCAGCTGGATTTCCATCTTCCTGCTAGCATTTTGATAGCCAGTAAATCACCTTCTCAAATCTCTCATAAAGCTATTGAATTAGGCTCTTGAATTTTTAATTTCCTTCTTCTACAATATACACTATGGCCCATCACTTCCATTCATTCATTTAATAAATATTTATAAAAGGTCTGTACTAGGCCTATGAAAGACAGTATACTAGGTTTTGGGGACACACACACACACGCGCGCGCACACACACACACACACACACACACACACACACACACACACATGCGCATGCACGCGCAAAAATGGTCCCTGCCTCAAAGAGCTTACATTCTATCAGAGGACACAAGGAAATAAAATTTGAGGAGGGAGAGAGCAATAAAAACTAGAAGAATCAGGAAAGTCACAAAGGAGGTGACTAACAAAAAAAGCTAATGATTCTGAGGTAGAAGTCAGGCAGGTATGATTCACAAAATCACACAATTTCAGCAATAGAAGTGAATCTCAATAGCTCCTTAGCACAGCTGACACCTCAAAAAGAATCTAGTTATCCAGTCTTTGACTTAAGGCTTCTGAGGAGAAAGAACCCACTGCCTTCTGGAAGCTGACTGTTAGCAAGCCTACCCTTACATCAATCCTACATTTGCCTCTTTGCAACTTCTACATAATACATAAAACAAGTAAATCCTTCTTCTACAAGACAGCCCTTCAAACATTTGAAATCAGCTCTTAACCCCATCTGCCTCCAAGGATTCTCTTCTCCAGGATAACCAACTCCAGTGTCCTTTTTTTTTTTGGTAAGGCAATTGGGGTTAAGTGACTTGCCCAGGGTCCCACAGCTAGTAAGTGTCAAGTGTTTGTTCTCTGAGGCTGGATTTGAACTCAGATCCTCCTAACTCCAGGCCTGGTGATCTATCCACTGTGCCACCTAGCTGCCCCTCAACTCCAGCGGCTTTAACCAATCCTTAAAAGGAATGAACACAAGGCCTTTCATCTGTATAATGACCTATTATAGCCCAGGAAATTTTCTGCAGGCAGATCTCTTGCAATGCATCCTAAGACATGAAATAGTAAACAAATGTACTGTAGTAAACCAGTTAAGGTGTGATGTGCCTGCTGTACAAAAAGTATGTTTTTGTGCCTAGAGACCCTTTTAGAGCTAAATCAGAAACTCAAGAGATGAACTTTGATATCTTTATATGTGCTCTTAAATTCCAAGATCATGAAAAGTAGGATTCTCTCTGAGAAAAGGCTTAAAGTAAGCCATGGGATGAGCTAAATTCTTGAATCCACTCTCCTTTACCCCTTTTTTGCCCTCTCAAACAATAAAAATGACCAAAAATCCAAAAACATAGCTCTGGAAGCAGAAGTAATACATAATACCTTGCTTCACTACCACTTATCACTCTGGAACCCTCCAAAGTGAGGTAGAATCTCTAATACATATCACAGGTGGGACTCTTCATGTACAAGGAGAAAGGGAAAACATCTTTTTTGAAGTGCTATATTAGCACCCCAATCTGGACCCAGAATTAGAGTACTGTAACATCCCTCTCATCTCCAGCTGGCTTTTAATATTCTTTAATAAATCTAATTTGGACACAAGTACTATGTGTAGGCTTCCTCCTTTTTCCCCTCTCCAGCTGGGATGCTCACATCATATACTTGCCCTTGCTTCCACCATCTGTATATATAGTTTTAAAAAAATCTAAGCTGATTGACACATTAACACTGGTCTTATGTTTGGCTTTTGGTCAGTAAATGAACTGAAACAGGAAGGAGAAGCTATTAAGTCCCATCATTTTGAAATACTCAGAATTCAGACATGTAGCTCTGATTCAAATTGCGGCAATGAGTGGCCCCAATTTACCATCCTTGATACCTGCCCCTGGGCAGGGGATTCTTAATTTTTGGGGATGTCATGGATGCCTCTGGCAGTCTGATGAAACCAATGTTCTTAAATGAGTAAGAGAAAGGGCATAAGTTTACAAAGGTAAACAATTATTGAAATATATTTATCAAAATAAAAATATCTATTCTTCAAATTCCAGGTTAAGAATCGCTGCTCTAGATGTTCTTCAGCTTATCAATGTCCTTCCTAAAATGTGGTATACAGAACTAAACATAATACTCTAGATGTAGCAGAGTACAAAGGACTATCACCACATTATGCCTGGGAGCTATGTTTCTCTTAACATAGCTCAGTATTACATTAGATGTTTTGGTACCATATCATCCTGCTGACTTACTTATATTGAGTTTGTAACCCCTAACAAGCCCCAGATCTTTTTCAGACAAATGCTGTCACACTATGCCTACTCTATTCAGCGCTTCGTAAACCGTGGGTCACAACTCCATACGGGGTTGTGACAGTTTAGTAAGTGCCGAAGGGGTCACAAGTGGAAAAAGTTTAAGACGCCCTGCACTAAATTATGCTTGTGAAACTGATGATTTTAAACCTGTGTTAAACTTCTATTTATCTCTATTAACTGACTTTAAGCAATTCTGCCCCAATCCTGTGAAGATCCAGTTATCTCATGTGTTAACTATCCCTCTCAGCTTTGTGTCATCTATAAATCTGATAAACATAATATCCAAGTTATTGATTGGTGCTTAGCACAGAGCCTGGCACATAGCAGGCACCTAATAAATGTTTACTGATTGACTGACCACAATGTTAAAACAGTACCCTACAAAGCAAAGATCACTGAAATACCTCATGATCTCCTTCCAAATGGACATCAAACCATTAATGAGTTTTCTCTGGTCTAGCTGATAAACCAATTCAAATCTACCTTCTCATACCATGGTTTAGCCCTTATCTCTTCTTTTCCATGAGAATAGCATGAGAGATTTTATTGAATACTTTCCTAAAATGGAGGCAAACCATTCTCTACAGCATTTCCCTGGTCTACTAGTGAAGTAACTGCCAAACTATTTCCTGATAAAACGATGCTGTCTCTCTGTAGTTAGTTTCCTCTTGTAGGTGTTCATTAACCGTCTCTTTAATCTAGAATTTTGCCAGGAATCAAAGTCAAGTGTATTATCTATAGTTTGCAGATTCCATTATATTCTCTTTATTGAAAATTGGTACATTTGCCCTTCTCCTGTCTTCTCCACAGTCTTTTGAAAATTAGTAGGGGAAATCAGCAATCCCATTTCCCAGCTATTTTAAGGATCTAATGACATAGTTCATCTGACTTGAACTCTCCAGGGGCAGCTAGGTGCTTTCTTACTATACAGTCACTTATCTGAGGTTGTTGCTATTTTTGTTGTCTCAACTTTCTGTACTGAACAGTCATTTTCTTCTGCAGAGATAACAGAAGCAGAACGAGAATTCAACAGCTTCAACTCTTCCTGTCTGCTATCACCATCCTACCCATCCCAAAGTGGAGTCATAGTTTTGATGCCTTTGAGCCTCTTCATTCCTCAATTTAACTAAAATGCAAAACAAAATGGCTTTTTATTATGCTTAAATTTTCCTCACCAAATTCAGTTCACCCAGAACTTCAGCATTCCTGACCCGTATCTTACAGTACCAAGCCACACTTCTGTATTCATTTCTCTACCCTACTTAAGCTTCTATCTTCTGAATATATTTGTTAAAAATCTAAGTTAAAAATCTAAGTTGGTTGGTGAACTCCCTGCACATCAACATGTGTTCTTAGACACTGATTCTTATTATTGGAATCAACTCTGCTTGTGTCACCAAAATTTCTTTCTTCAGAGTGTTCTTTTCCTATTGGGTCAATTTCCTCTATATAATTTTAAGTCCCTGGATCCTATCCATTTTTTCTCTGAATTCTATGAAATTTACCACCCCCCCCAAAAAAAATTAGTGTGCATGATATATTAAGTTTACTTCTTACCTTTCCCCTCTGAAGCTACCATAATCACTAACATACACTGGTGGTTTCCTCCAAAATTTCCTATCACTTCTATTTTAATAACTAGTTTCTCCTTTTAGGTTAGAATCAGACTGACAGTTTCCCATCAGTACCTTATCTACCTTTTGAAGAAATCATTCATTAGATGATAGAGAGATACTTAACCTTCATTAGATACTTAACTTTTAGCATACAATTGACACAGGATTCATCAACACTAAACGAAAAGATTCTGCTTCTGTGTAAAACGGATTCTCAATGCTACTCTTTGTGGTATGTGGCCAGTTTTTTTCCATTTTCCTTTATTTTCATTTTAATAATAGTTAATATTTACATGGCACTTTAAGGTTTGCAAAGCATTTTACAAGTATTATCTCATTTGAGCTTCACAATAGCCTTAGGAAGTAGAAGTTACTATTATCCTCATTTTACAGTTGAGGAAACTAAGGCTAAGAGAACTTAAGTGACTTGACCAGGGTCATGCTGCTATTAAGTGTATAAGGTAGGATTAAAAATCAAATCTTCCTGACTCCAGGTCTACCACTCCACCCACTGTTTCACTTAGCTGCCTCTAAAAAAGAGCCATCTTGTTTAGATCACCAAATCCATGGACAAATGTATTGTTACTGAATCTTGTCTGATACTCTATTGCTGGCCATCCTAATATCTTAAACTGTCAGAGAAATCTGAATTTTGCTCTCTGACACTATCTTCTTGATCAGCTTATTCACTTCTTATATTCAAATTTTTTTTTTTGAAACCTACTTTCAATCAGAGTAGCAATGAAAACATAACCTATGTCTCTTAAGTTTCCTGCTGGTGACAGAATCTATTTTCACATGAATCCTCAAAAGTGGGCAATAAGGTTTAACAAGTTTGAGGAGACTGCCATGATGCAGATCCATGTCTTGGAAGGACAGCATACCTAACTATTTTCAGATCAAGTCAACATTTTTTCACCTCAGTAACTCTAATCAAGAGAGTCACCAAGTAGTTTAACTTATCACTTCTTCCCTCTGATCAGTAATGGGTGGCCATTTGATCCTTATCATCATGCTGTGGTGCAGGAAATGCTGTCTCTTCTTCAGAAGCTCCAGCACCACACTCTGTGGGAAATATTTCAAACTTATTACATAAGCTCCAAAGGTTCAATGGTCCATCTTCCTTTCCTTTTCTGAGCCTAATTTTCCCCGGCTCCTAGACCTCCAGACCGTCTTATAACATTTTTTTGTTTTCTTTTTCAGATATTCCTTTCACTCTTTCCTTTAACCCTTTGAGCTACCATCCTTTCTCTGTTCTCCCTGTCACTATCAAATTTCTTAAAATTCCTGTCATTTAAAAGCCTGTCCCTATTTTTTCAAAGCCCCTTCAAATATCACCTCTACTATAACATTTTCCAAAATCCCTCCAGCTTGAAGTCATTTGATCATCCTCAGGTCTCTCTAGGAAGACCCTGGGTTCAAGTCTCATCTCTGACACATCCTGGCTTTATGACCCTGGATGACTTACCCCCTCATCTACGGAACTACCTAAGACCGTATGTTGCAGAGAAGTTCCCAACCTATACTGGGGTGGAGGGGTGAAGAGTTGCTTGTACCAATGAAGTCACAGATCAAATCCCTATTCCCCTTCCACATCTCTCAGAGCACTTTATCTGTATTTCTGCACTTACATTCTTCCTTCTGTTAAAGTATTTGTATACATATTTTTATCTCACCTATTACATTGTAACCCCTTAGAGGGAGAACAGTTATGTTATTCTAATACCAACCAAATGCCTTAAGCATAGCATGAACTCAAATAACATTAAATTGAATCATATGGTTCAACATTTTGTTTTACAGAAGAAGAAACTCAGGTTCAGAGGGGTTTACTTACCAAAGATCTCTAGCCAAGGACTAATAATGTAGCATTCTCCCCCTAATTTTCCAAGCTATTATACATAACAAAATTTTGTAGACTTTGCCAACAGGTTGTCTTGGCTTTGCTGCCTTGATTTTTAATAAAAAGAGCTTTTCCCAAGATTTAGTAGTCTGAAACCTAATTCATATGCGGTGTAAAACAGGGAGCAAAAGTCAGGAGAGAAGAAATGAAAAGCAGTAGATGCTAAAGACAAGCTGTATGAGTATGTTCTGAGTTAAAGCCTAGTGATGAGCAGATAAAAAAGATGAAGGGAATATGAAAATATGGCAGATCCAAGCACAGAGTAGAGGGTTAACAAAAACCTAACAGAGTCCTACATTTTTATTTCTTGATCAGTCTTCTTCACTACCTTATCATTCAATCCAGAGGTGGAAACCCTCCAGACCCTAAGAAAAGTACTTTATACTAAACGAAGACACAAAAAACATATTTTTCACAAACCAATCAAATTTTATTAAGGCTATCTCAAACTATACTCAAATACAATTGTATCATCAAGTACAACCATGTATTTATATCAACTACCTTTACACTTCCAAAACACAGAACTATACTTACCAACCGATTCAACAATTAAAAGAATTAAAGATTTGTCTTTACAAAAAATTCTTAACTATATAAAGTGACATGTTAATTACTTTAAAAATTGTTAGTTTTAAATGCAAACCTGCTTAATACTCAAGAGAGATGGTTCCCCAGCAGGTCTCTGTTCCAATCTTAATTTGAGACATTCATGGATAACATTAAGAAGCACTCGACAAAGGACCAAAAATGCAGGTTCAAATGATGGCAAATCCATAGATTTCAGCTCTTCCCATGACACAGTGCTGCACTTTTGTTCTGTTGAAGGTGTTGCATTTGACAACTGTATATAATCTGAACACAACATGGGATCTGGGAACTCAGAAAACTGTAACAAAAGTAAAATTAAACAAGATTAAGGTTTTCCATAAGAAATTACCAAAACTATGGTTAGGATATGAATAGAAAATATTACTCTTTGGAATATAATGATAAATTTAGACTGCCACTCTGATTTCACAGGGGAAATAACACTTGACATGAATGAGAGGTTTTGGGTTGTTGTGTTTTTTCCTAAAAAGACTAAAAGAGAAATAGAAGATTTAAGGATCTATAAAACTAAAATGAAATAAGACTAATCATTTTTCTCTTTCAAGAAAAGGCACTGTATAGAATAAGTAACAATCACAAGCTCCGCCCATTAGGAACTGAGGTGTAGTGACTTGGTGGCTGAAAGCCCAGTCACTAAAGCCTTGTCCCTAGGAGTAGGAAGATCTAGCTCCCAGGTTGCAAGGGGAGAATAATTTAGAAATAACTACCTCAAACTTCTGGGGCATTTTTGCAGATAGCTGGTTTTTAGGCATGAGATTATAAACAGACAACATACCTGGGCCAAGACAGGCAGAAATTCAATAACTGAATTCAACAAATTGTCTATTAAGTACAGAGAGTGCTGACAGAAACTAGAGATAAAAAATTAAAAAACAAAAACAAAAACAAAATAAACAAGTGTCTCTGCCCTAAAGGTGCTTACATTCTAACAATGACAACTGACATTTATAAAACACTTTTAAAGACTGAAAAGCACTTTATGTTTGGTATCTCATTTGAACTTCACAACAACCCTGTGAACTAGGTGCCCTGAGGATTATCACCCCCATTTTACATATGAAGAAATATCAAGTCAGTTGCCTCAAGTTCTCAGCGTAAGGAGGAGGATTTTGAACTCTGGTCCTGACTTAAATTCTCTCTATTAAAAAATGCTACCTCTAAAAGAGATATGATGGTTTTGAATACTCTCTTGAAAAACAAGCAGCTGAAAACATAAATGATGACAATCTTAATCATCAAATTATAGTATGTATAAATCTACTACATATTTCTTCATAGTGTAAGAAAGATACCCTTAAAGTCATGTACCATATACACCATAAAATACATGTTTTCTGTGACATTAACTTTATTAAAAATTTCAGATACTGTATCCACAGAAAAGCTAAGACATATTTTGAATGACTTGGCTATTAAATTCAATGACTGCCTATTAAACTAATTTCTTACCAATCAAAGAAATCTTAAAAGTTCTCCCCAAATTCAACAATGCTATTAAAGTGGCTGAGTTAGAGTGGCGTCTCTTCATGCTTTTTATGTTGTGATAAGAGCTAACATTTATATTGTGTTTTACAGTTTATAAAGACTGTTGAATACATTGGCTCATTTGGCCATAATAACAATCGTGCGAATTGGACAATGAATGTAATATGATTCCCTTTTTATTTCTGAGGAAACAGCCTTATAGACATGAAGTATTGATGAGGAAGAGGATGTCAGAAGCTCACATTCATAACGGTTGTATAGTTCACAAAGTTCTTTAAAGGCTCACAATAAGTCAGAGAGGTAGGTACTGACTTAAATTCATGGTACCATCAATACAGACTTGAAAGGGACCTCTAAGGTCATCTTATCCAAATACTTCATTTTACATGGAAGTGCAAAGAAGTTAAATGTCTGCCCAAGGTCACAAAGGCAGTAAGTGGTCAAGAAAGGATTTGAATCCAGTTCTTCTGATTCCAAATCCAATCTTCTTTCAACTATCCCCATTCCTTTGTGTCCTAGATCTGCTAGTAAAGGTGAAGTCAGGATTTGAAACCAGAGTTGGTTTTTGGATTTTGTTTTGTTGACACAATTATGCCAGAGTAGTCATTCATCAGGGATAGCAGTGTGGTGTTGTTCAGACCAGCAGTCAAGAAAACCTGGGTTCAAAGCTCACTTCCTTATACTTAACAGCTGTATGGCCTTGGATAAGTCACTTCTCTTCTAAGCCTCAGTTTTATCTACAAAATGGAGTTACTAAAACTTGTAATACCTCATTGTCATGAGGGTCAATTGAGATCATGAGTGTAAGATATTTTGCCAACTTTTAACGCTTTAAAAATGTTCATTATAATTAAAGTACAGAGTATCTTACTGTATTACCTAAATTTTTTTATTTAATTTAATTATGCTTCATGTAAAAATGAATGTAATTCTTTCTTTGTGCATACAGCACACCAAGGATCTTTGTAATCAATACACTGGATCAACTGTTTAAAATCCCTCACTTCAACTAAAAGAAGATAAACAAACCTATATACACCCCTTTACTATGGCCTTGGGCACCTATATACATTTAGAAAACTGTACTATGTGCATAATATAAACTCATTTTAAATCAACTTATCTGCTATATAGATTCATCTTAGAGGTTCATTATTAAACTAACATATACTGCAAAAACAAAACAAAACAAAAACAATCCTACTTATATAATAATGAAGGTGAAAGGGCCTCAGAGATCTATGTCCCTAAAATATCTATGAACATTAGGACAGACAGCTGTCAACACTTTTTAAGATTTCCAAGAGAAGGGGCAGCTAGGTGGTACAGTGGATAGAGCACTGCCCTTGGAGTCAGGAGGATCTGAGTTCAAATCCGACCTTACACACTTGACACTTACTAGCTGTGTGACCCTGGGCAAGTCACTTACCCCACTGCCTAGCCAACAACAACAACAACAACAGCAACCAAAAAAAAAAGAGTTCCAGGAGTAATGATTTAACTTCACTTGTCAGTTCATTCATTCCAATTCTATCACCCTAACTATAAAGTTTTTATGTGTCAAAACATCAAGTCCAAATAATTCCTACTTTAACTTGGGTTTATTTCATCATTTTAATTTTTTACAGGAAAATAGTAATAAAATACAGTAGACAAGTTTATAGCAGTAGATCTAGTATTTTGTACTTCAGACTGCTGATGTCTGTAGCGTTAGTGAATTACAAAATTTGTGTTTCTACCCTGACTACACCATCTCTGTATGCATACACAGGGGTGGTATCGGTATCACCACCACCACCACCACCTTGAATATACTGTGTTTATGGATATGTAGTACATGCAGTTAGAAATGTCAACCTTCCTCCTCTTCAAAGATAAAGATGTTTGCCTTTTCCCGCTGGACCTCCTTTCCAACCCCAATTCCTCTTTCTAGTGTCATGCAGACTACATAGGAGGTATTATTTCCAGCTTCTTGTATGCCATCCTCATTTTAATTTATCTCAGCAGCATGTTAGCCAGCAGTCAAGGAAAGGACAGGAGATTCTGAGTCAGAACACCTGAGTTTCAACCCTAGCTCTCCCTCTTCCTGCATGTGTCACTCTAGACAAGTCACTTAACCACTTTTGCTCTCAATTTCCTTATTGGTAAAATGAACGGTTTGGACTTGGTGACCTCTAAGGTCCCTTCTATTTTAAATCTACGAACCCTGCCTCTTCCAGCAGTAGCAATGTAATGTTATCTCAAAATAAGTTTTCTGTCAACTATGAGACCTTCACTCAAGCTCATCTCTTTTCAATTTGTTCTCATTTTATCTTTCCTTCTTTAGGCTACTTTTGAATTGTTGGGTTCTTTTTCCCCAAGTATACCTTGCACTTTGCATTCTTCTTGTAGATTAATTTGTACCAGTTACCTTGAATTATTTTTTATTATATTCTATTATATATTACAGATTTTGTTCTACAAAATGTTTTAAGATTTTTATTCCATTTAATTTTTATTGCACAAAAATAGGGTATTTAAATTTCATTTAAATTATTCACTTAAAATGTAGAACTTTTAAACTGAAAAGTAAGATAACTAGCAATCATTTATGGAAAAAATGTAAGAAAATACCACTATGAATTCATAAACACTAAATTAATAAAATATACATTTTAACCAACAAGAAACATGAAATCATGAAAACTACAACCTTTTTAATGTCAACCAGAAACCTACCTCCAATGGATGATCACTCTTAACCAGTGCAAAACGGGCCCTTTGTAAAGAACCATCCATTAGCTTGTGAAGTCTTAAAATTAATTTCCTCAAACCCATTTGTTTGAGTGCTTTGTCTACAAATGGTCTGTATATGGAAGTCAGACAGTATCTACTATAGCCTGCTTCCGCACTGTACTCAGACACTCCCCAGCCAATTGATTCATCTTCAGATTCAAATCTGTCAAACTTCTTTGAAAAATGGTCCTGTGGCTGGAGGTCAAAACTGCTCTCCACAGCCTGTCTGAAGTCCTTCACACTCTGATCCAGGACATGTTCTTCTTCACTTTCATCAGTGGTAGTTTCCAATTCCTTCACTTCTCCTTCCGTGTCACTTCCCTCCTCCTCTGGTTCATTGCCTTTGGATGGTCGGGGAGATGGTATTTCAAACACTGGCCAGCCAATGTCTGATAAATTCTTGATGCCCAAAACAGTTCCCATAATCCTTAGTTTCTGATTTAAGTCTTTTGTAATGTTTAGCCACAGACAGAGTGCCTGTACCCTGTCTTGGAAATCTTTTGCAGCATATTTTTCATAGTCTTTTTGAAGAGCCTGCAAAGAGGGATAAAGGGCTTCTATGTATTCAAGCAATTCCATTATCTTCTTTACCTGCTCAAATGAGACTCGCTGGCGTTGGAGATGTTCGTGATAGTTTGAATAACCCATAGCAGTGGCTCCATGGGGTGCTCTGCACTGCCCTTCCACTGAAGTACCATTAAAACTAGCTCCATTTCTCACATAGGCAAAACTCTCATAATTTACTTTGAATGTGAGGATTTCATTGATAATATCTGGGATGGCTTGGCGGGCAGTATATAAAAAAAAGTCCTGGTCATTAATGGTCCGTCCTGCATGCCAGGCTTGTAACTCAAGCCAAATGAGTTCATTGGATCGGTTAAACCAGAAAGCAGAGGTGTTTTCCTGTCCTCTCTGCTCCCTGTCTTTTTTCTTTGAGACTGAGGTAAGCTTTAGCAGAAGTCGTAAAGTTTCAAAGAATTTTAAGCGTTCCAAAGGACAATCAGTCCTAGAAGTCTGGCGTGCAGTTCTGGCTATAGGTATAGGCATAGAAACCGGAAGCTTAGCATTGCTACAGCCAAGGCTGAGGTAAGGCTTATTGAGATCAACATCCGGAATTGATTTTTTTGGCAAAGATCCACCTACTGAGTCTAACATGAATGAGCACTGTACATTTTTTTTATGATCCCGTTCTGTTGTTCTAAGAGTGGCTCGGATCTTTTTCTCTTGCTTATAGCTGTGTTCTTCCACATTCTCTACTGTTTTGCCAGTGTCTTTGTGAGGAAGCTGATTTGGTGCGTTCATTTTTTCTATTAAAAAAAAAACAACAAAACAACATTAATTCTAAAAGTATAAATGCCAGTATAAATGAGGTAGCTAAGTGACACCTTAGACTTGGAGTCTGGAAGATCTGAGTCCAAAGCTTGCCGTAGTAGCTTAGTAGGTATATAGCTCAGGGCAAAAAAGTTAACTTCGCTCAACCTCAGTTTCCCCTTTGTAAAACAGAAGTAATAGCACCTTTCTCACAGAATTGTTGTGAGAATCAGAAGAGATTAAATACGTAAAGAGTGTTGCAAACATTAAAGTGCTATGCATATATTAACTATAATTATTATATAAACTATATTATACTGGATACAAGATAGTACACCTAAAGTCATAATTGGTCATCAATATTTCTAGATCAACAAATATTTTTAAATAATCCTGATACTTTTACAGTTTCCTGTCCTTTTATATTATATTATCCCAAACTTCTAGATTCTGAAAATTAGGTGGAAATAAATGAGTTATCAAAAATTTCTGAGTTGTCAACTTTTATGCAACTTTGATTAATCTTTTATAAAGCATAATAAATACATTTTATGCTTTCTTTCTATATTAACTAATAGTGATTTCAAGCTAACTTCCTTCCTCTATATCCCAAATTATAGATGCCATATCACTAAAGTAAGAAAATACAGGCATGCAAACCAACAGACACAGATTCACCAACATTTCACTAATTTTCGTAAAACTTAAAAAAAAAAAAAAAACCAGGTGACAGGAATATGTATAACTTATTTTGATTCGGTTAATTACCTTTTAAAGCATAGACAAGTGGACTTGTCTGAACACAATAGTATAGCATTCATAAGCAGCATCTCTCTGCATCCTACTTTTATATCATGGGTATTTAAAGACATAGTTCAATACTGAAAGGATGCAAGATCTTGAATAGATACAATGCTGCTTACCTTGCTGCCCCTGCTGAGTGATCTGTTCACAAGGAAATAAGAGCTCTGGTGGAAATAATTGGAAGAAGAATAAATAGCTTAGAAGAGAAAGTGGTAAACCTTACCTAAGTAATGGACTCCCTGAAAACTAGAATAGATGAAACAGAAATCAATTATTCCATGAGACAACAGGAAATATTAGAACAAAAGATTAAAAAAAATAAAATTTAAGATATCTGATATAAAAAAAAAATGACCCGGAAAACAGGTCAAAGAGAAATAATTTAAGAATTGGATTTCTTGAAAAACTATGACTTAAAAAAAACCCTAAACATTATATTTCAAGAAATCTTAAATTAAAACTGACCAGATCTACTGAAACCAAAGAGCAAACTGAAGATAAAAAGAATCCACTTATCACTTCCTGAAAGAAACCACAAAAGGAAAAAAGTCCAAGGAATGTTGTAGTAAAAATTGAGAGCTTCCACAACAAAGAAAAAAAACACTGCAAGCATCCAGAAAGCAATCTGAATATCAAAGGACTGCTGCCAGAATCACCTGGTAGCTTCTAAATGAGAAGGGGATTCTGGAATACGATATTTCAAAGGCAAAAGACTGACTTATAACCAAGAATAATTTACCTAAAAGGTTAAACATCTCTTTGTATATGTTCATATTTATTCTGTATATGTTTTTATACGCATTTACTGTCTCTCCCATTGGACTATAATTTCCTTACTAATAGAGATGGTTTCATTCTTTGCACTTGTTATAAATACTTGCTTATTTTAAAAATCAACAATCTCCTAACATACTCTAAAAAAGGAATTTCGAAAATCAAAAGACAGATAAAATTGAAAATAAAATGAACATTTAGCTGACAGGATAAAGCAGAAGTGATTTTTTAAAAAAGTATTTCTGATGAAAAGATCATAGGCGACTTTTGAACTATAAATTTTAAAAGAACCAAGAGAAACCTAGAAAGGTAAATTTATTTGAGGAAATAGAAAGGATGCAGTGTTAAGATTTTAATAAAGGGAGACTAAACAAGTGTCCCTTCAGAATCCTAATGTCTTTTGGGGTGGGAGGGAGAACTGAGGGAGTGGTGGTCTTTGACTGACACTGCTGACCATCTCCTTGATACTTTCCTCTCTCTAGTTTTCAGCACATTGCTCTACCCCGATTCTCTTCCTACCTATCTGGCTGCTTCCCTCTCTGTCTCTTTTGGGGGATCTTCATTTGGGTCAAGCCATGGGTGTTCCACAGGGCCCTCTTTATTCCCCCTATTCTACTTCACAAGGTGATTTCATTACCTCCCATGGATTTAATTATCACCTCTATTTTGATGATTCTCAAATCTCCTTATACAACCCTAACCTCTCTAATGATCTCTCATGCATCTCCAATTGCCCTTTAGGTATCTCAAACTATCTCCAACAGACATCTTAAACTCACTATGTCCAAAATAGAACTCACTACCTTTTCTCCCAAAACCTCCCCCACTTTTCCAAACTTCCCTATTACTAACAAAAGTAGCACCACCAACCTCCCAGTCTCTCCTGTTTGAAACCTAGGAATCATTCTCAGTTCCCATCTCTCACCTCCCAAATTTAATCTGTTCCCAAGGCTAGTCAATTTCATCTACGCAACATCTCTCCGACATCTCTTCCTTCTTTCCTCTGACATTGCCACCACTCTAGTGCTGGCCCTCATTCCCTCAAAGTCTGGACTACTGAAATAGCCTGTTGGTAGGTGTGCCTGCCTTGAGTCTCCCCACTCTACTCCATTCTCCATTCTGCCACCAAAATGATTTTTCTAAATTGCAAGCCCAACCATGTTACCATCTCCACCCCCAATCAGTAACTCCAGTAACTCCCTATCACCTCCACTTCTGTTTGCATTCAAAGCTCCTTATAACTTAGCCCCTCTGCCATTTCCAGTCTTCCTTCACCTTTCAGCCCCCCACATACTCTGATGTAATGAAACTGGCCTTGTGGTTCTTTCAACAAGACACTCTGTCTCTAGGCTTCGGGCATTTTCACTGGCTGTCCCCCATGCCTAGAATACTCACCCTCCTCCTTTCCACCTCCCTCAAGTCCCAGATAAAATCTCACCTTCTACAGGAAGCCTTTCCCAATCCCTCTGAATCCCAATGTCTTCCCTCAATTGATTATTTTTTATTTATCCTGTATATAGCTTATCTGTACATATTTGTTCACATGTTATTTCTTCCATCAAATTATAAGCACCCTGAGAGCAGGGATTGTCTTTTCCCTTCTTTGTATCCCCAGAACTTAGCACAGAGACTGGTAGGGGCTTACTAAAAGCTGAATGACTAAGAAAAACAGAGGTCGTAGGGGTAGACTGGTTGTTCTGTGAGAGTTTGAAGAAAGAAAAAGAGAAGAGAAGGGAGATAAAAGAAATACCCTGGCATAGAAAGAAAGAAAGGGATGGAACTGAGTATTTCGTAAGAAGAATATACAAACATAAAGGATGGGATTGAGGATGTTGGACACTACTCTCATGTGAAATGCCAAAGAAAGGGGACACACACACACAGAGTTTGGTGTAAAAATACACAAAATTCAGCAGGGAAATAAGCAGGGATGATGATAGAGGACTAAGGGGGAGGAAAATACCAGCGAGGATAAAATCCTAAGGAAAATTGACTTCCAGATACTGAAGGACAGAATAAAAGAGGGAACAGAGGGAAAATAAACCTAAAATATAAAGGGGTATCCATCAATTGGGGAATGGCTAAACATATTATGTTATATGCTAATAAACTATGAAAAAGATGATTTCAAAGAATACTGAGTAAAATTAATTGACGGAGAGTGAAGTGAACAGATCCAGAACAATTCTTAAATGACAACATTATAAACAACTTAAAAAGAACCTTCACCAAGGCAATGATCACTACATCTCCAGAGGACCTGATAAAGCAACTTTGTGACAGAGCACTCAAAGTATATAAAGTGACATACATTTTTGGATATGGCCATGCTTGACTGTGCTTATATGTTGCAAGAGTTTTCAAATTTTTTTCTGCTATCTTCTTGAGTTTTTAATTGGGGACAGGCACAATTTTCAAAGTAACAGATGGAATTATATACGTTAAAAAAAATAAGCAGTGGGAAATAAGAGATCCATAGTTTCATATACAGTACTCTTATGGTGGAATGTTACATATATGGAAATGCCCCTTTTTTGTAGCTCAAGTTGAGAATTTAAAAAAAAAAGATTAAAGAGAGGGTGAGGGTGGATTAGAATGGAGAGACTTGAGTCAGGAAGACCAATTAAGAGGCTGTTGAAATAATCCAGAGAGAAGTGGGAGAGCCTGGACTAAGGTGGTAACTCTGTGAGTACAAAGAAGTGATCAATGCAAGAGATGTGATCACTGATTCAATATACAAGGTGAAGAAGAGTGAGGAGTTAAGGATAATACCAAGTTTAAAACCTGATCAACTGGAAAAAGTGGTTATAGAACAAAATTTTAAAAAAGCAATTTGTCACAAAACTAAACAAATTTTTATTTACCAAATATAACTGGAATGGCTGCCACTGTTTATCTTTTGCTTTTAGGTATTTCTTTTTTTGGTATTTCATTTATTTAGATATTTGAGGTATATTTTTTTTAGGTATCTATGTTGGCCGTGTGGAAAATACATGTCTTCCTTTGAGTCTGTGCTTGGAGTTTTTAGAATTACTATCTCCTTCTTTAAGATAATCTCTAATTTACAATAACTTTAATTTAATTTAATAAAAGGGTTTTTTTTAATTTCTTATCTTTCCAGCTTTAATTCCTGAATTGGGACTTTGTGCCAGGGCCCAGGTTACACCTTCTGCTGTATTTCTGCATTGGTTGATTGGCCCTGCTCAGTACCACTCAACCTCCTGGTGTAGGCCTCCCTGGACCTCTGAGGTCCAGAGAACTAGATCTTTAAAGTATCTCAGTGCAGAGTGCTAGGGACCTTGAAGACCCTGAACACCTGAACAGTTAAAAACAAGGTCATTTGGGAAGGAGGCCACCAACGGATGGAAGAGGGGGAATGGAAGTGAGATTAGGAAAGGATTGATATGTAAGACAGTATTTGAGTTGCATCTTAAGGGAAGAGATGGGCTTTATGAGTTAGAGAAAAAGAGGGAGTACATTCCAAGTACATGGGATAGCCCATGTAACTGAGATGGTGAATAGAAAGGAAAGGGGGAGCAGGAAGGTGGCACAGGGGATAGAGCACCGGCTCTGGAGTCAGGATGACCTGAATTCAAATCCACCCTCAGACTAAACACTTGACACTTACTAGCTGTGTGACCCTGGGCAAGTCACTTAACCCCAACTGCCTAGAAAGGAAAAAAAAAACTATACAATGAAATAGTTCCACTTCTGGAAGCCAAAATGGCAGAATAAGAAGTAAGTCGCTCTCACTCTCCTTTACTGACCTCTGAAAGCCCAGAAAATATCACCTCAGGAAAAACCCTGGAGCAGCTGAAACAGTAGAAAGATGGGAGTGCAGTAGTCCTGCAGCAGGAAGCTTGGAGGATTAATGGGAAAAGCCTCCTGGGGGGGTGAGTAGGGGGAGCAGGACAGGACAGGAGATGTCCCAGCAAGCCAGCGGCAAGCTCCACCTCAGCAAACCAGAGAACGATCCCGAGCCCCAGGGTGGTGAAGCAAGCAAGCGCTAACACCTCCCCCCCACCTCCAGTGCCTCAATATATATGCAGGGGAACGAATACATACCAGCTCAGAAAACCACTACAAGCGACAGCATTCTCCAGCACAACTCTGGGAAGCACAAACTCCAGGAATCAAAGCTCCAGGCTGACACACGTCTTTCAGCAGCCAAACATTCGAGTCCAAGGCCTGGGTGAGCAGGTGTCTCCCAGGGGCCAGACTCCCCACCCCCACCCCAAGAGCTCCAGTGTTGCTGACCCCTGCCCTGCACCAGGTAAGCTGCCAGAACCCTACAGCCTCCAACTGCCAGCATCTGAGGCCGAAGCACACAGAGCCAGCAACCAGGTCCCAGGCTCCCAGCATAAGCAGCTTGGATCAGCACCCCCTGCACTCCAGCGGGAGAGCTCAACTTTGTTGTTTTTTTTAAAGTCAGGCAACAGGCAAACACCATGAGCAAAAAGCAGAAACAGACAATGACCATAGATTCTTATTATGGGGAAAGGGAAGATCAAGGCACAAATTCAGAAGAGGACAATATTGTCAATACAGCCACATCCAAAAACTCAAAGGAGAATATAAACTGGTCTCAAACCCAAAAAGCTTTCTTGGAAGAGCTCAAGAAGGATTTTAAAAGTCAAATAAGAAAAGTTGAAGAAAAATTGGGAAAAGAAATGAGAGGAATACAAGAGAGAGTCAACAGCTTGCAAAAGGAAGGACAAAAATTAACTGTAGAAAACAAGTCCTTAAAAAATAAAATTGGCCAAATGGAAAAGGAGGCACAAAAACTCACTGAGAAGAACTCCTTAAAAAGTAAAATGGGCCAAATGGAAAAGGAGGTAAAAAAATTTAACAGAAGAAAACAATTCGTTAAAAATTAGAATTAGGCAAATGGAAGCTAATGATTCTATGAGAGATCAAGCATCAAACAGAAACAAAAGAATTAAAAAATAGAAGAAAATGTAAAATACCTCATTGGTAAAACAACTGACCTGGAAAATAGATCCAGGAGCGACAATTTAAAAATTGGTCTACCTGAAAACTGTGATGGAGAAAAAAACAATACAAAACTATACAATGAAACTAAAAATAACGAGGTACAAAGAATACAGCTGATTTATTTTATGACAAATCTGAAATTAGTCAACTCCTATAGTATGCCCCCCTCACCTGCTCTTCTTTTTAAATATTCCCTTCCAACTAGATCACACCTCTAGGATTTTTCTTCCTATTTGATTCTTGTCCATATTTTTCCCAAATCCTCCTTAAAGGACACAGCCAATGTGAGACTATTTTATTTTTATAATGTCACAGGGGAAACAAGGGTCCACTTGGACTATATGGTGTTAGATGGTAAGAATTCTTATAACACAATTAGTCTGTCTACCTCCCTGTAGGGTCATAAAGAATTAGAGAATCCTAGAGTTGGAAGGTACCTCAGAGAGGACCAGCTTCTATCGGGACAAAGATACCATCTACAAAACACATAACCACATGTGGTCAACAATTTTGTTTTATGATCTCCAATAAGAGCACTGTACAGCACTACTCACACAGCCCATTCTACTTTAGGATAGTTCTAATTGTTAATATGTTTTTTCATACTTGAAAAACTGTACCTTCTACCCTGTTATTCCCAGTTTTTCCCTCTGGGGCCAAGTAGAACAAGTCTAAGTCCCTTCCTTTCCCCACCCCTAATCCACCAAAATTCAGAGCTGTTTTGCCTTCCCTTTTCCTGCCTCAAAGTGGCTACTGGAAAGAAAGAGTGATAGGGTACACCCCCTAGTTTAGCAGGGAGTCACCAAGTACAATTCTTGCTTTGAGATACAGTATTACCAGATCATTACTAGATCTTGCCAATTGCCCTACCAATTCAACCTAATGTCCTCCAGGCCTTATCATCTCTGCCCTGCCCCTACGCTCTCCAGACCCCCAAGCACTACCACCTGACCTGCTGATGTAACCTGAGCTCTTAGGCCTTACCATCCACCCTGCTGTTTTAAACAAACATGCTCTTGAGCTTGTTAACATCCTTCCTGTTATACCCAGATCTAAACAACGTAATACTTTGGATATCATCTGACCAGAGTAAAGTACCATAGCACTATCACCTATTCCTGGATGTTGTATTTCTCTTAATATAGTTTATCACAAAAACCTGGAAAGACTTATACAGACTGATGCTGAGTGAAGTGAGCAGAACCAGGAGAACGTTGTACACTGTAACAGCCATGTTGTACAATGACTAACTTTGATAGACTTAGCCCTTCTCAGCAATACAAGGATCTGAGACATCTCCAAAGATCTCATGATGGAAAATGCTATCCATATCCAGACAAAGAACTATGGAATTTGAATGCAGATCAAAGCACACTATTTGCTATTTTTTTCCTTCCATTTTGTTTCCTCATTCTTGTGGTTCCTCCTATTGATTCTAATTCTCCTTATAACATGACTAATGTGAAAATATGTTTAATAGGAATGTATATGTAAAGCCTATATCAGATTGCGCGGTTGTCTTGAGGAAGGGGGGGGGAGAGAGAGAAAAATTTAAAACTCAAAAGCTTATGGAAGTGATTGTTGATAAATCAAAATAAAAAAATTTTTTTTAAATATTTAAATTTAAAATTTTTTAAATTAAAAAAAATATATATAGTTTATCACACACAACTTTTCCTAGCTACCAAATCACACTTTGGACATGTAATGAGCTTAATCTACTTAATCAAAATTATTTGGTTGAAATATATTCTATTCAAAAGGGGTGACATATACTATAGCAACAGGGCTTTAAACTGTCAATCCCAAAACAGGTGGCAAGTCACCTAAAATCTTACAAAATAAGATTAGAAATTCATTCAAGAATTAAAAAAAAATTAAAATTATCTCATGTGAGCCATACAGTTCTTAAATTAGGTTAACACTTTAGTTCTGATCTTAGTAGTTGGAATCTTCAGAAGTACCCTCCTCCAAAAAGTAATATACAGTAATTTAATTCTTCCTATTAAGATGATCTCTACCAGCATGTTCATCAAAATATTAAACCAGTCTAGTGATATAACAAAAAGTTATTCTGTTAAGAAACTATGTTCCAAATCTTTAAATCAAATAATGCCAAGTCACTTTCCACTACTTCGAAATCACAAACACCAACTTATTTATATCTAAATTTGGAATACTTATGGCACATACAACTGATTTTTTAAAAAAAAGATGTTCCCTTTCGGTAAATCTAGTTTTGGACTCTTTAGAGGCAAATTTAAGCTGCTCTTTCCCACAAAAATTTATCTTCAAGAAAGCCTGATAGCCAGTACTTAAGAATTAATTTTCAGTATACTATACATATTTTTTCCTTTCAAAAAATTTCATTTCAAAGAAATTTCATAGGAATAACCTATATTTAATGTAATCTGTTTTTGGAACAACATGACATTTTCTGATTGTTTCTCCCTAAAAACTTAATTGCTCCACATAGCACAAAGCACTGAGATTTTAAAGAAGGGGAAGGGCCGCTAAATTTCATAAAGAATTATTCAATTTGAAAATATAAAACAAATTCAATTTAAGATAACATATAAATCAATTGACCTGTAGCAACCCTGCAGGCAGTGGTTTTAGTTAGGAATTTATATTTCTTTAGTTTCTATTTTTAAAAAGTTTCTAATTTTCTAATCATGTATTTTAACTTACTTGTCTTGATCAGGTACATGGTACTGTATGTAAATTCAATTCTCGCATCCAGAATCTCTTAATTTTTTTTTTTTAACTCACAAGGGTTTGAAATGGAAGAATACTTATGGAACAAAGGCAGAATTTAGGCAACAGAGCTTAGGACAAGCAATTTTATTGTAAATACTTTTTCTAATGCATGCTAAGAATTTTTGCTAATTGAAATTTCTAAGTTATCCTAAAAAATATGTTATATATGAGCTTTATCAAGTCATCTTTCAATATAAGGTCATATTACTTTAAATTCTCCTTTGTTCCACAAGTCAACAAAATATTAAGTTTTTCATAGTCAGCCTAAAAACAAGTTAAAAAGCCACAAGCAACAGATCATACAATTAGAGTGTAAAAGGACTGTGTACATGTATCACTGAATCCAATCTACAATTTGAGAAATGAAGAAACTAAAGATCAGGTATTATCTGATTTATCCGAAATTACATGGCTAGTAAATGTTACAAGTCAGGATTAGAATGCAGGTCTTCTGACTCATAGTCAAATGATCTTTCCAGTATGCCATGCTTTTAAAGTTTGACTGGTTTAAAAGGAAGTGGAATTCATAACAATTTTGTGACATAATACTCTTGCTAAAGGTGATGCAAAATTAAATTCACATATATGGTATACTAATTGAACTCTGATGAGCACTGTTACACTCAATGTACAGGTGAGTGTGGGTTCAAGGAACTTTGTATTCTGCACATCAATGAAACTAGTCTCAGGCCAAGATCAAATCAAGTTTGAAATGTGTAAACATATTTGAATATACAAAGAGATAAAGAAATACAAGATAATTTGGGAGAATCAGGAAGGCCTAGTTGCCTTCTAAGAACACAGAGAATACGTGAAACTGCTTTGGAAAATAAAGTATTATTGAAACTTATTAGTGTAATAGTTATCATAACTATAGTCCATGCCCAGAACTGCTAGCTTTTGGTTTACATGGAATGGCTTCAATCTTGGGGGATATCTCACAAAGTATTTTCTTTGGCTTTTGTCACTACCAATATTTTTTCCTGGGGACATAAGAATAAGGTTTCATGTCTCAGTTTTCTCCTCCAAAAAGTGGTTCTGTTTCTTATAATTCCTTGACTCCAGTTTCACTTGGTCTAAGAATTATTACTAGTCAGTTGTAAGTCTAGGATAATAGAGATGGAAAAGACCTTTTAGGTCAACTAATCCAACCCTCATAAATAAACAGAGAACCAGCAAAGTTAAGTAACTAGGGAAAGGTCAAATAGTAATAGTTAATATTTATAGTGTTTTAAAGATTATATGCGTGTATGTGTTTGTGTACATATTTTATATTTTATGCGTATGTATGTATGTTTAATTGAATCTCATAGTAATACTGTCATGTAGGTATCATTGCTATTACTATCATGATTTTACATATGAATAATCTAAAGCCAAGTCTTTAGTATTCTATCCATTTAGAGTCCATAGAGCACATAGTATGTCAGTAAACATGCTGACAAAATCAAAACTGAAAATGGGGGCAGCTAGGTGGCACAGTGGATAGAGCACCGGCCCTGAAGTCAGGAGTACCTGAGTTCAAATCCAGCCTCAGACCCATTAACACTTACTAGGTGTGTGACCCTGGGCAAGTCACTTAACCCCACTGCCTAACCCAAAAAAAAAAAAAAAAAAAAAGCAACTGAAAATGGCAGAAGAATCATGAGGTTCCAATGTCTTGCTGGTGTGGGTATGTGAGTGGGGGAGGGGAGAGAGTATAGGAATTAATATTTAGCACTATGATGTTTAATAGTAAAGGTGGCAATTTCTGTACTGCTGGTTTAAAACTTTTTTTAAAACTTTAAAACAAGGGCAGCTAGGTGGCACAGTGCACAGAGCACCAAGCTTGAAGTCAGGAGGACCTGAGTTCAAATCCGACCTCAGACCAGACACTTGTCATTTACTAGCTGTGTGACCCCGGGCAAGTCACTTAACCCCAGCTACCTAAAAAAAAAAAAAAAACAAAAAAACACACACACACACACACACAAAAACTTTAAAAACAAAGGATTTCGGGCGGCCTGCAAAAATTGTAAAGGAAAACATCCTTTGTATATAGAGGAAATCCTTTGTGGAGACCTGCCTTAGAACAACCTCATGCTGCCCATTAGGAAGGCAGATGACACCTGGTGCAGTGGACAATGGACAAAGGGAACTAAAAAAAATCATTATGCTCATAACTACTGCCATTCTCAAACTCGTCAATGTTGTACAGACCAAACAATCCAGGTCCATGGTGAATAGTGTAGAGCTATTGATGCTTTTTCTGTGTGAGACTACTAGGTGGTACAGCAGATAGAGCACTGGACCTGGCATCAGAAAGATCTGAGCTCAAATTTGTTCTCAGACACTAGCTGTATGAATACTTGTATACTTGCCCTATCTGCCTCATTTCCTTCATCTATAAAAACAGGGACATACTCCCCAGGATTTTCATACAGATAAAATGAGGCAATATATGTAAAGTTTTCCATTAATTTTAAAGCAATATATAAAAGCTATAACTGTTATTGTTGTTATTTCTGTTCCTGTGGATGAGATTAGTCAAGAGAAATTTGCTTCCACCTGGGAAGAAGTCCAGTTGGCTTTTATTGTCCTTCCTCAGGGTTACCTACAAAAGACTTCCCTTTCAGGGGATACCGATGTACAACACTATATTATTGATATAATGTTGACCAGGCCAGATCAGGCCATGGTGCCTCAGCTCCTACATTAGATAAAGAACAAAGTGGGGAAATCAAACCTAAGAAAATGCAAGAATCGGCCTGCTTGGACAAGTGCTGGGGAATACTGTAGGTAGAGAAAACTTAGAAAATTCCAGGCACAGTCCAAAATGAGGTACTGATAACTTCCCCTTTCCTATTAGCTAGAAGGAAACTCAGAGACTTATTGAATATTTCAGGTTGCAGTGAGCCCACATCCCCATCACGACTGACCCAGGTATTTGATGGTCCATGTTTACCAAGTCCAACTCTTAAATGGGGCCAAGAAAATGCTACGGTGCTGGAATATGTAATGTAGGCTGTCCGTTAGTGTCTCTCATTGGGACTGTGTTTTGGAGAGTTTTTAATCCATAAAGATCAGGTTGAGTGGGCCTTTTGGAAGTTATGAGTTCCCCAAAGCAGCCAGTCACAATTGTTCTTTTGAAAAACAGCTGCCCACCTGTTACTAAGGTCCTAATCGCCATTGAATAGATAACACAGAGATCACCCTTTGTTCAGAGTTGCCTGTGAGTTGTGTGATGCAAGGTGACTGCTGTAAAAAGATTACTTAGGACCCGGGAGACTTGTACTAATAAATGAAAATGGTACATCCAAAATTATGCATGCTTGGATCTGACATTAGTACCTATGCCAAAACTGAGACTTCCAGACTAGTCTCCACCTATAAAATGATTTTTCTTTCCAATATGAGAGAATATGCAAAATATGGTTCAGCAGCCACTAAACCAGTAAGAGGGGATACATACTTCAGGGAATAGCAGTTCTGGGAAATGCTCACAGTGGGCTGAACTCCAGGATGCATGGCTGGCACGTGAGAGAGTTTAGAGGGATAAGGTAGAAAATCTTCACCTACACTGATTCCTAGGCAGTGGTTAGCCAAGTGGTCTAGGGCCTGGAGTGAAAAAGACTAGATAATCAGATTCTCCCTTCCAGGATTACGACCACTGGAAGAATTTTGCCAATGCTTCCTTTCCACTGCATAAAGTTGTTTCAGGATCATATTAGTACCATCAGAAATGTCATATGCTCTCCACTGAATTAAACCGACATACCAGAGTCATTACAACAATAGCAGAGGTTGGAGAGTGGGTCAATTGCCAATCTGGTGGTAATTCTGAGTACCTGGTGAAGGTAAGAGTAATTCCTTATTTAGCCCTTCTGGAAGAAGGGGGCAGAGATCCTTCTATGGGGGCAAAGATTTGGTTATCATTCCCTTGATGAGGATCTCCTGGAGGAAAGGTTTTGGTAGATAAGCCAGAAAACACTCAGTGGGTGGCAGTATCAGTATCAACTGAGATCCTGAGACTTAGGACGTTTTAGTCACTTTACTACAGATGCATGAACTATGCTGAAGGTGTCATCATCTGCACTGTGGCCCTGACATTTCTGGTGCTGTTCCAGAACATTATCACCACCTTGCATCAGGAGATCTATTATGAAGTACAAAGATTTGGTAGGACTTAGCAAATGAACTAGATTGAGACCTGAGATGCCAAAGCAGGGCAGAAAAGACTAAGTTTCTGGCTTTTCTATTTTTCTTCTTTTTTTCCTTTTTGATGACTCCTTTAGGAGGGCTACTGAAAAGTTTTCTAAAATATCTATTGGTACCATTGTAGTGATACTCAGGATACAGCCTGAGCCTATCTATTATCATTTGTTCCTGCTACATAATTAGCTGTCGTTTTCTGCTTATACATCTTCTAGATCGTATTTTTATGACATTTCTTACACAGAAATTGTTGTTGGCAGAATACTATAGACTATTTATGCTCACATTCGACCTAAATGAAGAATAGAAGGAAACAGGGAATTTATCTGTTTACATTCATCACTATCCCAACAGTCCACAGATTACTCAGACCCCATGGGATGACTCAATGGGATGCATGACATGGAAATATTGTCATACCATTTGGATGATCCAGGAGCCACCAACTACAAGCATTCCAATGAGATGGAGAATCATCAGGACTTACCATTTGTCCTTCCATTGCATCCTTAAGTCCTCCAGGTCTTGCTGTCTGCCCTACTGCCCTGCTTTCCATACTCCTATGCACTGTCACCTGACCTGTTGGTATAGCCTCAGGACCTCTAGGCTTTGACATGTGAACTGCTACTGTACTATTAGGAATTCTGGGTCTTTCAACCTATCTTACTGCTCAAGTCTTACGCATTGCACTTTCTCCACCAATTTAATTCTTAGCTTTTTGAGAGCAGAGAATTTTTTTTCCTTGTTTGTATCCCTAGCACTGATCACAATGAAAGCACTTACTAAATGCTTTTTCATTCATTGATCTATTCATTTTGTTAGATGTAACTTCAAAGTATCATCTATGCCTACATTATTTTCCTTTCGAAAATTTTCAAACAAAAATATTACAGGGCTTAAAAAAGAAAACAATTGGCTGAATGGCTCAGTTTCTTTCACTGTGGTATACTCAGGGCCAGAGTACAGCTGTCTTCCTCCTTAAATCTTTGTCTTAGTCAGCTGCCCTCCATTACACTAGAACTTTGTAGCAGTTAAAGCTGGCAATTTTTATATTACCTTTTACAAGGACATTGCACAATTTCTCTAGTAACATCTATACCAGGACCTCACTCTTTCCCTTAACAACCACCCAAGTTGGTTTTAAAAATCAAGTCACATAACAGAGGTGAAAACACACTAGAAATCTAAAAGCAAGAAGCAATTGTTATTCCTGCTTTATTATGATAATATCCTTTGGCAATATACAATCCATATCTGGAAAGGAAAAAACAGATTATTTCCTTTGTCACTTCAGACAAAAAGTAGGAGAGTCAAATTTGTGTTCTCAAAGTTGTAATCCTATGTAGATAAGCCAAGTAGTTTAAGGGGAAAAACTAAAGTAAGACAATTTGTTAAATGGCGTAACATGTTGACCTGATTGAGAAAGATGAATTTGTTCAGAGAGCAGATACTGCATATGCCTATTTTAAGATGATCAAAGACTATTAGTAATAACTGAATAAATATTAGGCTTAAGAGAAGAAAATACAACTCTCAAATGAATAACAAAGATAATCTCTAATTATTTAAGTATCATTTTATGTCTATAAAGATTATTTTTATTTAATATGTATGCATTTAAGTTCACAACTGTTTTTGGTTAATTCCCAAATATCTTATAGTTGTGTAGTTATTTTGTAGGAAATCTATCATTTCACATATGAATATAATAGAATATCATTATATTGTTAGGAACAACAAATACGAGGATTTGGGAAGAGAAATGAAAAAGAAAAAAGAAAATGAAACTAAGAAGGACAAAGCAGAACCAAACAGTATATGATGACTACAATAATTTAAGTAAGATAGCACTAAAGACCACCACACCAACCAAATCAATAAAATGATCAATATTGGTTCTAGGTGACTGACAACGGAATAAATTTCCTTACACTTGGTAGAGAGGTGATAAGCTATGGGTGAGAATAGGGCAGACCTGGTAGGTGACTCTGTATTGCAAGATTTTACTTAATAGTTTTGTTGGTTTTAGCAAAGGATAGTACTATGGGAAAAGACTATACTGGAAAGTGACTGGGGCATAAACAACAAAATGCATTACTAAAATACCTTTTGGAAAAGGAAAAAGAAGGATAAAAAACCAAATATTATATACTCATACAATCTTTAAAAATGTTTCAAACTGCTTTCCCATATCTTATTATTTTATTTTCATAATGACTCAATAAAGTATATGGGGAAAGAATTATTACTTCATTTGACAGAGAAGGAAAATAATGAAAGAGGGGATTTATCTCCTTCTGGATTTTACTCTAACCTCTTCTTTAAACAGGCTTCTGCTTTTCAGGTCAGAAATATGTGGAGTTTTTACTCTGGAAGGGGTAAAGAATTAGGGGAGCTTTATCTCTTTCTAACCTGTCTCGTAACTACTTAACTTCTAAGTGAAATTATGTTTATATGATTGTAGAGAGACAGATGGGCATATACCGAGTATCTAAAATGTGCTAGAGATGTGCTAGAATCAGTTCACACATTACCTTTCTAGAAACCTGCCATAGTAGGTATTACTCAATAACAGGTGATAATTTCCAAAAGAATATTCTGAGAAGAAAAAATAATGTCCTGTATTAATATAGTAATTTGTTCCAAAGATGTCAAAGTGTGTGTGAATGTATGTGTGTGTGTAAATAAATTTTATTTCCTCCCCCATAACATTCCTATAAGTTGGAGAAAGGCAAGTTTATTATTATTCCTATTTGTCAAGAAAGAAATTGAGACATGGAATCATTATTTAATTTAAGTCATTTGACTTGCTCAACATGTCAGTCAGTAAACTAGCACTTACTAGAAACTCAGTCTCCTGATTCCCAAAGTTCTTTCCAGTGATCACCATACTATCTTTTTAAAATTATTTTAAATTAAGCATTTTGCACATTTTATTACTCACAGAGGAATAGCAAATCATTAAACTGAAACAAGGCAGAATTTATTGAAAATGAACATAAAGTATGATTTTCAAAAGTCCTACTTGGGTAAAATAATAAGGTCCTCTAAAACTTGTTTTTAAAAATGCAATGTTGAAAATTAAGAGTAACCTTATATAAAACCTCAAGAAAAACTATGTAAAAGCCAAACTACTTGCTAAAAATTATTACTTAACTATAACTACTTATAAAAAAAAAACAAAACAAAACAAAACACTGTGAGGGCAGCTAGGTGATTGAGCACTGGTCGTGGAGTCAGGAGGACCTGAGTTCAAATCAGACCTCAGACACTTGACACTAGTTGTGTGACCTTGGGCAAGTCACTTAACCCCACTGCCAAAGCAAAAAAACAAAAACAAAACAAAAAAAAAAAACACTATAAGGCTACTTTAGTGTGGGTCCAATGATAGATCTCATAACTAGTATACACTATATACCTCTTAGTAAATCACAAATATGAAGTGTTGTGATTGAAAAAATTTATCCACTGATGGCCTTGTTCACCTTAGCCAACCTAGTCCCATGACAACAGAGGGACAATTTGTCACTGGGTCTATCCTCAAAGACTTGAAATGTGATAAGCCCTGCCAGAACCTGTGCTCCTCCTCCATTAACATAGTCGTCAAAAACAAGTGTAAGGGATCAAGTCAGTGACTATCATTTAATCTCCCTGGGCTTCAGTGCCTCAGCTACAAAGTAAGAAAACAGGACTTGAGCATCTGAGATCCCCTCCAACTCTGGATCTATGATGCTGGATGATCCTAGCACTTGAATCCAAAATCACTAAACATTTAACTTCTAAGAATAGTTAAAATGAAGTACACAAAGATTTTAAAAGATCTAAGTGACTGCTTATTTAACAATAAATTCAAGAAAATAAATAGTAATACATAGTACAATACACAACGACAAAATTGTTGAGAAACTTTTTGTCATTCCATTTTTAGGCATAAGAAGGATATCTTTAAACATTAAAAAGAAGTATCTCAGAACTAACCTAACACAGAATACCAGCCAAACCAATCTAGTAGAAATATAATAGCATTGACTTTTTCCTTTGAAGTATTTATAAGGCTGAATGTGAAAGAAGAGAGAATATCTAATGCCCGATGGTACTTACCTATCCATTGAGAGAACTATTGGAAGTCCATTCTGAAGTCCACTTAATCCAACTAAGCACACAAGATACCTGTTCAGTTTTGTACCAGAAACAAGTTGGCCTCATGTAGCCTGATAAATCTGCTACCTTGCCAGGTAAGCAAGGAACCTTTGTGGTATTGTGTTCTAACTATCATGAAACAATCAAGATAAATTGGTAAGGAGCTACTTGGCCCTGCCCTACTCTTGATTTCATTTCTAATTGGTTCCCGGAAATTGCTTCAGGCACTATATTGCAAAATGGTAGACTGACAACCTTGGCATTTAGAAATAGCAACACAGGGACGTGGAAAGGCAGCTCCCAAAGACTGAGAGATAAAACAGTGTGATGGGATGTTTTTATTGGAATCAAAGAGAGCTTTCGTGTTTTGCCCTGGTTTTTTTTTTTTTTCTTAAAGAATTGTCATTATCGAATTAGCAGACAGGTAAGCCAGTAGGCTCTCGATTCTTAATTTTTGGGGATCTACATGGTACCATAACAAATTCTGCAATGCTATATGGCTGAACAGAGCACTGGAATCACATAGTCATATTTTATAATAAATTAACCTCTTCTGAGAAGTCAAATTTCTCAAATATAAAGATTTCTCTAAGTACATAAAATACGTAAGTACTTTGATTCTCACTATGAGACTGTTTTATTAATGACGATGTCACTATGACAGCAGTAATAGTTACATTATTAAATTTTACCTGGCTATCTATCCAAATCTGGTTTGCCTTCTACCCTCCTATATTCATGTACTCATTCCATAAATGTTTGAATGCTTATTAAAAGCATGACACCATAGCAGATACAGATATAAATATTTCAGGCCAATGATGCATCAATCCCCCTTACATATTCTATATTCTGGGCAAGCTACCCTACCACCATCTTTACCCAAACTATTAGCTATGCTTAAGGTGTTCCTCTTTATCACATAGGACTGTTGAAGGAGTGTGTCCCCCAAGGCTCTGTCCTGGGCACTCTTTTCTTCTCCCTCTATACTATTTCACTTAGTGATCTCATGAGCTCCCATGGTTTCAATTAGCATCTCTACTTTGATAATTCTCAGATCTGCTTACTCAGCCTAACCTCTTGCCTGACCTCCAGACTCTCATGAGACAGAAATCTCAAAATAGATGTCCCATAGATATCTTAAACTCAACATATCCAAAACTAAATTCATTATCTTTCCCTCCAAACCCTCCCCACTTCCAAAGATTCCTACTACTGTTGAAGATAATACCATCCTCCCAGTCATCCTGGATCAAAACAGGTATCATCTCAACTCTTCCTTCTCTCTCAACCCCATATCCAAAATTTTGTCAAGGCCTGTCAATTTTACTGACTTAGCGAGATTCCATAACATATATCATACATTACTACTGTCATTATATTTGTTATTTTTTTGTTATTTGTATACTTTAGTCTTTGCATTACTTTTTTTAACAAAGTAGTTTTTAATCTCCATTTAAACCTACATTTTATAATCCCTTAATCATTACTCTTACAGCATTATCAACCATAAAGTATTTAGAATGTCTACCTTTCTGTACTTATTTTTAAATTCTTTGTGTTACAACGTGATCAATTTTTTATATAAGTACCATGAATACTTAGTTATATATTATCCCTGTTCAGTTTTAGCTATGTCTATCAAATTTAGTTTTTTCAGCATTCTATTTTAATCTGCAACTTTTTCTTTACTATTTTTCTGACTTGTCAGATTCTGTTAGTAGAATACTAAAATTATTAAGATTACACTGCCTATATCAGAGGTGTCAAATATATGGCACTCAATGCTACTGAATGTACTCCAATCAGATTAAAATATAATTGGAAAAATTTAACAAAATAAGTAAAAAAACAGTGAATCATATATAAAATTACATTTTAAAACTCACTCAATATGAAGCCTGCAGCAATACTTTTGTATGGATTAGTAGCCTCCATTTCTATTTGAGTTTGACACTACAAAATCTTCTTCAATCTTAGTTGCTATGGCAATTTAGTTTATTTATACACACATACATACACACACACATATATTTTATATTGTTACTATTTTGTTGTCTATGAACTTTTAAGCATGACTAGGAATATTATTTCCCTGTTCATCTTTCTTAATGCTTTGAATTCAACTACTCTGAATTCAACTGTGCCAGATATCCTAACTGCAACTACTGATTATAAAGAAAAAACTTAGCTCCAAAAAGACATATGAAAAGACACCTTCCCCTGGCCCTTGAACAGGGACAGGGGGTGGGGTGGACCGAGGGAGTAGGGAGAGTGTTCACAAGTGTGGAACACTGGTAGATTTTTAAAATAAATTGATTAGTTTTGTGAAATTTTTTTTCCTTTTCCCTCTTCTTCTCTTTAAAAAAATTCTTTATAAGGGATGGCTCTCTGGGAGAGAAAAGTATTCAAGAGGAAATTCAGGTGATGAAATATCTTTTAAATGTCAATTAGAGAAAGACTGCCATAGACAGCCAGTGTAGGCTCAGTTGATTATATAGCACAAAGATGTTGTGGATCGATTCAGCACACCTGTCTGACTTGCTGCAACGGTACTAGAATAGGAGCAAAAAGGGCAGATTTCAGAGATCACTAAGGATTTTGAGTTTGATCAAGCATAAATAGCAAAAGAACAAGGTGAGCAAGGGACTTTAGAGTACAGGGGAGTATGAAACTGAAATAGTTAGAAAGAGGAAAATAAAGTCAATGAAGGACCAAAACCAGTAAGAGATGCTGAGTAACTAGAAGTAACAAAGAGAAGTAGGTTTAGAAAAAGAAATGCAATGGGAGAGAGGAAAATAGGATATTATGATCTGAGAGAGACATTTCAAAGTTCTGGTTCGTGGCGGTCAATTAGTAATGGATAATGGGTGATCAAAGGTATGATCATCCTTATGTGTGGAACAAAGGCAGAGGTCATGGGAATTGAGTAGGTATGATAAAGGACATATTTATTAAGATTTTCCATTTAACTGAGTTTTCCCTACAAAAACTTCCTTTTTTAAAGTAATAAATAGCTGGCTCATTTTAAATACTAGTTTAGCCCAGGAGGGAAAACCTGATTCTTCTCATAATGCCCATTTCAAAACTATGAAAACAGTTCTAAAAGAATTTCCTAAAGTCTTAAAACATGCTAGCTCTTCTGACTGTGCATCAAAAGAAGGACAGCTTTTCAGACAGTTCTGACTTGCCAAAAGATTATTCAGTTACAAATGATGACTGAGTAATCCTTCACAGATGAGAAGGATTTTTCCATGACTTACGAGTTTTAAACGGTTGAGGTTAAACTGGGATAAGCAGGTTTTGCTACAATTAGGAAAGATGCTTCCACATGTGGAAATTGGATTTGGATATTCAGATTGCTCTTTCTCTTTTCATCATTTCATTTTGGCCATGTAGGTCCTCAAAATGTCTTATGTATTTTCCTACACTGAAGTTCTACTCATATTTTTAAATGCAGAACATTAAGATTGTTCTGATTTCTTAAATATGAAAAGGTTCATCGCCAGGAATCCTTGAATATTGAAGTTTACAGGATCATAGATTTAGAGTTGTAAGAGTTATTAGAGCTCACCTAGTTTAATCAAACTCTGTATTCTACAGATCAGTAATTTGAAATGCAAAGAAGTAAACTGATTAGGGCCAAATGTAAACAAGTTTTAAGTAGCAAAGATAAAATATGAACTAGAAAAGTCTCCTCCATTTCATGAGTATGACATCCCTGTAAAGACAGAATCCCACTTTATTTGGCCTGCCTTCTATATAGATTTTGCTCTGGGAGCCCCAGGACACAACACCAACACAGATCCCACTTGTACTTGATTCCACAGCCCCTGGGATACAACAGCATTTCTCGCTTCCTCTGATTGGGCTGCCAAACAGCAGGATCCAACAAGCCAGCTTCCAGAAGCCCTAATGATAGCAACATCAATTTGTCCATCTCCAGAGTCACCAGCAGAACAAAAACCTTCTAATCATTTGCTTTTGCCAACAAAGCTTTCAGCATTTACTGAAACTCCTACTGGAATTCATTCACAGTGATTAGCATAGCCCCTCTTACCCTCCCAATCCTAGCTATAGACCCAACTGCCAATAAGCAAAACTCCCTCCCAAACTCCTGCTGCCTATGGTCTCATTTTATCTACCTCTATTCTAATTCACTAATTGTCCATATACTCACATCTTCCACTGTGTCCTCTGAAAATCTCAATCCACAACTAACAAACTTCCTTTTATTTTAGACTTCTTTCTCTCCTATACTTTTCATCTTCTGGCACTCACAGAGAACCGGACGTCTCCTGATAATACTTTATCACTGGCCATCCTTCTTGGTATCAGTTTCACCTTTTCTAATACCCAAAGACTCTTTGGTCCCAACAGTGAGACAGAATACTCCTTGCTCCCCACTGATACTTCTATATCCTTCTAGTACTCCATCACTCATCAACCTCTCCTCCTTCAAGGTTCTTAATACCTAAATGTATCAACTAATCCATATCTGATAGCCTCCCTAGCAGCTATTGCCTTTTCCTACAAGGCTTCCTTATATCTACTTTGTATGTATCTTGTATTTACTTATAAGTACAATATATCATACCTGTCAGAATGTAAGATCCTAGAGGACAGGAACTATATTCACTTTTTTTGTGTCCCCAGAACTTAGCACAGTTCCTAGAACCTAGCAAGAACATAATAAGCAAATTTTTGACTGAGTAATTAAAATGTCATCCAGAGGCTACTAAATTTCTTGGAATTTTAAAAAGGATTTCATTTGAATCAATTCAACAAACATTTGCAGTTACAGCATGGCATGACTAGGCTAGACTTACAAAAAGATTACCTAGAACCCATTCTCTGTGGCTTACAATTTAAGAGAAGTAGAGAGGATGAAACTGATTCAAGGGAGTTTGAGAAATGTAAAGTAGTGTGAGAAAGAGAAGGCGCTATCATTTTTTTCTAGAGGTTGGAGAGGGGATCAGGGAAATGCTTCGTGGCAAAGGGGGCCCTCGGATAAAGGACTCTCCACTTCAGCAGATAGAGACTAGGGAGACAAGGAGAGAGGAAAGGGAGTCCTTTTCAGTTGAAAGCAGTTTATAAATTGCCAATCTCAACTATTTTCCCACACACCTACTTTGGCCACCAGCCATGCTATGCTTTCCTGGTGATCTTATCATATCCCGTAACTCAATTATCATTTCTATGCATATGACTCCCTCCTGAATCTACAGGTCCAGCACTCACCTCTCTCCTGGGCTCCAATGCTGTGTCACCATTTAGCTGCCTATTACACATTTACACCTGAACAACCAAGTAAGCATCTCAAGCTAAACAGGGCTAAAAATGCACACACACACACACACACACCCCCCGCCGCCAAATTCATCCCTCTTCCTAACATCCCTATTTTTGTCAAGGGCACCACTATCTCTCATCACTCAAATTTATAACTGCAACTCCAGTCTTTCCCAATACAGCTAAACAATTGTTAAATTATTTTTTCACACCTTTCCTCTTCTCTCTACTTCTGTGACTAAAGACCTAATCACCTCTTGACAAGACTACTGCAATGCTTCCTAATTATTGTCACTGCCTTAAGCCTATCTTCTCTCCAACCATTCCTCCACAAGTCACCAAACTACTTCTTTTTAAAAAATTCTTCTTCCTGAAGGATGTCTCTCTGAGAGCAGAAAGGGTACACTGGGAAATTTAGGAGATGTAAAACAAAAGATATCAACAATAATTTTTTAAAGTGTCAATCAGAAAAAATTGCCATAAAGAAATGTGGGCCTAGTTGATTAGGCAACATAAGTTTGTTGTGGCACAGTCCTTGACACACATTAATATTGGGGGGGGTAAGAGTGAAAAGTGAGGGGCAGCTAGGTGGAACAGTGGATAGAGCACTGGCCCTGGAGTCGGGAGGACCTGAGTTCAAATCTGGCCTCTGACACTTGACACTTACTAGCTGTGTGACTCTGGGCAAGTCAAGTCACTTAACCCCACTGTCTAGCAAAAAAACAAAACAAACCAAAAAAAGAGTGAAAAGTGGAGGATGACATCTAGGTTTCTAATCAGAATGATAAGGAAGATGAAGGAGGAAAGGGAATAAACATTTATATAGCACCTACTTGTGCCTGGCAATGTGTTAAACAGTTTTGTTTTGTTTTTAATAAATATCTCACTTGAGCCTCACAACAACCCTTTGAGGTCAGTGCTATTGTGATCTCCACTGTAAAGTTGAGAAAACTGAAGTAAACAGAGGTTAAGTGACTTTCCCAGGGCCACACTGCTACTAAGTATCTAAGGTTACACTTGAACTCAGGTCTGTCTCCCTGACATCAGGCTCATCATTTTATCTAGAGCACCATCAGCTGCCTGTGGAAGGTAATACTCTCCACAGTTATACGGAAATCAGTAAGAGAGGAAGATTTAGAATAGGG
>NW_020954953.1:9211860-9223805 GCF_900497805.2 Vombatus ursinus | reverse complement strand
GCTAGAGAGGAGAAAATCAAAGTTAGGAGACAGGTTAGGTCTGGATAAATAGATCAATCAATAAACATGTATAGATCTAAGAATCAAGTGCACAGCGATGATAGTTGAATCATTGGGAGCTAATGAGATCACTAAATGAAACAGCATAGAGAGAGAAAAGAATATGGCCAGGGCAGAGCTTCAGGGTCACCCAGAGTTATCAGGTGTGGGCAGGCTGAAAATCCAACCAAGGCTACTGAGAAGGAAGAGTCATATAGGCAGGAGGACAACCACAAGAGAGTAGTGTCACAAAAACCTAGAGAGAAGAGAGAATGAAAGAGAAAAGAATGATCAACCATGTCAAAGACTGCAGATAGATCAAGAAGAATGAGGACTGAGGAAAGGCCATTTGGCCACTGAAAACATTAGTAACTGTGGAGACAGCAGTTTCACTTGAATGATGAAGCCAAATTGGAGAGCAAGAAGGGAATGAGAAGAGGAAATGAAGGCACTGATTGTAGATGGCCTTCTCAAGGAGTTAGTCATGAAAGGGAGGAAAGACTTAGGATAATAGCTAGGTAGATGGATAGATCAAGTGAGGGTTTTGGAGGACGGCAGAGACAGGAATATTTTTAGGCAGTAAAAAAGCAGATAGCACACAGGGAGAGACAGATTAAGTAGAGAATAGGGATAATAAAGGGACAGTCAGCTGGAGAAGATGAGATAGAATGAGATCACCTGTGCAAGGGCTCCGTCTTGGAAAGAAGAACAGTTACCTCTTCATTTGAGACAGGAGTGAAGGAGAAACTAAGTATATGAGTTAATAAGGTTTTCTGTATATTGAGTTTAAATGTGCCTTTCTACTGAAGAGAACAAATTAATGCAATTAGACAAAAGGAGACACTTCCCTCATCTACTGAAGTAATATGTCTGTCCTTGGGGTAGTTACTGATGGCTACACAGAATCAACACACCTCCTTTGCCACATGGCAGAACCATAGTAAAACATACTCTAGTAAGAGGTGCCTATTCCAGAGCAACATCATGAAGGAGTAGGCCTTCGAAGACCAACCAGCTAGCTTTTGCAATAGCCTAGGTATGAGGTGATGAGGGCCTGCACCAGAGCGATAATGGTGTCAGAAAGAAGGAGGTATATTCCAGAGATATTGCAGGTGAAACTGGCAGGCCTTGGCAAAAGACTGGGTTAGGGATAACGAGGAGTAGAGCAGAATATCTAGGTTGTGAGCCTGAGGAACTAGGAAGACTGCGATGTTCTAGACAGTAACAGGGAGGCTGTGAAGGAAAAAGGTTTGGGGGGAAAGGTAACGAGTTCAGTTTGGGATGTGCTGAGTTTAAGATGTTTATGGAACATCCAGTTTGAGATGTCTGAAGAGCAGCTGAATATTTAAGAATGGAGGTCAACACATAAGAGTTGGATAAGCAGACTTGAGAATCATGAGCATATAAATGCTAACTAAATCTACGGGAGCTGACAAGATCACCAAGTGAAGTAGTATAGAGGGAAAAGAGAAGTGGGTCCAGGACAAACAACGCCATGGTTAGTTAGTGGGCATGACCTGAATGAAGATTCAGCAAAGGAGACAGAGAAGGAATGGCCAGATAGGTAGAAGGAGAACCAGGAGAGAACAGTATCCCAAAAACCTAAAGAGAAAAGAGCATCAAGGAAAAAAAGGTGGTAACAGTGTGAAAGGCTGCAAAGAAGTCAAGAAGGATAAGCATTAACAAAAGGTCATTAGATTTATGGCAACTAAGAGATCACCGGTAACTCTGAAGAGAGCAGCTTTGGTGAAATAATGGGTCAGAAACCAGATTGTAAAGTATTAAACAGAGAATGAGAAGAGGGGGGCAGCTAGATGGCACAGTGGATAGAACACCGGCCCTGGATTCAGGAGGACCTGAGTTCAAATTGAGTCTCAGACACATAACACTTACTAGCTGTGTGACCCTGGGCAAGTCTCTTAACCCCATGGCCTAGCCCAAAAAAAAAAAAAAAAGAGAGAAGACAGAAGTGGAGGCACTCGTTGTAGATAGCCTTCTCAAGTAGTTTAGTCACAAAGCACTAAAGAGGACAATCATTATCAGAGATGGAGAGATCAAATGACACTTTTTTTTGAGGATGGGATAGACATGGGCATGTTTTGCGGCAATATAGGGGAGCAGCCAAAAGACAGGAAGAGACAGAAGATAACTGATGGGGTAAGAATGGCAGAACAGTCAATCTGCTGGAGAAGACAGGATACAATGAGATCACTTATGCATGTGGAGGGATTCGCCTTGGAAAGAAGCAGGGCAGTCTATTCGGGTAAGACAGAGGTAAAAGAGGAAAGTGATATGAGATGAGGAGGAAGGGAGAAGAGAGAATTCTTGGTAAATGGACTCAATTTTTTCAGTAAAATATGAGGCAAAGCTCTCAGCTGAGAGGGCAGGGAACAGGGAAGCCATGGATGTCTGAGGAGGAATAAAAAGATTTGGAAGAGCCACTATGGAGAATGGGATACTGAATTGATATAGAAGATAGAAGGGAGGTATAGAAGGATTGCCTAACAGCAGGAAGGGCCCGGGTGCAGTTTTATGACATTAATTTGTAGTGGACCCAATTAGAACCATAGTATGATTTTCCTCACCTACTTCCAACAGCAGGTGTGTAGGAGCAAAGGCAGTAGATGATGGAAGCGATCCAAGGCTGAAGCTTGGCACCCTACTAATGTGCCACAACTAGTGAAATCATAAGGGAGACAAGGATTCAAGAGAGAAGGACAGTGTGTAGTTGAACTGGTTCACCAAGGGGTCAAGTACGGAAAGAAGAAGAGAAAGGTAATGCAGAGGTGAAGGCCTGGGAGAAAAATGAGGACTAGAAGTCATGGTGAGATAAAGAGGAGGGTTTGGTATGAGAAGGCAAAGGAAAATGCAAAGCCAACAGATTGTGACTATATAACAGAATTTCAGAGTCCTTCAACAGAGAGATAATGCTTTTGTCTGTGATGGCAAGATCAAGGATATGACCTCTGTGTATGGCCAAAGTAGGATGGAAGAGTAAGTCATGGAAAATCAGCAGGTTGAGAAAGGAGATTAAGGTATTTAGGGGAATAACAAGAGGCATGTTAAAGTCCACTAGTATGAGGGCCAGAGATGTAGAGGAAAGATTATGAACCAGGTACTGAACCCATTGAGGAAGAAAATATTCTGGAGGTCTGCAAGACAACAGCCACCAGAATTTTGATTGGGTGGAAGATGTGGACCTCAAACAGAGTGAAGGAGGTAGAAGAACCTGGAAGCAGCAGTGGAGAGCAAGGAGTATTCTCCCTGCACCCCCTTAACCAGTAAGCTGAGAGGAAATGAATGAAAATGTAGCCAGTGCTGGAAAGGATGGATAGAGAGGCTGTGTCATCACAGAGGAGCCAGGTCTCAGCAATAGCCAGCAGACAGAAGGAGTGGGAAAGGAAAAGATTTAAGATGAGAGCAAATTTGTTGCCTTTGGAACAGGCATTCCAGAGGGCACAGCTGAATAAATAGGTAGCATTTAGGTGGGATGTTGGAGTGAGTGGGCTGAGGAGAAATAATAAGGAATCGGGTAGCGGAAGATGGGGAACAGGGTTTAGATGATGACTTAGAGAGGATATGGTAGCAAAGCAAATGACCACGTGTGAATTTCTTAATCATTAAGTGAAAGGAGCCCCTCCTCTTCCAGCAGAGGCTGGAAACATAAGCAGCATGATATGGTAGCAAAGCAAATGACCAGGTGTGAATTTCTTAATCATTAAGTGAAAGGAGCCCCTCCTCTTCCAGCAGAGGCTGGAAACATAAGCAGCATGAGATGGAAGACCTCTCATTTCTCCTCTCCTCTTCCCTCTAGAGGCTCCTACCCCTACTGAAGACTGGAGATCAGGCAAGAGATGGGAGCTACAAGATGGAAAGCCTCTCCTCTTCTCGGAAACACACGTAACATGAGACTGAAGGCACACAGACAGCGAAGCTACTGGACTGCATCTGGTCAGTGGAAGGCCCCATCTTACCTCTTCTCTCCCCTCAAGAGGCTGGAGATCATGTGGGAAATGATGGTGTAGCAGCAGAGAATTCCAACTTATCTTTCTAACCTCATTATTGTTACTATTACCCTTCCCAAACTCTACTGTCCAGCTCACTCAGCTTTCTCTTTGCTCCCCAAATATGGCATTCCATTACCTACTTTCTGTCCATCCCTTATCCCTGGCACATAATAGGTGCTTAAAAAATGTTTACGGATTATTGATTGAATGTATTCCTTCTTCACCTCTGCCTCAGAGAATCTTTTACTTCCGCTTATAACCAGTGCCCTACTCCCCTTCTCCTATTTGTTTACATAAGGCTGTATTCAAATACTTAGGCAAAGTGGGGGGGGGGAATCTAGAGGGTTTTTTGGTCTTTCAAAACATAATTTCTTATTAAATGATTTGCTCAGCTAAAGCACTACCTTCCATGTGAAATCTTTCTGATTTCTCAATTACTTGTGTCCCTCCCCACTAAATAACCCGTATTTATTCTGTGTGTACTTATACTGTAAGTATACATTTATATACCTTTAAGAGAATCTAAGTTTCTAAGGGCAAGGATTGTCTCAGTTTTGATCTTTGTATCCCCTGCGCCTTGCACAGTGCCTGAAATTTAATAATGCTTATTAAGTGACTGGACTCCCCTAATAAGTGGACAACAAGGAATTTGGATGCCTACTCTAGAACACAATGTTTACTCTTTAGAATTAAGAAAAGAGAGCCCTACTATCCTGAGGGTATACTGGATTATACTATAAGGTCCTGAGCTGGCCGAATTTAGGGAGGAAAATAGTACAAAACAATGGCTCTAGAACCCTCCTGTGAAAAGTTGGCATAGATGGAAATACCATGCCACACTTATCAGAGATCCTACAAGCTTCCTTTCTGTGCCAGAAGAAATAAGAATAAATACCAGGGAAAGAAAGGGATTTAAAGAACCCATCACCCACCCATACAACTATTTGATACAATGGCCAAGAGAATAGAACACTTTCTCCCCTTAGCTTGAAAACAGAAAAGGCCAGGGCAACATTAGAATTATGCATTCTATATAAGGAATCAACAAATTAATGTTTTCTAAAGATTTAAGTATTGGTAAGCTCTACATCCTTTCGGATATATCCTTTCAAGTAAAAGACACACCTTTCAAACTGGAGCGGCTAGAAGGTCTCCCTACATTATTCCTCTGGTGCTTTGTTGACATACGTTTCATCTGTCGAGGTGTGCTGGGAGGAGAGGTGCCATAAAGGTTTTCAGTATTTGTTTCATCTGAAAACTCCTCTGGATCAGATTCAGAGTTTTTGCAAGCAGCATCTCCCAATTTGCACTCCTGCCTAAGAAAGAAAAGGAAAAAGAGTAATGTAAAATTTTAGTCAAAGATGATTAGTTAATTTATAATTTTCAAATGCTCTTCCATTCCTAGTCTCAATCTTTCTTATATAGTCTCCTTTCATTTGTTATAATTCTTTTACAACACTTTTTAACACCAAAAAGCAGAGTCAAAAGTTCAACTTCCTGCTGTTCTTAGCAATGAAGAAATAGCAAATATCTGTCAGGCACATAAACAGAGAGGATTCCACGTAAGGCTCATATACCAAAAGTTTTAAAATATTTTCATCAAACATTTTTAAAAACTTTTTTTAATGCTTAAGTTACATAATATAAATTAAAACTAAAAATGTACTGTCAGTGAGCTAGTGTCAAACCTAGGTAATGAGACAAGTACAATCCTGCCTGGCATTTCAAAGTCTTACTTCTTACTTTTCCTCAAAAACAAATCCAGAGCTGAAATTAAAGGACTACTTTATGAAGCCCAACATACTAGTTATCAGCAAAAAAAAAAAAAAAATACATGCTCATAACCAGTGTCCTACTTCCCTTCTCCTATGTGCTTGGATAGGGATGTATTCAAATACTCAGGGAATATAAGGGTAAAAAAAACCCAGGGTTGTTTTTTTTTTTACCCCCCAAACATAATTTCATGGGGCAGCTAGGTGGCACAGTGAATAAAGCTCTGGCCTTGGCGTCAGGAGGACCTGAGTTCAAATACAGTCTCAGACACTTAACACTTAGTAGTTGTGTGACCCTGGGGCAAGTCACTTAACCCCAATGGCCTCACCAAAAAAAAGCAAAAACAAACAAACAAACAAAATCCCATAATTTCATAACAAAGACTTGTTCAAGGTGTCACTTACTAACACTGTGCTTAAGGTCACATTGTTAGTAAGTGAAATAGCTAGAGAAAGGGCTCAAAACACAGCCTTCTAACTCCAAATTCAAGGCTCTTTCCCTTGCTCCATTAAGTCTTATCCTCTCCTGGAACATGGATTTTTAAACTTTTTTTTGGAGTCATGCATGTATTCCTATGCTAGTCTGAGCCTCTCTCAGAACAATGTTTTTAGATGCATAAAATTAAATACACATGGTTACAAAGCACACTATAACGAAATACATTTATCAAAATAATAAAAAGTTCACGAATCCTAGGGTAAGAACTCCTGATCTAGAAACAAGTTTTGTTAATACATGACTTCTTAGGCTACACTATTTCTGAGATACTAAAACAACTTTGGTCATTTTTAAGGTCTTTTATAAAATTAAAGGGAAATTTTATAATATAAAACTAATACCAAAATATATAACAAATTGGTAATTGTTTTCTCAAAATCATATTTAGGCTCTAATTAATTTCAATTTTGATTTTTCAAGTGTAATTATGAAATCCTAGAACCAGAAAGAACTTGAAAAGTCATCAAATCTAACTTTGACCTAAAACATGAATTCCCTTTACAATATCTCTGGCCATTTAGATCTAATCCATTTTTTGACAAGAAAGTACATAAGATAAAAACAACTTCCCAGAAGACATGGGATTAGACAGGAGGAAAAGAACTCTTCTGAGCAACAGTCTATATAATTTTTTTGCCTATTTAAAGGAAAAGAAAATACTGCAACATTTTATTTTACCAGCACACTCCCATCAGGAAGTCAGGAAGACTCATTTTCGTGAGTTCAAATCTGGCCTCAGATACTTTCTAGCTTAGCTACATGACCCTGGGCAAGCACTTAACTCCATTTGCCTCAGTTTCCTCCTCTATAAAATGGGCTGGAAAGGGAAATGGCAAACCACTCAAGTATCTCTGCCAAGAAAACTTCAAATAGAGTCAAAAGATTTGGACACAACTGAAACAACCAAACAACAGTGCATTTTCACTGACTATCTCCATGTGTAGAATGTTCTCCCTCCTCATCCCTGGTTCCTGGCTTCCCACACTTACTTTAGGGCCCAGATAAAATCCTATCACTACAAAACGTGCAGAAGAGAATAGCTTAAAAAGACAACTAGAAATAGCTTAAAAAGACAATTAGAAATAGGAATAGGGCCTGGATCTGTCATTTCACTGGCATGAGAAGCCTCCCAAGGTTAAGTCGGCACCTTCTCTGCAACTGCCTTAGCACTGAGATACCAAGTGGCTTGCTAGCAACAAATGCCAAAGGCAGGCCTTGAATACAAGTTCCTGGGTTCAAGACCAGCTCTCTATCCCAGGGGGTGGCAAACTTATTCTGTAAAGCACCAGAAAGTAAATATTAGGCTTTATGAGTCAAAAGACAAAACCCAAGACTATTATATAATATAGTCCTTTAAAATAGGTCCTTATATAACTAAAGGAAAAACTTTTCCACAAATTTTTGGACAAAATTCAAAATAATAATAATTATAGTAACTGAGCACAATTTTTGTAGCACAGGTCTACCTATTAAAAAATGTACTTTTGGGGTAAGATAACATTTTGCTTCATTAGGGTTTGAAGTTAGATTTTTCTCATCATCAAAATTGAATGCAAATGTTTATCTGTTGATATCATTCCGTAATGAGATTTTACATATTTCACCTGACATTTGAAAATGTCTTTGCATACGATTTAGTTCAGCATATTTGTAACTTAAAAGGCATTTATAGAATTATATTACTCTTCTCTCGATATTTACTTTTCATCACATCCAATTGAAGGTTAAGTGGTAGTACTTCAATTGCACAGTTAAATGAATTTTAAAATATGGTAATTTCTTTTGCACTTGCACTGAGATCCAAAAAACCACAGCTGTGTGATTTAGAAATTTTATTTGCACAAAAGTGTGGAAATGGAGATTTAAATTTTTTTCTTAACTTCTGACGGCACAGAAGTATACAGAGCAGCTTGATATTGCTTGTTAAACAACCCGAATTTTCATCAAACTGACTTTATTGTGGTACAAGTTTTGCATATAAATACTATTTTGCCTTGTAACTTTAGTCTAAAATCATTAAAAAACATTATGAAGTCTGCAACAAAAGATAATTTCCAAAGTACAGTATTTGGAATAGTAGTAGTGTGATTATTCATAAACCACCAATTATTCTGGTTTTATTAACACTTTTTAAAAAGGTATCTATTGGAGGTTACTAAATGCTTCCTTGTTGACTGAAAACTTAGGAGTTTAAATTACAAAAGAACATATATATTCACATATACATATATATATACTTATACATATATATGATGGAAGCAGGTCTGTAAAATAAATAACAGTATAAAAGAATTTACATTTACAAAGAGCATTAATAAATCTGGTTTATGAAGAATGCTGAGGACATAAGCTATGTTTGGCATAGGAAATAATCACAGACTGAAGGTTGGAAGGGACCTCAGGTCCAGTAGCCTAATCCAATCTTTTTGCAAATGAAAAAAGTGGTTTAGAGACTCTGGCTCCAAAATTGGGACAGTTTCCACTAAATGAGTGAAAACAGGAGTGAAATGGTAAGAAAGAATGTGAATTTTAATACCTCAGTGTCTCTTAAGCAATCTATAAGTGAAGATAATTTGGTTAAGAGCCTTATACTGTAAACTGGGGGGAGTTTAAGAGTTAAATTTCCAGACACAAAGATGCATTTTATTGTTCTTCTGTTTGAATACCCCTCTACTTTGAAGATGCCTACTTATAGAATTTCCTCTAAGGACTCTGTTCCCATATGTAAACAAAAAGATAAATTATCTAATCATTCTGTTAAAACTCAATTTTGGCATCTACTTAAAGGAAAAGAACAGTCTTTTTTCTAAAGCCCCACAATGTTTAAGAAATGTAGACTAATAACTCTTTCCAAAATGTTTCCAAATTATTTAATTATTAATTTAATTATTTTGATTATTTTAATGGCATATAAAAGTAACATTTCAAAATGGATGAAAACAGTCACAAGTTATATAAAGGAAACTGTAATATAATCATCTTGACTCATCAGGAATCACAGGAATCAAGGAAGTAAAAATATCATGCAATACTGCCAACACTTTGATTCATAATATAAAAGTAAACTGCACTGTATATATATTTGTAAAGCTAAAGCTATGTGTTTAATGTCTTTCTATGATATGACATCTTCAGTCGAAAGCTTAACATTCACATTGGTTTGAAATGTGGTTGGTTCACAATCAATCATTAATAAAGCAACAGCATGTCAAATCAATTTTAATACATGTGATAACACTTCAGTGTCCAAACTAAAGGAGGTGCCAAGTTATTTTAAAATGTAGATTATCCAATTTTAATTCCTAAAGGGTGAATTTTCCAAAAGTTTGTAAAAATTTAAATGATAATTGAATAAGAAAATAGAAAATAAGGGAAGGGAACAATAATTTCTTAGGCACCCACTATGTGTCAAGGCACTGTGCTAAAGCATCTTAAAAATATTCTCATTTGTTCTTCACAACAACCCTGAGGGAGGTGCTATTATAATCCCCATTTTACAGTTGAAGAAACTGAGACAGGCAGAAGTGACTTGCCCAAGGTCACAGTTGTTAAATGTCTAAGGCTGAACTTGATCTCAGATCTTTGTTAACTCTAGTTACCGTTAACTGTGCCACCTAACTGCCTCCAGTAGCTCTACTGTTTAATTTAGATCCCTACAGGATGCATGTTAACTTAGAAAAACACATATTAACATTATCTATGTTCTAATGTATTTTTTAATTTTAAAAAATACTTCCCAATTACATTTTAATCTGGTTCAGTCACAAGTATTGCCATGAAATGCTGTTTAATGCCTCTAACCTAGACTATAAATAACGTTTTAATATTTAATAGTACCATTATTTTGAAGAACCATGATCTTCTATTAATATATCTTTTAAAAACAGCATTAATCTATATAATACTCTTTTAAAGTATTACCATTCTCTTCTCTGACCTAAGCTAATATTTTGGCACATGACTATGCTATTATTTTGGTATATATTACTATGTATGTATATACAGATAGATATCTCTTGACTACAGGTCTTGCCAACAATACTGTAAGACTCTTGAGGATATGAGGCTTATTAAGACCAGGGATAAAGAACTATCTTTCAATTACTGTTATTCAGTTGTTTCAGTCTTGTCCAACTCTTTGTAGGGGGCAACTAGGTAGTACAGTGGATAGAGTACCAGCCCTGGATTCAGGAGGACCCGAATTCAAATCCGGCCTCAGACACATAACACTTACTAGTTGTGTGACCCTGGGCAAGTCACTTAACCCCCCATTGCCCAACCCCCCCCCAAAAAACCACCACCAACAACAAAAAAAAAACCCAACTCTGTGACCCCATTTGGGGTATTCTGGGCAGACACTGGAGTGGTTTGCCAGTTCCTTCTCCAGCTTGTTTTTTACAGATGAGCAACTGGGAAAAACAAGGTTAAAGTGACTTGCCCAGGGTCACACACCTAGTAAGTGTCTGAGGCCAGATTTGAACTCAGGAAGATGGGTCTTCCTGACTCTAGGCCTGGCACTCTATCCACTGTGCCACCTGGCTGCCCTTAGAGATCACCTGGGACCTTAGAGATCACCCAATTCAATCTACTTATTTCACAGAAAAGGAAACAGAGGTACAAAGAGGCTGAATGAATTGCCCAAGGTCAGACAAAGTAGAAGAAGCAGCAAATCAACTGAACTACCAAAAAAATTATTTTACTGAAATAGAAAAAAATGATAAAATTCATTTAGAAGAACAAAAGGTCAAGAATATCAAAGGAAATAATGGGAAAAAAATGTAAAGGAAGGAGGTTTAACAGTACCAGATCTTACATTATAAAGTAGTAATTACTACTATCTGGTGCTAGCTAAGAAATAGAAAATAGATCAGAGGAATGGAACAGACATACGATCTACAGCAGCAAATGCATACAGCAACCTAGTGTTTGACAAGTGTAAAAACTTAAGTTTTCAAGACAAGAACTCATTATTTGAGTGCAGTAGGGAAAGCTGGAAAGCAGTATGGCAGAAATTGGGTATAGACTAAAATGCTACACCATTTACCAAGATAACGGTCAAAATGGATAGATGACCTAGATATAAAGGGAGATATTAAAAGAAAATTTGAAGAACATGGAACATACTACTTTATCAGACTTACAGAGAGGTATATAATTTATGAACAAGAAATAGAGAGCATTGTGAGATGTAATATGGCTAATCCTGGTTACATTAAATTAAAAAGGTTTTGTACAAATAAAACAAATGTAGCCAAGACCAGAAGGAAAACAGAAAAATGGGGGAAATTTTTATAGACAGTTTCTCAGATAAAGGTCTTATATCTCAAGTATATAAAAAAATCTTGTCAAATCTATAAGAATATGAATCATTCCCCCAATTGATAGTCAGCAGATATGAACAGGCAGTTCACATCTCCACCAAAAGGAAAACCAACTGAAATCCAAGAGAATTACAGAATATTTCAAGAAATTCCATGTTACTATTTACAAATACAAGTCAACAAAAATTTATTAAACACCTACTGTGTGCCAGGCTAAGCACTGGGGATACAAAAAAGATAAAAACTAGCCCCTGCTCTCAAGGAGCTCACAGTTTAATGTTAAACAACATGCTAACAACTATGTACA
>NW_020954953.1:9195910-9211850 GCF_900497805.2 Vombatus ursinus | reverse complement strand
AAACTGGATATAACCTCAGGGGGAAGGCACTAAGATTAAGAAAGAGAAAGCCTTCTTTCAGAAGGAGTAACTTTAGCAGACTTGAAGGAAGTTAGGAAAGTTAGGAGGCAGAGATAAGCAGGGAGAACATTCCAGGCATGGGGGACCATCAGTGAAAACGCCTACAACTGGAAGATGAGATGTCCTGTTCAAGGAACTGTAAGGGGATCAGTGTCAGTGGAACACACAGGGAGCAAGGTATAAGAAGACTGAAAAGATATGGAGAGGACAGGTTATAAAGGGCTTTAAAAGTCAAACCGAGGAGCTTGTATTTAATTCTTGAGGTAAGGGTCACTGGAGTCTACCAAATATGGAAAATGAAACGATCAGACCTGTGCTTTAGGAAGACCACTATCAGCTGAGCGGAGGATGGACTGGACCGAAAAGAGACTTGAGGCAGTTAGACCAACCAGCAGGCTGTTGTAATAGCTTACGTGTGAGGTGATAAGGAACTGAACCAGTATGGTGGCAGTGTCAGAGCAGAGAAGGGGGCATACATGGAAGATTTTTCAAAGGTAGAAATAACAGGATTTGGCAGCTGATTGGAAATGGTGGGCTCAGAGAGAGTGAGGAGTCAAAGATGACACCCAAGTTATAAACCTGAGTGATTGGAAGGACGGTGGTACCTTTAACAGTAAAAGGCAAGTTAGAAGAGAGGTTTAAGATAATGAGTTCAGGGGTCAGCTAGGTAGTGCAGTGAATAGAGCACCCATCCTGGAGTCAGGAGGACCTGAGTTCAAATCCGGCCTCAGACACATAACACTCACTAGCTGTGTGACTCTGGGCAAGTCACTTAACCCCGATTGCTTCATTTAAAAAAAAAAAAAGGTAACGAGTTCAGTTTTGGACATGTTGAGTTTAAGATGTCTCATTTTTTATAATTTCTGATAAGACTGTAAAGATATGATTGATTAATAAATAAGAATAAAAAAAATGAAGCCATAAGAAAATAATGAAAAGAGGAATGAACAACAGTGTAGTTATAGGTATTGATAAATCTTCAAATGCACTGAAAATATGTAACATTAAGAAGCATTTATCAAATGCCTAGAACATTCTAGGTTCAAAGGTACAAAGACAAAAATGAAAACTCCTTCCCTGAACGAGCTTGCATTCATTCCATTAAAGGAGATAATATGGACACAGATAAATTTTAAGATGTCTTAGATATCTTAGTGTAGTTGGAAGCTATTAAAGTTTAACCTGCACAAAGACTTTTGAAACCGCCACATAACATACCACACACACACACACACACACACACACAGAGTAATTCCAGAAGGATGGCACTAGCAGCTAGGGAAACTGAGAAGGCCTAAGTTGAACTGAGTTCAACTCAGTTGAACTTGAACTGAGCTTTGAAGAGAAACAGAGATTTAAGAGGCAGAAATCAGGAGGTACATTCCAGGCATGGAGATAACCTAAGAAGAGGCACAGAGTCAGAAATGGAAAGTCAGACAGAAGGAACAAGAAAGCGGCCTGCTTGTCTAAACCATAGAGAAGGGAGTCACTTTTTAATCACACACTAGAATAAGAGAGAAGAGTATGGGGAATAATGTCTATTAAAGGCACAGAATAGGGGAGAAGAGTGAACTCATTGTGAGTTGCTTCTGTTTTCTCAGTAAAATGAAAAGGTTCTTTGCTGAGCATGAGGATTGCATTGTTTGACTGAATAATATGCTGGTGAAGTTCCAGTGTCTTCTGCAGAAATAAATAAGGCTGTTAAAAATATCTGAAAAGACTTGTAAGAAGTTGTGTAAAATCAGACAAATTGCACTTGTATGTTTGTCACCACAAATAAAGTGTTTCTGTATAACTGATATAGACCAAGCACTATATATTTTTTTAATTCAAAATATTTGGTATGCATGTAAACATTCTGAACTAAGCAATTTACCACATTAGCTCTTTTCACATGAGCTCCACAATGTTTCTGGCTGATTGGATGAGATGATGTAATTAGTTCAGAAATTTCTATTTATATTTCTTTTCCTAGATATATTCTCTGTAAATAAATGCTTTCACTACATACAACAGATTTTATAAACTCACCTTTTAAAGTATTACTTGATTTTTCACTCATGTGCAATATTTATACAATATCTCAATGAAGGTTGTCAAATGACCTAAAGAAGTCTATACTGATTTATTCTGGATAAGAAATAATAACTTGTATTTAGCAACTACCCAATGAAGTTAGAACAACTTGTATCTCCAGCAACAACGTTTTAGTGTTTCTATTTTCCCATACTCCTCCTTCAACACTGACTTCTCATATTTTTGGTATTTTTACTAAAGATAAGGAATCTGGGTAAAGAATATGAGATAAACCTCAAGGTTTGTTTTAATTTGAATCTTCCTTAGTGATCTAGAGCATGTTTCAAAATGGTCATTTACGGTTTGCAATTCTTTTGAAAATTATTCATATTTTGTGACAATTTATCTCATAGGGGAATAGCTTTTGCTGATATATACATTTGTTTCAATTTCCTACATAGACTTTTATCAGTGATATTCAATGCAAACATTTTCCCCATACTACTATTTCTCTTCTAATTCCATATTGATTTTATTTTTGCAATAGTTATTAAATCCTCCAACTGGGATCAACCACTCTCACAGACCACCATGGGAACCTTCCCCTCCCTGCCCAGCCCACCAACAGGACACCTGAACCATGTATCAGCCACAACACCTGCCACCAATGAGGGGAGCAAAAGACTTTTCCTTTTCCCAACCCAATCTTCACTGCCCAATTCCCCTCCAGAAGCAGGATATCTGTCTACTGTCAGTTGGATGCTGACCCCCTGAATCTCCAACTCTGTAGGAGCAGACTCCAAGTCTAACATTTTTCTAAGATACCATTGTAGTTAAGAGGTTAAAATCTATCATCCTTCTAATAAGGTAACAGTGATATCTTTAAAATTCACCTAAATAATTTATTAAAATATGTATAATTTAGTTGGAAAAGTCAGAAACCAGTATGATATACTAGAATGAGCTTCCTACATGGAGTCAAAGATCTGGGCTCAAATTCTGGGTCTGGCCACTTAATATCTATATGCTTTGTGACAAGTTTTATCCCTTTTCCTGGTCTCAGTTTCCTCATCTGTAAAATGAGTTTAGACTACATGCTAAAGTTCCTTTTCATTTGAGATCCTCTGGTCTAGATGTAGGAAAAAAAAAAATAAGAGACACGCCAGAACTGCAAAGTCCTTGTAAGTCAACTGACTTAATGGTTTGAGGCAAGGATCCCCTCCCTTTATCCAAGTGTGAAAACAAGGTGGTAGACACAGCAAAGAACACTCCATGAGTACTCAGACCTGGGTCTGCACCTGAACTTCACTTCTTACTAACACTATGATATTGAGCAAGCCACTTTATTCTCTGGGCCTCAATTTATTTATCTATAAAACGGAAAGAATCTTTAGGGCTTCTCTTCCAAATCTAAGTATTATGAACCTCTAAGCTGACTAGGTCCTTTCAACAGTTTATTAATTCTTCATGTCACTCCATTTTAACTAAAAGCGGTTATTAAATGAGCTTAATTATGTAAAAAATCACCAAGATTATCTACCACATCAATTTGAAAAATCTGGCTAGTTTGTTATATGAAAAAGGACTTGAGGTTCAACGTTTAAAAAATGGTTATGCTTTCCCTTGGACGTTGTTGTGTATAACAGAGCTGTATCTTGCATGATAACGATGGATTTCACTTTAAGAATTTTACACATAGGATAAACTGAAGATAATCTCGGAGAGAAGGGACTAGAGCAAGGGGAATCAGGAAGACTTGTTGCAGAAAGAAAGGAGGACTTGAGCTGTGAGATCCCAGAAAACAGGAATTGCTGTTGCCTTTCACTGTATTTTCAGGGCTCAGCACAGAACTCTGATACACAGCAGGCACTTAATAAATGCTTACTGTTGTGGACTTGAGAGAAGCCAGCAGATGGAGATGAGTCAATGGAAGCTTCTAGACAACTATGTCAAATAAAAGGATTTATCACATGTAAAGTGGAGATGATAGTAACATCTGTAAACCTATTTCTCTAAGGATTATTTTGAGTCAAATAAAACATTATAAATTGTATTTTTTTTTCCCTTTTTGGTGAGGCAAGTGGGGTTAAGTGACTTGCCCAGGGTCACACAGCTAGTTACGTGTCAAGTGTCTGAGGCTGTATTTGAACTCAGGTCCTCCTGACTCCAAGGTCAGAGCACTATCCACTGCACCACCTAGCTGCCCCATAAATTGTCCTTTCAAACTTTACATACGCATTGTCTTATTTCCAAATCTGTGATACTGCTCCAACTGCCAAAGTAGTACAGAGAATATACTAAAACAACAGATGTAAAGGACAAAAGAAAAAAAATCACCTTTTGAAATGAACTTTTCAAGTTCTATGAGAGACATACTACACACAACACTAGAAACTAGATTTTGAGAATAACCAAATCCATAATAAAAAAGTGCTTTATACCATGGATTCTGCTCACAAAGGAACAAGATGTGGGAAACCATGTTTAAAAACATGTAATAAAAATGCAATTAGAACTATAGAATTTTGGAACTTAAAGGGAGTTCAGAAATAACATCCTCATTTGACAAATTACAAATGAGGCAGGTTAGATAACATGATCAAGGAATTAAATTATTCTCTTTTAAAAATGCTTTTATTATACTTTAGCAATATCCTCAAATACAAACAAGCAGACCATAGAATCAGTCTCCAAATAACACCCTCTCTCCCAAGCTAACCTATTTACAAAACTTTGGCCTGGTAAAATAATAACATAAATTTAAACAAAATAATAATAATACTGTATTTGTTCTTTTTCCCCTTCTAATTTTCCACTTATTTTTAAATTTCCTATGTTGTTTTTTCTTTTCTTTTAAAATGGTCACAAAATATGCACTGTGTGGAATTCTTCAAAGGAAATTTTCAAAGTCACACAATTTGCAATAAAAGACAAAACTGCTGAAACTGTAAAGGGACACCAGAGACAACAGATGGTACTAGAAGACCAAAGGAACAATACCCTCTAACACTTCTGGCAGTTCTTCATGTTCTCACTGGAGAACTATTTCTATCTACTCCTGGAAAAATGATCATCAGAAATGTGTTATCTAATATTTTTTATTTGATTAACACAATCCAAAAATTCTGGCCTTTATTAGTTCTGTATCATTTTATTAAACAATTAGGATATATTTAATACCATAATTTAATTTTAAGGAATGTTCCAAAATCTTTCATTGGATCATACATCACAGATCTACAACTAGAAGGGGCCTCAGAGGTCATCGAGTTCATTTTACACAGAAGGAAACTGAGACCCAAGGACGCTAAAGGACTTGGCTGTTTAGTATCACAAACAGCTAGTATTTTAGAAACACGGATCAGTCCGTATCAGAAAGAGAATCTGAACAACTCCTCTGAACCAGGAAGACTGCCCCCACACATACTGATGGTGTGAGAACAGAGAAGTTGCTTAACCTCTCAGAGTTCTACTAAGCAATGCTCTAAGATACTAAGTTTCAGAGAATGGGACAGACCTACATAAGTGAAAGGAATTCCTTTCCCTAGACCTCCACGTATTTTCACTGGCTACCTCCCTCCTCATGGTCTCCTCTGGAGTTCCATGACTTCTTTCAGGTCCTCACTAAAATCCCACCTTCTCTAAGGAGCCTTTCCCAGTCCTTCCTTAATGCTAGGGCCTTCCCTCTGCAATTATCTCCTACTTAACTTGTCCATATCTTGTTTGTACAGAGTTTGCATGGTATTTCCCCATCAGACTGTGAGCTCCTTCACAGCAGGGGCTGTTTTTTGCTCTTTTTTTGCATCCCCAGTGCTTAAGCACAGTGCCTGGCCCATGGGAGAAACTCAACAGATGCTTGTTGACTTGGGATATCCCTATATCAATAATACTACAAGTCTAGTCTCTAACTCTTTAGCCCTAAGTACAAAGCCACTGTTCTTTTCAGTGTACTATGCTGCCTTCCTAACACTGTAATCTCTTTTTCCAGTAGACATTCTTCCTCATCAACAATTCCCTTAATCTATTATATAAGACTACCCCTACTTTGTATAAATCATGTTTTAGAGGCAGTATTATAGTGGAAAAGAATTTGACTTAGGCTGAAAGTCTCTGCTCTGCCATTGAGCACCAGCTCTAGAGTCAGGAGGACCTAAGTTCAAATCCGGCCTCAGACACTTGACAGTAGTTTATGACCCTGGGCAAGTCACTTAACCCCATTGCCTAGCCTCCCCCCCCGAAAAAAATAATAAAATAAATTGAATATTAGTTGCTACTATTAACAAGATAATAATAATCAACTAACAAGCATTTATTATGTCCCTGCTATGTACCAAGCACCATGCTAGGCACTGGAAATATTAATACAAAACTGAGTCAACCCCTTCCTTCAAAGAACTTACACAAGGACTTAAAGGGAATTTTTGAAAATTTAGATATGCTACATCTCTGGGAATTATGGAAAGGAAACATAAAGTACATACACAGGGGCAGCTGAGTGGCGCAGTGGATAGAGCACTGGCCCTGGATTCAGGAGGACCCGAGGTCAAATCCAGCCTCAGACACTTGACACTTACTAGCTGTGTGACCCTGGGCAAGTCACTTAATCCCAACTGCCTCACCAAAAAAAGCAAAAATAATAATAATAATAATAATAAAGTACACATACACACACACACAACATTTACATATATGCTTTAACTGTGCATAGTACCACATAGTAATTTATAAAAACTGACCAAATACCAGGGCATTAAAATCTCACAAACAAATGAAGAAAAGCAGTTCGCCACAGAAACAATAGATGATTTCGTTTCTAATAATGATAAAAATGAGTCCATATACTAAAATGTATAGGATATAATGAAAGCAATCCTTAGAAAAGAATTCTTATACCTAAACACTTTCGATAACAAATCTAAGAAAGAACAAGTTAATGAATTCCACTAATTGTCCCTTCTGAGTGTTATTTTGCCTTATTTGGCATCCAATAGACTGGCATTGGCAACAGTAAGCTAAACATCAATGCTGTATTATCTAACAACTGAAGATAATCATATTTCCAAATACCAAAGATTTATAATCTATAGGACTCAGGAATAGAGATAAGATCTGAACATATGATTTCAATGATATTTCAGTGATATAAGAGATTCTCTCTCTCTCAAAGCAAGCACCTTCTCTGTAACCTACAAGTTTTGTAAAACACTAAGAGTTGAAGTGATTTGCTCAGTTACACAGTCGGTATGTGTGGAGTTGGGACTTGAACCCAGTTCTTCTAGCTCTGAAGACAGCTCTCTATTCACTATGTTCAGCTGTCTCCATATTTGTAATCTAAAATTATTCTACTGTTGCTATTGTGTACAACCATTATTACTTAGCTAAATAGAAATGTTTTCACGCATACTTCTAATGTCACCACAAATTTCTTGAAATCAGAGACTTCTTTGCTTCTAACAGAGTAATAAAATAAATATCTGATGAAAACTGGTTGAATATAACTTAATTAGATCTTAACTAAGCTACTTGAGGACAAGGACTCTTCTGTCTCTTTTTATATCTCCAGAAATCAGCACAGTGTCTCATTAGGTATTTAATAAATGTTTATTGACTATGTCAACTGCTAAGACAAAAAGATATAATTTTTCTAAATAATGAATCATCTGAGTATCATATAAATTAATATTACATAACCAAGGAATGTAAGCAGATGTCAGAAAATGAACAGCTTAACTATAATTTGTTTTCTCCTGAATATTCAGCTTTGATGGCCAAACCAAAGGACTATGATCAGCAGCCCACATATCTCCAAGATTTGAAAAACTAGCATTTTATAGAGCTTTCTATAAAGTATTAAGTTTTTTTAAAATCCAGTTTTTAACAAAATGAATTCTACAGCTGGAGTTCTAGAAGGAAAAGAAGAATTTTTCTAATGCTCTTATTACAGCATTAACTAAAAAATTTCCAACCTTTCCTATGTGCTTTTATCATTCAACTAATTAAAAATTAATAGAACTACATTCACTTTATGTTTCACAAAATCAAATACAGAGTAAAACTAAAGTATTTAGGAGAAAATCAAGCTAACTCATTTATCCTGTTAACCAAAAACAGTATCACAAGTCCATGAGACATACATTACAACTGCATTTATTAAAAGAGAAAGGCTCAGGGCAGAGAGGTGGCGCAATGGATAGAGCACCGGCCCTGAAGTCAGGAGGACCCGAGTTCAAATCCGGCCTCAGACCAAACACTTGACACTTACTAGCTGTGTGACCCTGGGCAAGTCACTTAAACCTGATTGCCTTAAAAAAAAAACAAAAACAAAAGAGAAAGGCATGTGAACGTAGGAACTCCTTATACTGAGAAGCCCAGCAGTGCAGGGAAAGCCTTGGTGTTTAAGTTATGGAAAAGGGGGAAGTCAGGGGAGGGGAAAAGGACTAATTCCCTCCTGAAGGGGAGGAAAAAGGCAATGGCAAAAGCAGCATTCTTTTCCCTTGGGAACCGCTACACCATGAAGATAGGATGGTCTGTTTATCTACAAGGGTCCCAGCTACACATCAGGGCCTCCTAAATATTCCAGGTCCAGTGCATCTGGAAAATACAGCAAGTCAAGAAGACAAGTTCAGGGGGCCCCTTAAACTTCCTAAACAAAAGAAAACATGGATCAAATTTCAAGACACTTAAAAGATACAATTCTAATTTTATCAATATCAATTTTTATTTTTTAAAAAAACGAACCTAAATAGTATTACTTAGAAAGCACTAATTGTGCTTGAAGTCTAATTTAACTGCATATACACACACAGACAACTAGGTGACACAGTAGATAATAGAGTGCCAGTTCTGGAATCATGAAGATCTGAGTTCAAATATGACCTCAGACACTTAGTAAATGTGTGACCCTGAGCAAGTCACTTACCCATTTGTCCCAGTTACCTCATTTGAAATGGCAAACCGCTCCAGTATCTTTGCCAAGAAAACCCCAAATGGGGTCACAAACAGTTGGATATGACTAAAAACAACTCAACAAAAATATACATACATGCAGAGAAGCACATAAACTCTAACAAGACTTTTCGTGCTCCCCATAACTACCTCAAAAACAGATCTTAAGGTAAAAATAAAAGGAGATAAAAGTTTAAATTCAAAAAAAAAAGGGCTTCCACTTTAAAGCAGCCAGTTTCAATCTCACCTAAAGATTACCTTATCTATGTACAGTCTCATGGAGAAACAAGATGCCAAAGCCATTTAAATTCATGTTTGAACTTTGTCAATTTTACAAGAATGTGGGTAATCTTTTCTTCTAAATTTAGTAAACTTGCATTTCATAAAAACAATCCCATAACAAGAAAACAAAGCGAACAGAAAAGCAGAGCGTATCTGACTGCCCCTCCTTCTCTCTGATCCTCCTCCGTCCCCAAAGGCAATCATTCACCAAGTCTAGTGGATTAGACCTCCCACAGTATCTGTCATATCTTCCCTCCACAAACAATGGCCACAACATCTCCCACCCAGACTATCTCCGTGCCTCAAGCCTCTCCCCTTTACAAATCATTTTCCATTTAACTGTTAAACAGATATTCCCAAAGTAGAGGTGCTGCAGGGTCAGTCCTGCTCAAGGAACTTAGATGGATCTCAATTACTTTTAAGATAAAATACAATCTCCATTACTTATTTTTAAATTTGTCCATAATCAGACTTAAATTAGAGGCTCACTCCACATTACTCTCTTTCATCTCATCTAAGTTTTAGTAAATGGGCCTACTTCTCTCCTTATCTTCATACATTACACAGGCTGTTTGTCTGCCATGCTCAGAGTGCACTCTTTCCTCCCTTCTCCTTCCTAAAATCCCTAACTTCTTTCAAGGTCAAGTCCAGTTAAGTCAACAAGCATTTATTAAGTGTTCTACTATTTATGTTCCACATACTATGCTAAGTATTGAAGATACAGAAAAAGGCAAAAGAAAAATAAATAATATGAATAAAAATAAAAAATAAACAAACCTATCCCTGTTCTCAAGAAGGCAGCAATATGAAAACCATCATCTACAAATACGATATATACAAGATAACTTGGTAAGTTCTTTAGCAGAAACTCAAAGCCAGAGAAGCCAGGAGGCAGAGATGAGGAGGAGTGTTCTAAGAATGAGAAAGAGCCACTGAAAATGTTCACACTTGGAATGCCTTCGTCTTCTTGAGCAAGGAAGCTGGTGCCACTGCAAAGAATACAGGGAGGAGAACAAAGTGTACAAAGACTGGATGGCAGGAAGGGGCCAGGTTATGGCAGACTTTAACTTTAAAAGCCCAACAGATGAGTTTATATTTGATTCGGGAGGTGATAAGGAGCCACTAGTTTACTGAATAGAAGACATGACATGGTAAGACTTTAGAAAGATCACTCTGGCAGCTGAGCAGACAATGGACTGGAGGAGGAAGAGAACTGAGGCAGAGAGACCTTCCAGATATTTGAACAGTTCGGGCATGAGGAGATGAAGGCATGTACTAGGCTAGTGCGGAGTCAGAGGAGAGAATGTTAAAAACATAGGAATGCTAAGACTTGGCAACTGAATTGGATAGGTAAGACAGAGTAGGTAATCAAGGATCATACCTAGGTTGTAAGCCTGGGAGGATGGTGGTACCCTCAAAAATAATAGGGAAGATAAGAAAAGGGAAGGGATTTGGGGAAAAGATAATGAATTCAGTTTTTGACATGTTGAATTTAAGATATTTATGGGGACATCTAACTGATATGTCTAAGAGACAGCTGGAGATGCAAGAGTGAAGATCTGGTGAGAAGTTAAGGCAGGCTCTGCATCTGCATATCAATTATCAACTACATAGAGATGATACTTGAATCCATGCAAACTGCTGAAATTACCCAATGAAACAGAATAGAGGAAGAAGAGAAGAGGGCTAGACAGTCTTGAGGGACAACTATGGCCATGAGGCATGATCAGGACAATCAGCATGAAGATCCAGCAAAGGAGAATTGAGAAGGAATAGTCAGGTAGGTAGAAGGAAAACCAGGAGAGAGCAATGTCACAAAAACCCAGAGAAAAGAGAATATCAAAAAGAAAAAGGTGATGGGCAGTCATGTGACTTCTCTGATCTACTTCAATGGCTGCCCACTGCCTACGAAATGAAGTCCTAACCTTGAAAGCTTACCATTCAAGACTCTCCAAAATCTGGGCCCTAAAAATCATGGCATTTTTGAGCTGCAAGGGATAATTACAAGTCATCTAGCCCGACAGCTTTGTTTTTTATAAATGAAAAAAATTGAGTCCAGAGAGCAAAGTCTTACATACGTGTGTGTGTGAGCATGTCAAGGGCTGCAGACATGTCAAGAAAAATGAGGACTCAGAAAAGCTCATCAAAATCAGAAATTAAGAGATCACTCATAATTTCTGCGAGATTAGTTTCAGTTAGGTCAACTGGGAAGTACAGTAGATAGAATGTGGGGCCTGGAGTCAGGAAGACCTGAGTTCAAATTTGGCATCTGACACTTTTTCTAGCTGTGTGATCCGGGACAAGTCACCTTGTTTGCCTCAATTTCCTCATCTATAAAATGTGCACAATAATAGCACCTACCTTCCAGGGTTGTTGTGAGGATCAAATGAGATAATTATAAAGCACTAAACACAGAGCCTTGCACATAGTAAGTGCTACATAAATGTTTATTATTGTTATTACTAAAGGACAAAATCTGAAGTCAAATTGCAGAGAGTTAAGAAGAGGAATGAGGAGAAAGTGGAGGCACCAATTGAAGATGGTCTTCTCAATGAGTTTAGCCACAAAATAGAAAACAGAACCATCGCTAAAAGAGATGGAGAGATGGAGTGTTTTTTTTTTTTTAAGGATGCCAATTTGTAGGCAGTAAGGAAGCACCCATTAAACAGAGATTAATGATTAGTGAGAGAATAGGGATGACAAGAGAGGATATGTTTCAAAGAATAAGACAGAATATAATCATTTTTAAGAACTTCTCCATGTGAGGCAGGAATGAAAAAGAAGACAATGGAGGAAGGCACCTGAGTGATGTGAGATTAGAAAAAGGGAGAAAAGTGAGAACTCCTGTGATTGGCCTCACTTTTTTCAGTAAAATGAGGCAAAGTTCTCAGCTGAGAGAGTGGGGGGAGAAAGAACCATGGAGATTTGAGGGATGAAAAAGGTTAGAAAAGCCAATGTTGAGAAGTGGGAGGGTGAACCAATTAAGGTGGTGTAAATGGACCGCCCTGGCACAGTTAGGGTTCAGCTGAGATTATGTAACATAAATTTGTAGCGAACCCAGGTAGCACACTTTCATTCTTTTCTCTAACTTCATTAAGCAGCATGTGAGTAGGAGGGAAGGCAGCAGATGGGATTGGAGTAATGCAAGAGAGTGAGACTTGGCAGAGTAAGATCCACATCAGAATAAAGGGGCCAGTGACTCCAGAGAAGAGGACACAGCATAGTCGAAGCGGTCCCCTAAGGAATCAAAAAGAGCAAGATGAAGCACAAGTTTAGGATTAGGGGATGCAAATTGGAGGGAAAAATAGAAAGACAACACGGCAATCTGACAAAAGCTTTATCCTTCATGACCTTCAGTTTCTCTGCCCCTCAGTTTTTTAAATAACTTTACAGGAAAACCTGATTTGAATCAATAGCTGGATTCAACAAATCTAGGTTGCCATGGCACTTAGAATTTCATCATTAAGCCTAATATTTTTAACATAAATTTATTCAAGGAGCAGCTAGGTGGCGCAGTGGATAGAGCACCGGCCCTGGATTCAGGAAGACCTGAGTTCAAATTTGACCTCAGACACATAACACTTACTAGCTGTGTGACCCTGGGCAAGTCACTTAACCCCACTGCCTAGCCAAAAAAACAAAAAACAAAAAAAAAACCCATAAATTTATTCAAAACTATATAAAAGCACTTTCAACCTTCCAGCTAATGTATTTTCACTTTTTATTAGAGTTAACCTTAAAAGAACTCAAAAGCAACATTCCATGTAAGCAATGAAGCCCCTCAGGCTCAGGTGCCACCATACCTGCTCCAGCCCAGGCTTTGGTTTCATTCACTGTGCTCACACAAGGCGAAGCGAGCAGGGCTGAAAGTAGGAAAAGGAAAGGAAACACTGATCACGAGGATCCCTTGTCCTAAGTATGCGTGTATGCACGCGTGCGAGCACACACACACACACACACGCATATGCATGCCAATTAGGTTCAGCAACCTCTTTGAGCCTTCAAACCCTCCCCCCTTTTATTTTTCTTTCCAAAAAGCTTAAAACAAAAACAACAACAACAACAAAAACACCACTTGGCTCCTAAATCTGAGACTGGGCTCCTAGATCCTAAGAAATTTGCCACTCTCTTACAGTAAACACTGATACCTCAGAGATGTACATTTTTAAGCAGGTACTTACTATACCTGCTGTACAGGTATAGCAATTTGGTGCAAACTTCCCAAGTATACTATTATTTTATTTACCAAGGCTAATTAGAGCAGAGAGATGCTTATCAAGTCTTTGGGAAGGGATTTAATTTCAATTCAATGGGTAGTCATTGATAGATAGGTTGCATTTTTCTATCAATATAACAATCACCACCATACAAATAATTAATTAAAATAAGTTTATTGTGACTAGATAACAATCACAGAATGTTTTTAAAGAAGCATATCTTTCAACATATAAATATCTTTGTCATAAGTGTGAAATGAGAGAGGCTGCTTATCTGTTTAAAATCCTGTCTAGTAAGTATTTATTAAGCACCTATTTTTGTGAGGCAGTTAGGTGTCAAGATAGGCAGAAAGCTGGACTTGGAGTCAGGAATACCTGAACTAGAATCCTTCCTATCTTTGTGATGCCAGGCAAGTCACTTAGCCTCTCAGAGGCTCAGTTTCCTCATCTGTATAAAAGAGGAGAATGGACTCAAAGGCATCTAAGGTTTTAGTTCCAAATCTATGATCCTGTGTACAAGACACAATACTGGATGCTGGAGATTCAAAGACAAAACGAAAAATAGTCTCTACATTCAAAAAAATTCTTGCTGTACCTGGAGAAATACAATATTCAGACAGATAAGCAAGTATACGATAATTTGAGGAAAAGAAAGAGAACACTGACAAACAGGGGAATCAAAAAAGGATTCCAAATAGATTATTTCAGTAAGGTCACTATGATACTCTAACATAATGGGCCATGTTTAACATAGTTTTCACTTTCCTTTTCTTGTTCATTTACTACATAAAAATGAAAAGCTGACCATCTCAGCACACACAAATCTCTCCTCTGAACTTTTAGATCACTTACTGTACAAACTGTAATTCATTTTATACAACAGTTTACTGACTTGTATTATCATGTAATAGTTTATGCATGGCCAGATTCTACTGCTGATCAAATTCCTTGAAGGCAGAAGCTAAAGCCTCATATAACCCAGCACTACGCAAAGTAAATGATCAACAAATATTAGCTGAATGAAGGTGGTTGTTACAGACCAGGGAGATCATGCCATCATCTTCTATCTCCTCAGACTGCATTTGGAGTGCTCTGTTCATCTCTGGTCATAATTCAGAAAGGCTGCTGATAAACTGAAGCTTGTCTAGAGGAGGACAACCAGGATGGCTAAAGAGACTCAAGTTCATCTCAAAGAACAAAGGATGTTTATTCAGTCACAAATGTAGACAACCAGATGGTGGATGATGGTGGGGGAGTAGAGGAAAAGAACGACATAGCTATCTTCAAGTATTTGAAAGACTATTAAGTACAAGAATTAAAAAATTGTTCAGCTTGGTGCCAGAGGGCAGAATTAAGAGCAATGGGGAAAAGTTTCAGAGGCAGATTCAGACTAGAGGTAAGGTAACACTACTAAACAGAACTTTCCAAAACAGATTGTCTCAATCACTCAACAAGCATTACTGGGGATACAAAGACAAAAAAAAAGAAAAATCTCCTCCTCTCAAGGAGATTACACCCTATCAGGACAGAAAACATGTACATAAAAACATATATACTAAATAAGTACATACAGAATAAACACAAGATAGGCAATAACAGTTGAGGAAATCAGAAAAGGCTAAAATGAGGTACCTGAAATAAGCCTTGAAGGAAACTGGATATTTTAAGCAGTAGTAGAAATAGTAGATTCCCATTCACTGTTGGTCTTCAAGCAAAAGCTGGACAAATGCCGGATACGCTACAGAAGGGATTCTTTTCAAGTGAGGTTAAACTAGACTGGCCTCTAAGGTCCCCTGAAACTGACACGCTGTGATTCTATGAAGGATTGAAACATCTAATTCAGGCTGTTCTCATCACTAAATTCTATATATACACCACACTCATTTCCAGTCCCACAATTTTGCTTATACTGTTTACCTCCACCATCACTAAGAAAACCCCCTCTGCCTATCATAACCTTTCTTTCTTGAATTTAATTCTTAAACTCAAGATTCACCTCCTCTGTCAAGGCTTCTCAGATTTCCAACTCACACTGACCTCTCCTTACCATCTTACCATCCTAAGATTTAAAGCTGGAAGCCTTTAAAATCACCTCCTATAGCAAGCATTTCTTGATCCTGATTCCTGTCTCCTTCCTTAAATTATACTGTATTTACTTACATGTATACATGTTGTATCCTTCAGTTGAACATAAACATTTTGAACTTGGGAGCAATTCTGATTTGCCTTTGTATCACCCGCACCCTGAACAGATAGCAAACAAGCATTTATTAAGCACTCATTAGGTTCCAGGCACTAAGGATACCAATAAGGGGGGGAGGGGGGAAAGGCTAGCAGTCCCTGCCCTCTTCTGAGAGTGACAACACATATAAATCAATACATACAACATAAACACATAAACACAGAATGGAGGGAATGGC
>NW_020954953.1:9142566-9195900 GCF_900497805.2 Vombatus ursinus | reverse complement strand
TCAATACATACAACATAAACACATAAACACAGAATGGAGGGAATGGCACTGCTGTTGTTGTTTAGTTGTGTCCAACTCTTTGTGACCCCATGGACCATAGCATGCCAGGTGTCCTTCTATCCTTCATTATCTTTTGAAGTCTGTCCAAGTTCATGTTCATTGTTTCCATGAAACCATCCATCCATCTCATCCTATGCCATCCCCTTTTCCTTTTGCCTTCAATATTTACCAAAATCAAGGTCTTTTCCAATTGAGTCCCATCTTCTCATTATGTGGCCTAAGTATTTAAGTTTCAGCTTCAGTATTTGATCATCCAGTGAATGGTCTGAATTTATTTATTTACATATTGACTGAGTTGATTTCCTTGCTGTCCAAGGGGCTCTCAAAAGCCTTCTCCAGGGCCACAATTCAAAGGCATGGCTTCTGTAACACTTCAGCTTTCCAATTCTCACAACCATACCATGCTACTAGAAAAACCATATCTTTGACTATATGGATCTTTATTGGCAAGGTGACAAGGTCGCTGCTTTGTTTTGTTTTGTTTTGTTTTTGGCTAGGCAATGGGGTTAAGTGACTTGCCGAGGGTCACACAGCTAGTAAGTATCAAGTGTCTGAGGCTGATTCCAGGGCCAGTCCACTGCACCATCTAGCTGCCCCTCTGCTTTTTAGAATGCTGTCCATATTTGCTATAGCTTTCCTTCCAAGGAAACTTCATGGCTACAGTCACTGTCTGCAGTGATCTTTGAGCCCAAGAATACAAACTGACACTGCTTTCATTTCTTCTCCCTTTATTTGCCAAGATGTGATAGGACCAGTTGCCAAGATCTTAGTTTTTTTTTTGATATTAAGCTTCAAGCCAGCTTTTACACTTTCTTCTTTCACTCTCAATAAGAGGCTTAATTCCTCTTCACTCTTTGCCATCAGAGTGGTATCGTCTACATATCTGAGATTGTTAATATGTCTCTTGGCAACCTTAATTCTGGCTTTTGATTCATCTAGCCTGGCATTATGCATGATGTGCTCTGCATATAAGTTAAATAAATAAGGTGACAATATACAGCCTTGGTGTACTCCTTTTCCAATCTTAGACCAATCAGTTGTTCCATGTTCTAGTGGTTCTAACTGTTGCTTCTTACCTGGAATATGGGTTCCCCAGGAGACAAGATGATCGGGTACTACCATTTCTTTGAGGATTTGGCCCATTTTGCTGTGATGCACACAAAGGTTTTCATATAGTCAATAAAACAGACATAGATGTTTTTCTGGAACTCTCTTGCTTTCTCCATAATCCAGAGAATGTTGGCAATTTGGTCTCTAGTTCCTCTGCCTCTTTGAAAACCACCGTGTTCAAGTAATTGTAATTACTAGTAACTACTAGTAATCCCATATTGCTGAAGACCAGCCTGCAGAATCATGAAATGAGCTCAATTGTTCAGTAATCTGAACATTACTTGGCACTGCTCTTCTGTAAGATTAGGAGGAAAACTGATCTTTTCCAATCCAGTGGCCACTGTTATGTTTTCCAAATTCGCTGGCATATTGAATGCAGCACTTTAATAGCATTACTTTTAGTATTTTAAAGAGCTGAACTGAAATTCCATTACTTGTACTAGTCTTACCATTAGCAGTGCTTCCTAAGGCCCACTTGACCTCATTCTCCAGGATGTCTGGTTCTAGATCAGTAACCATATCATTGTGGTTATTAATGAGGTTAAGATCTTTCTTGCATAATTCTTCTGTGTATTCTTGCCACCTCTTCCTAATCTCCTATGCTTCTGCTAAATCCCTACCATTTTTGTCTTTTATCATGCCCATTTTTGCATGAAAACTGTCTCTTGATAGTTCTAATTTTCTTGCAGAGATCTCTTGTCTTTCTCACTCTGTTGTTTTCCTCTATTTCTTTACATTGCTCATTTAAGAAAATCTTATCTCTCCTAGTAATTTTCTGTAATTCTGCATTCAGTTGAGTATCTTTCCTTTTCTACTTTACCATTCACTTTCCTTCTTTCCTCAGCTATTTTGTAAAGCCTCATCAGACAAACATTTTGCTTTGATGCTCTTCTATTTCTTTGGAATGTTTTTTGCTGCTGCCTCCTATACAATACTGCAAATCTCCGTCCATAGTACCCAGTACTACGTTGGTTGATACAAAAAAAAAAAAAAAGGGTTCAGCTTTTGCAAGTTTCATTCCAAGAAGAGAGAAGGGAATGAGATTACAATCTTTGTCTTCATAATTAAAGGAAAAAAGCAGCAGTAGTTAGTAGTTTCTCCCCCAGTAAGGGAGATGAGAACTTTCCTCTAAGCATAAAGACTTTCTGTAATTCTTTTTTAAATCCTGGGAGAATATATTAGTAATCCATACATTAGCATATTCTTCTTTAAAATTAGGGTTTGAAGAGAAGGTAATAAAAAAAACCCATTGAGAGAAGCTCCTTTGAGGGCAGTGGTTTTTCATTTTATTTTTGTACCCCAGACACCTGGCACAGAGACTGAATGATTGGAGGGATTCTGGTTCAAATATTCATCAGACTAAAGTTTAGGCTAAGTTTGGTCCACCCAAAAGGCAGCAGAAGCACGACTTAGGACTCTTTCTACTATGTCATGCTTCTACTACCCTTATTTTTTTGGCACTTCTAAGAAGTAAAAACATATCTGAGTCTGGCCATGACATGGAATAGCCACGTAACCTTTTCCAAGTCATGTAACTTTTCTGAGTTTGTTTTCTCATTGGTAAAATTGAGTGTGATAACTGTACAACTTACTTCACAGAGCTGTGATAACTAGGAAGTACTATATAAATGAGACATTATTTCATACATAAAATGAAAAACTAGCTGACACTTACAAAGTACTTTTACATATATATTCTCTCTCTTATAGAACAAACCTAAGGTCAGATCTATAGATTATCAATCTGTTGTTGTTTCGTCATTTTCAATCTTGTTTAACTCTTTGTGATCCCTTTTGGGGTTTTCTTGGTAAAGATACTGGAGTGGTTTTCCATTTCCTTCTCCCACACATTTTACAGATGAGGAAACTGAGGCAAACAGAGTCAAGGGCAAGCTAGCATTTATTAAGGGCTATGATACACGCCAGATACTGCGCTAGGCACAAGGCTTATATAACAGATCAAAAACAAGACAGTTCTGCCCTGAAGGAGCTTATATATCCTTTCCTCATTTTACAGATGAGGAAACAGACTTAAAGAGAGAGTGACCTGCTCAGTCATACAACTACTAATGGTCAGAGGTCAAATAGTCTAAGCTCCATTGACTCCAAGGTCAGTAGGCTCTCCATTATACCATATGTGACAATAGATTATTTTAGAATAATAAAGCCAACTAACAGAAACATTACTTCAAAGTAAAACATCTTCCAAAGAAATTAGTAAATAAAATAATAAATAAATGATAGTCTTCATTCCTAATCAGCATTTTATACTGTGTTCTACAAAATCCTGGGGTTCTAGCAAAAAAGTCCGAGGCATTCCATAAAGAAAAAAGTTGCAATTGTGGCCAAGCACATACAGCAAACCCATCTGTTTTGCTGTCTTTGTTCTACACAATCAATGCATGTATTCAGCTGATAAAGAACAAAAAATGGCAGATAACAATCAAATGAACAAAATTTTGGCTTACTACTCTAGAAGCAATCACCAAACACATCTAATGAGAAATGACAAAGAAGTTCTCAAACGCATCTTAAGTAAATCAGTGTTCATTAATATCCTTCGATTGAGGAGGTTGGAAAAAAAAAAAAAAACAACTTTATTTTACCCGGCTTACCGTTTATCCATAAAGTCACAAAGTTTAAGAGACAAGATGACAAAAGTGTTAATAACCCAAATCCTGGCAACATAACAAACATCCACAAATTCCTCTTCCCTTCATTCTACAGTCCAGTCATAATTGCCTGCTTCCTTACATATGAAACTCCACCTGCCATTTCCATGTGTCTGCACTGGCTGTCCTCCACACCTGAAATGCTCTCTTCCTCACATCCATGTCTTGGAATCACTGTCTTCCTTCAAAACTGGCCTGAAATGTCCCCTTCTCTAAGATACCTTTCCAGTCCCTCCCCTCTCCCCTCAAATGCTACTGCCTTCTTCTCTACAGTTCCCTTCCATATACTCTGTATGTATTTTGTATGTCCAGTCTGTCCCTCTATTAGAATATAAACACCTTTAGATTAGGGAACTTTTTTTTATTTATTCTCTGTACTCCCACTGCTGGAATAGTGGTTGAGCACATAGTAAGGGCTCAATAAATGCTTGCTGGATAGAGGGTTCAAGTACATAAGTATTTCCAATTTGGTTTTATTTCTACTGATCCCAATGTATATAGTATGTTAGCTCACAAATTTTTAAAAAGTTCTACAGCTGTAACAAAATTAAAACTGCATCTAAAAAACAGAAAATGTAAAAACATAAAGTCTTAGAAGGTTTTAATGCAAAATGGTGATGAACTAAAGTCATAACCAAAAAAATTCGTTTAAATAATGCGATAATGAAAGCTGTTATAAAGTAAATTACAAGATGCACTATCACATATAATACTGTTTCCAATTACAAAATACCTGATAGCAAATAACCACGTCCTCCTTACTATGATATGATGACAAATTAGTTTGCAATACTGGTTGTTCAAAAGAAAACCTGTGAAAATTTTTTGGTCTAGATCTGGAACTTCAATGGTGATGGAAACTCTCACTGAGGAAATTTCCTTTACCAAAGCAGACTAGTACCACCTTTACAACTGACAGTGTTAAAAGAGTTGCCCAAAAAAAAAATTATTTTTTAAAAACAGTCTATATTACTTGATGCCATTAGTAATAGTCATTTATAACATTATTATTATAGCTACATCACAACCTGTATTTCACAATGAAATGCTTCAAGATTGGCAGTATGTGAAAGTTATTACCAAACACTATTAACAAAAGTTTCAGGTAGTTCTTTAAAAACCTCATACCAGCACATACAAATTTCTTCTCTCCCTCTATCCATTTATCTTACCAAAAAAAAAATTTTTTTCCATGGGCTATATTTGGTCCTGTGGGACATAAGTGTCAGGGAAGGGGGGGAGTGGTATGGAGTTCCTAAGAGAATTAGTGGTTGATTAACAGGTGTGAGTTTCCAGAGACTTGGGTCAACAAAACCAGACAAGATAGGGAAGATGTGGACTGGAAAGGAAGCCCAATCCACAATTCAAAAAAACAACCAGTAATACAGTCCAAAGATCAAAGCCCCAAATCCATCAGAAGACAAAGATACCTAATGGTTAAGGCTAAGCAAGTAAATATGGTTTAAGACAGGGATAAGGGGTCCTAAGCCTAGAGATAAGAGAGTGTTACCGAAGAAGTTCAGTACTTCCAATAATGACCATTTGCTTCACTAAAGTGAGTCATTTTATGACAAGGCAGGGCCACCACAATAAACAAACATGTATTAAGTACCTACCATTGCCAAATTCAACTGAATGCAATGCAGCTGTAGATTCTGCCAAGACATTTCACACTATAAGCTAACTACTCACCACGTTACAAATTAATAATGATAATAATAATCATGATAGCTAACATTTATATAGCTCTTACTGTGCCAGACACTGGGCTAAGCAGTTTACTGATTTAATAATTTATCTCATTTAATCCTCACTACACTCCTGGGAGGTAGGTGCTATTATCATTTCCATTTTACAGAGAAGGAAACTGAGGCAAACAGAGATTAAGTGACTTGCCCAGGGTCACAAAGCTAGTAAGTGCCTGAGGCCAAATTTAAACTAAGGACTTCCTGACATTTTGGCTGCCCAAAATGAATGCTTAACAATGATATTTTATCAATTTTCCTATCATATGGAATAGAAAGAAAAGTAAAGGATTGGCAATCATAGTTGATCTCAAAGGTGACTATAAGGGGAAATGTAACCTATCAACAAATATTTATAAAGTTCCTATTATGTGCTAGGCCTAAGGGCAGATTCTGTGAATGAAAAGACAAAATGTTTACAAAATAAATACAAGATGATTTTGAGGGGGGCAGTACTAGTAGCTAGGGAAATTAGAAAAGACTTCCTGTAGGGGTGTACTACAGATTGTAAGCCGTAAAGGTAAGGCAAAAGTACAATTCCATTGCAGAGACATCCTATATGAGCCACAGGGAGATACTGGAAGAAATACAGTTTGGTTGGGCTATACAGTGGTAGGTTGGGACAAGATTCTATAAAAGGCTTTAAATAACAAACAGGAGTTCATATTTTATCCTAGAGGTAATACAGAGCCACTGGAGTTTGCATAAGCAAATAATACGGTCACAGCTGTACTTTAGGAAAATCACGTGGCAAATTGTCGAAAAAATGGACTGGAAATAGGGGAGAACTGAGGCATTCTTAATCAGATATTTAAGAAATTAAATGTTTCAAATATTAAGCATTCATTTTTCCCCCTTCCCATCTCCCTCTACCCACTGGGGGACAAAAAGGGAGAAATACAGACAGAACCCTCATATCACATAAATACTGTCAAGCAAAATATCCAAAAGTACATTTTTTATTCTGCATTAATCCATTATCTCTCTGTCCTGAGATTAGCAATATTCTTTTTGATCAGTCCTCTGGAATCATGATTGACCATTTAGTTGATCAGAGCTCTTAGGTCTTTCAAAACTTCATTTTTATAATATTAACACTATAATACAAATGGTCCTTCTGGTTCTGCTCATTTCACTCTGATCGGTTCCTAAATATCATTCAATGACTCCTTGAAACTGTATTTCTTCTCATTTCTTACAGCACAAAAGTATTCCATTACATGCATATAGCCACAATTTGTTTAGCCATTCCCTGTGATGAGGCATCCCCTTAGTTTCCAGTTTCTTGTTGTTTGCCACCACCTCCTTGCTTCCTTCAAGTCTCAACTAAAATCTTCTGCGACTTTCCAATCCCCCTTCTCCTTCCCCTGTGATTATCTCCAGTTCATTCTGTAGATACTGTTTGCACATAGTTGTTTGCATGTGGTCTGCCCCCATCTACTGTGAAGTCTTTTAGGGTTTCTGCCTTTCCTTGTATCCCCAGCTTCTAGGTGCTGGGCACATAGTGTTTAATAAATGTCAAATGACCAGTGGAAATACTGTTTTCTCCAGGAAACTGTACCTGATCTACTCCCATCTCTCAGTAGTCAGTCAACAAACATTTATTAAGAAACTACTACATGCTAGGTACTATGTTAAGTGCTGGGAATACAAAGAAAGACAAGAGACACTCACTGCTCTCAAGTAGCTCACAGTCTAATGGGAGAGACAACCTAAAAAAAATAACTATGTACCAACTACATACATGGAAAATTGGACAGAGAAGGAAGACACCAGGATTAAGATGGATTGGGAAAGGCTTCCTATAGAAAGGTGAAATTTCAGCTCGGACTCAAAGGAAGCCAGAGAAGCCATTAGGCAGAGATGAAGAGGGAGATCATTCCATGCGTGGGAGATAGCCAGTGAAAATGCATGGAGTTGGGAGACATGGTGTCTTGTTCAAGGAGCAGCAAGGAGGCCCGTGTCATTGGATCTTCCCCCTCATACCTCAAATAGTACGGCTTCAGAACTCTAAAGCCCTTATCATTCAACGTTATGTATTAAAGCTGTATTTCTGTGTTGGTGTTTTATCTTCCTAACAGATTACATAAATGCCTTGACAGTAGGGACTGCATCTCATCTAAGCACTGTATCTTCCCCCAATGACCAGCATAGATTTGCTAAAGACAGGTTCACTGCCTTCTTTACTTTAGGGCTGATTCTTGTTAACTTTCGCTTTATAGGTTGATGACAATATTCTTATCCTCTAGACTGGGTCTCGAAGGATTAACAGTGAATGAACAGATAATGATCGTTGTATCCATTCATTCTTGTCAACTTTAGGAAAAAAGATCACACAGTGGAAAGAGCATTAAGTTTAGAGTCAAAGGCCTTGGGTTCAAATTTCAGCTCAAAAGTAGCTGTATGCCTCTGGGCAATTTATTCAACTTCTCTGGGCTTCAGCTGCCTCCCTAAAAAGTGAGGTGACTGAATAATCTAATCTCTAAAATTCCTCCCAATTATCAATCCTACAATATACCGATTGGTTTACTCAAAAAGCTGAGGATTGGGATATAAAACAAACAGTCCAAGAGTGGAAAAAGGCACCTGGCTTCTGGACCTATGACGTTACAATAAAGCTTAGTATGGCAAAAATCTGTATTCAGTAAGTTTAGGTTGTTTTCCTCCAGTTTTTTCTTCAGCTCGCCTTTCTGAAGGTGACTGCTTTGTGTCTCTTTGATAAAGTCCAGAATATATGTCTCACTACAGCACCAATTATTTCTTTTGGTTTTTTAAAGTTTTGCCTGTTCTTCAAACTAGGAAAAATCCTTCCAATTTAGGAACTATGACCATTTATAATAAAAAAAAATGTCAAAGTAAACTCAATTAACATAATTTTATGTTGAATAAATTCTGATATAATAGTCAATAAGATACCTCGTTCCCTTACCAAGATTACAAAGGTGTTCCACCTCATTTAAATCCGAGTAATTTAGGACATGGGTAAGTGTAGGTGATCGCTAAAGAGTTATCTCTGCTTTAGATTTAAACAAGGCCTTAAATTTAACAGAAGGGAGAGTGAGGAAGCGGAGTGATGATTGGACCTAGAGTCTGGAGAGCTGGGTTCTAGTTAGGTTCCTACCACTAATTAGCTAATTTAGGCAAGTTCCAACCCCTCTGTACTTCACTTTCCTTCATCTGTAAAATTAAGGGTTTGGACTAGCCAAACACTAAGATCCCTTCCAACTCTAAAATTCTATGATTCTATAAATTAAATTAGTGAATTTGTAATTACTATTAATATACCATACTCATAAATCTTAATATACTCGACATTAAAATTTTAATAGAAAATTCATTCCTAAACTAACAAAATGATTACAAGACGTTCAAATGTCCTCCAAAATTTCCTCCCTAAAATCTTTTCTTCCTCCTTAGTCCCTCCAAAATTTTTATCATAACATAATTTTCAATACATTTGATATTTCCAGGTTAGTGATCTTCTAATATGCCCGATCATAAACCTATAAAGGTCAAGGGTGTTATGTCAAAGTGTAATTGAAAATTTAAAATACGACCAAATGGAAAACTTAAAATATTAACTTTTCACATTCATCTTCTCAAATATTTGATTCTAAAAATAATCCCATTTGTGGTATAGTTTAATCATCTTTGCTAGTATTTTATAAACATTTTGACTTTCAAATAATACATCAATGTTGATGCTACTCATGCCAAAGCATGACAAATGATTAGGTTTTTATAAAGTAACAAGAATGAATTACTTTTCACCTTTTTTTCATCTAAACGTAATTCCTTATGGATAATTGAATAAATACAAACTACATTACGAGCTATGCATGAATGAGAGATCTTACAGAAGTAGATACCTATATCTTTCAAATTTTGTGTCAAATACATATCATTCAGGTAGAAAAAAGTTCCTGTTAAAACTACAGTAGATTCATACATGCCTAGTTAATAAAAAGAGCATTTTTAACACAAAGGTATCAATGTAGGTCATAAGGAATATTTGTGTAGCAAATATATGCAAATACTCCATGTTAAGCCCTTTAAAACAACTAAATCCATACAGTTTTGTATATACCAGATTAAGCTAGTTTCAGACTAAATGTGATCAACTCAGCTAATACATAAGTCTCTAAATGATCAATTAGATCTTTGTATAAAACATGAAATTACAGCTGCAATTTTAATAGCAAATAGATCTAAATCAAATTTCACTTAGATTTGGCTTAAATCTAGAAGAACACTGTACATAAGCTGACTTGTCCTTTCTCTTTGTCACCTCAAAACAAAGTAACTTGAAACAGAAAAGCGATTTGTAAAAACATGTATTCTTGACTTACTCCTCCAATGCCTTTTTTAAAGCACATGCACAGATTCCATTGTCCCAATGGCAAATGTGAAAGCGTCTGTCTGTTTTTTTAAATAAGCCATTTCTTCTGGTCAGATGAGAAGACCATATAAAAAAAATATTATTTGTAAAAATAATCACTGAGAAATAACTGACATTCTTATAGTTCATCAAGCATTTTTCATCCCTACCTCATGTAAGCTTCACAACAACTCTATCAGGTAGCTGTGATAATAACTCATTCTCATTCACAGCTAAAGAAACTAAGGCTTAGATTATTAAATGACTTGCCCATGGTCATACAGCTAGAATTATTAGATGACCAGGTTCAAATTCAGATCTCTGCTGATTCCAACTGTAAAGCATTCACCCCTATATCACTTTTCCTCAACAGAAAAGCAGAGAAACTGGAAACATTCCAGTCAAAAGTTACTACATCCCTGTCTTTCAAAAGAGTTCAGAAAGAACTTTGCATGCAAGAAGCCAAGAGTATCTTTTCAGATCTGACCCTGTGCATTGTCAGCGGAAGAAATGATAGGCAATATGAAATTCTAGGAGTATCTCAAAACTCTTCAATCAAGTTTTCCTTATAAAGGAGTGGAAAGTCTAGTCATTAAACAAAATCCTCTTTTGTTCTCACTGTGGTCACCAACCTAGATAGCCTAATGCCAATGATGCCTAAACCGTATCCCAAACAGAACTTTCCAACTCACATAATATTCCATGTTCCAGATCCATGACTTTCCACTGGCTATCCCCCAAGCTCAACCTCCTCAACTCGGACTAAACTCATTTCAAATCCCCTCTCCTGCAAGAGGCTGTTCCTAGTAGCAGCTAGATAACTCAGTAAAGAGTTACAGGCCAGAGACAAAAAGACCAGTGTTCAAATAGTGCCTCAGATACTTCCTAGCTGATTGACCCTGGGAAAATCATTTAACCTCTCTCTGCCTCAGTTTCCTCAACTTTAAAATGGTATAATAGCAGGACCTACCTCAAAGGTAGTGAGGATCAAGTGTTTATAAAGAGTTCAGCAGTATGTGCCTAATAAATGTACACTCTCCCCCTTCCCTCCCATTTCCCTACGACCACTAATGCTTTCCCTCTGTTATTACCTCCTTTTTACATTGTATATATCGGATAAGTACATAGTTGTTTGCATGTTGTTCTCCATTAGAATGTGAGCTTCTTGAGGGCAGGGATCCCGTTTTTGCCTTTCTTTGTATTTCCAGTGCTTAGCATAGCTCCTGGTACAAAGGAAGCACTTAAAATGCTTGTGGACTAAAACCACAATCCACCTAATTCAGAAACTGACGCAAGCAGCTTCTACCAATAATTTGAGTTGCAGAGGGAGGGGAGGTATGTGACCTCAAGCACTGGATGGGGCTAATTATCCCTGTTGCCCAAAATCTGCCTTAAGAGTAGCTTAAAGTGGCATGAAACAACTAAGGGGATTAACTCCAAATTTGTGGAGTGACATTTTACAAAGTTATTTTCTTCTATAAAATCAAATGGAAGGTTGCTTTGAATAATTTTGCTAAGAGGCCTTCGACTAAATAAGACCCAAATATGTAAAGCACTAAGAAAACTTTTTTAAAAGCACTACCTTACCTTTTATTATCTATAATATATTTTAGTCTTGTAAGGAAAATTGACATCTCCCTGGGAAATAAAAAAAATTTTTTTCTTTTGTCATCAGAGAATTAAATCACCTCAAAGGCATTTCTGTGTACAGAGCTCCTTGCCCTTTCTCCCTTGAAAATATTTTAAAGTGCAACTTGATTATTATTAACAAACATCAATAATTTCTTTTGGCTATTTCCTACTTTTGCAATTATCATTTTTTCAAAAGCCCCAGTAAAACAGATAAAAATCACTCAAAAACTAGAGCCATGAACTTATCTTGAAATAAACTTTTAAAAGTTATCCAGATTCAAAAGGAATAAAACCTGATTTTTTTCCCCTATCTTCATTCTCACACTGCCCTATTATCATTTCTCAGGGAAATTTTTCCTTAGTTTACTAAAGTGCATTGAAAAGATGAACTAGAACAGTGATCCATGCAAACCCATCTCTGTCCACTGAATCACAATATCAATAACTGACATATAAATGTCATAGTTGAGGCAGCCAGGTGGTGCAATAGATAAGAAGTGTTGGACCTGGAGTCAGTTAATTCAAATCAGGCTCCTGACACTTATTGACACTGTGACCCCTGACAAATCACTAATCTTCTATAAAATGGAAATAATAATCACACCAACCTACCAGGGGTTTTTGTGGAGATCAAATGAGATGATATTTGTAAAGAGTTTTGCAAACTTGATAATACCATATGAATGCTAGCAATTACTAGTTCTTTAAGGTATGCATAGTAATTTCATTCAAGTTTCACCAGAGGCAGGATTATAAATGCAGAACTTGATTTCAAGTCCAGTATTTACCACTAAACCATTCTTAACTTTATTTCTAACTAAAGCTAGTTTTTTTCCACCTTATATTTTTATTTTTTCAGTCAGGAAAGAAAAAAAGGGATACTGTTATCTTTCTGCTCCTGCTCCACTATGTTAATTAATCATCCTAAAGCTCAGATCAGACAAAGTCATCCCTTTCCCTCCCCTCCATTCTGGGGGCTCCCTATCACCTCGAGGCTTTTTTAGGCATTTCAAAGCCCTTCAAAACCTTTCCTTTCCCCCAGCATACTCTGCAATCCACAGACAAGGACCTTTCTACTGTTCCTCCCACAAGGAACTACATCTTAAGGCTCTTGGGCATTTTCAATGGCTGTTCCCCATGCCCAGAATACTCTCCTGTTCATCTCCTCCTCCTACCTTCCTTGGCTTCTTTCAAGGAGCAGCTGAAATCTTATATTTTACAAGAGGCCTTTCTTGATCTTCTGTAATCCTAGTGCCTTTCCTCTATTGATTATATTGAAATTATTCTTTATGTATTGCTTGTTCCAAGTCGTTTTCATATTGTGTCTCCAACAAATCAAGATCTCCTTGACGGGAGGGTCCTGGCTTTTGCCTTTTCTTTGTATCCCCTGCACTTAGCATAGTGCCCAGCATATAGTAAGCCCTTAAAAAATATTTCCTTACTTTAACAAGCACGACAACCTCAAAAGATGCATAGAAAAGGTGAAGTATTTGCAAAGTGGAAGACAGGGGGCAGTACTTTGAAAATTCACTCAGTAGAAGTGCAAAAGGAGGATACTTTAATATGCAAGCATAGGTACAAACGGAAAAGCAAACAATTTGTATCTTATTACAATACTCTGAGTTTAAGTACCTCCACTAGAGTCCTACTCCAAGGCTTCATAGTGGCCTGGAGATGACCCTGAACTCCAGCTAAGAGCAAGCTCCGGCAGGTCCTACCAGTACGGTCTCCCAAAGGGCCGGCCTAACTACGTTCGAGTCAATCACCCCCCTAAAGTCGGCCACCAGGTCATGAACTTTATTGGAAATGCATGCATAGAGGGGTTAAGCGCCTACTCGCGACGAGAGGGTACCCAAACTGATTTTTTTTTTTAAAGAATCTTTTGATGCACCAAAGACTTAGTGTAATTTCTCTCCCAACTAAAAATGCAAGAATCATTATCGTCGCTAATGAATGCATGGGAGTAGTTAGTTGTAGGTTGCACATTCACTCCTCGAGTACCCAAGTTTGGCTTAGGTGTTCATGCCCAGACATAAAAGTTGCGTGACACTACTCAAACGTGTGTACCAGTTAGTTTGCACACTCGGCTAAAGCACAAAAGGCCTTGGTCTAAATGCTGACTGCAGGATACACAAGAAGAAAAGAAAAAAAAAAAGGCTGACGACTGGCTGCTCCGCGGACTGCAGGCTATCGGGGGGAGGCAAGCAGGGTGCGCCCAAAGTAATTCAAAAAGTGAAGGCGAGAAAGAATAGGCAACACATTACCGTCCAGATACATCTGCTCCCTCTAAAAGAGGGGGAGGGAGCGCGGAGAGAGCGCCGCGGGGGTAAGAGCTTTATTCCCTTTGTAAAAGGGAGGAGAAACCCACTTTTCACAAGGGCCCCGGGGAAAGAGAAAGCGTTTTCCCCCTCCCCAGCTCCAGGGTCCCAGTCTCCTGGCCCGAGACCAGTCGCCAGCACGCTCGCTCCCCCAAAGCAAGCTAGACGAGTCGGCTGCACTTGCGGGGGAGGCTCGGAAGGGAGCCCCGCTAACGTGCAGCAACTGAGCAGAGCGGGGCGACCCCCCAGGTTCCCCGCTGGGAGGCCGGGGGGAGCCCCCACCCCCAGTTACCTGGCGGGAAGCAACAGCTGCAGCTGCCCCCGCCCCCGTATCCTTCAGCCAGAACCCGGGCTCGGACCGGAGGCGCCGCTGTAGCGCTCCCGCCGCAGTCCTTACCTCGCCGCCTGGCAGCTCTCCAGCTCCAGCTGCAGCGGCAGCTCCGGCGGCGGCGGCTCCTCCATGGCGGTGACGGCGGCGGCGTCGGCGGCGGCGGCGGCGGCGGGAGGGGGGACCAGCTCGGCGGCGGCCACTGCCTCTCTCATCCGTGCACCGAGCCCGGCATGGCGGCGGCGAGAGTGAGGCTGCAGCCGGGCTGAGACTGGAGGAAGCACGGGGGCCGGGAGGCTCGCGGGACGCCGTCTCCGCCTTTATCCGGCGGCGGGAGCCCTTCGGCCCGGGAGCGTCCGCGCCGCGGCCATCTTGGAAACGGCGACCAGCCGAGAGAGAGCCCGGCTACGGCGGGCGTCGAGGGACAAGCCTCCCGAGGGCGGCGACGCGGGCGGCTGCTGCGGGCTCTGGAATTCCACGGGGCGGAGAAGACGACCGGGGAAGGGAGGGGCAAAGGGGAGGAGGCCCGCGGGGGGGCGGGGGGAGTTCGGGGCGGAGGGAGGGCAGGGGGGTGGCCCAGTCTGCAGCCCGGGGGCCAGGCGCTAACAGCAGCACCCGCTGCGGAGGATGATAGGAAAGCGTGCCAGGTGTCACTGGGAGCACGGATCCGGGCGGCGAGGCTTTCCCGGGCCCCCGCTGCGCGATCCCGGTCCCTTTCAGTAATCTACAAGAGAGGAAGGAGGTGATGCAAGCCTGAATGCAGCGGGGGTATTTCTTTAGACTTCTGATTGCCCAGATCAAGTCATTATGTTTCAGGAATGGTGGAATGCCATCAAAGGGGAACTCGTCCGCAATATTATTACCACGTTTCCTAAACAAGATAATATTTTAGAGGTAAACCCTTGAAGGAAAGTCAGGGTCGACCTTGCCACGGCAGTTAAGTAAGGCTTGTGCCTTGAGAAGTTTCAAGGCTTTGCAGATCTTAGCAAATTAATCCTCATCACACCTACAGATGGCAGATTCCCCCCAATTTAAAGGCAGGGAAAGTGAAGTCTCCATCACCGGGGCGCCCAGCTGTGTGTGAGGCCAGCAAGGGTGGAGCTGGTTCGGCTGAAGTCATCCGGACACATCTGCTCAAAAGCGGGGTTTTTGAGAAACGATTTTAAACGGATACCCTGGGGAATTTGAAACGCGTATCACCACCCGAGACCATTAAATGAATCAAGTAAAGGGCCTGATTAAAAAACACTCCTACCGGATCAATTAGCGAGCTATAGAAACAGTTCAGTTCAGAGCAGAAAGATAAGGGTGCCCAAGATGATTTCAGAGCGTTTTGCAGAAACTTTACAGCTTGGACACTGAGATGAACATTTAAAACATTTTTTTTTTTTAAATCGCCCGGTTAAACATTTTTAAAAAACAAATAACAATGACGTTTTCTTAGTTTATGATTTGTGAAAATTATTTCTGCACTTTTTTAAAATAATTTTTTATTTCTTTTGTTTTAACATCCGCTAAATTCTACCCCCCCACCTCTCCCCACTCTGATTTTTTTTAAAGAAAAGAAGAAAATATCAAGATCGATCAACATCTTAAAAAATAGGTAATTCTATATCTAGTTATATGGAATGGGTATATGTGTGTGTATATACGTACATGTGTGTATAAACATGCATTAGTCAAATGAATACACACACTCACATAGACACACTATGTTCTACACCTTGGACCTCTGCAAAGGTGTTGGGGAAGATGTCTTCTCATATCTTTTTTTAACCTGGGTTTGGTTTTTTTTTTAATTAACAGATATATTTTCTTTCTCTCCCACACCCCACCCTACTGGAAAAAAAGAAATAAAAATCCTTTGTAACAAATATGCATAGGCAAGCAAAACAAATTCCCTCCTTGGCCATGTTCAAAAAATTATGTTTCAGTCTGTACCCTGAATCTATCACCTCTATGTTAAGGAGGTGGAGAACTTATTGCAATAAGGCTCAAGTGTACTTATTCCTACAAAAACTGCAGGACACACCTTTTAAGCAAGTCACATTAAGAAAATTATTGTGATTGAATATAATGAGATTAGATGTGAACCAGCATTTTTCAGGATGTGCAATTAACTGTTCAACATTCAAAGCCTAAGCCACTTTTCTCTGTAGTTAGAGAATATGCCTTTCTATTTCCTGCCTTGACTTATTAGTTGAATTATATTCCTGGAATGGCATTCATAAAATTTAGATACATAAATTCATTTTATTAAGAATCATTGCTAATCTGATTTCATATGGAAAACAAAAAGATCTTGTAAAAAGCATGAAGGTTAAAAAAATTGACAAAAAGTATCATTTGTTTCCAATCCAGAATAAGGCAAAAATGATTTTTTGTAATAACAATTTTTCTCATCTGCATGAGGGTCACTAAATTATTTTTTTAATTCCATTATAACAATAATAACTCATTTATACTTCCTATTAAGGTTTCCAGTTTCAACAACTTTGTGAGGTAGGTAGAATCCAAAATGCTCTAACCTTCTCACTTTACAGATGATAAGTTAAATAACTTGCTTATGACTGATAAAATAATAAGTATCAGAGCTAGGACTGAAACCTGAGGGACCATTACTCTTTCTACTATTCTACTCTGGTGCAGCAACTGATTGTTTTCCGTTATGTTTTTTAACAAGATCAAATGTCACAACATTCCATAAAGTTCTCCTAAATAATTTTTGTAAGTAAAGCCGTGTGTGCCTTCACTTTTTTTGTTTATTCCACCAAAGCTAGGAAAAATAAAACTTTTTCTTCTTCGAATGGATGGATTTTCAAGATTCTTCTATAGTGTACAATAATTTAAATGTCTTTGGCATTCCTTTCTTTTCAAATTAATTATATTTAGCCTTATTCTCGAAGTCATGTGGTTTTCTTTTCCCTGGCTCTATAATAAAAAAAAGATATATACAATGCTCAACACAATACTTTTAAAATAATTATTATAATTATCATTCAATTCATCAAACATTTATTAGGCTCTTTGCAAGGAGTTTGTACTGAATTATGATTATTTAACCTTTTAGATCCTAAATTGAATTAATCTAGGATGTTTGAAGGATGGGATAAAGACCAATTAAGGATTAAATATAGGATTTAGAGCTGTAAAAAGCCTTAGAGTGAGCAAACAGGCCCAGAAGGTTATGTAACTGCCTGTAGTCAAAAAGGCAGTAACAATATTCTGCTTCCTTGACATATCCCATGTACTGTACCCATGACCAGTAATTACAGCTCCCTTTATATAGCACTTGAAGGGTTTTCCTCACAACCCGGTGAGGAAAGTTTTATAAGTGTTATTATAGGGGCAGCTAGGTGGTGCAGTGGATAGAACTCTGGCCTTGAATTCACGAGGACCTGAGTTCAAATCCAGCCTCAGGCACTTGACACTAGCTGTGTAACCCTGGGCAAGTCACTTAACCCCATTGCCTCACCAAAAAAAAATAAAAAAGTAAGGATTAAAAAATGTATTTTAAAAGTGTTATTATTCACATTTTATAGGTGGATATCTAAATGACTTGGCTACTGTCGTACAGCTAGGATCAATGTCATGAAACCCACTACCTGAGCTCAGATACTGTGCTGTCGCAATTATATTATACTTCCTGTCTAAGTTCATTGTAGACACTCAAATAAGGAGGCAGTTAGGTGGCTCAGTGGATGGAGCACTAAGCCTACAGTCATGAAAACCTGAGTTCAAATTCAGCCTCTGATACTCACTAGCTGAATGACCCTGCATAAGTCACTTAACCTCTGTTTGCTTTAATCCACTGAAGAAGGAAATAGCAAACCATTCACACCAGTAACTTTGCCAAGAAACTCCCACAGACAGTCTGGTCCAACTGTCCACCAAGTCCCAAAGAGTCAGATACACAACTAAACATATACCTTTACTTATAAAATTAACTTTGTTAAATATATCTACTCAAGGGAGTAAAACTGTAAAATGAGCTGGAGAAGGAAATGACAAACCACTCCAATATCTTTGCCAAGAAAACCCCAAATGGGGTCATGAAGAGTTGGACAAAACTGAAAAATGACTGAACAACAACGAAAATATACTCAGGAAAAACTAGTAATGGACAATCTTTATTTTATCTCCAATTAAATATGATTACTGAATGCACGGCACCGTTAAGAGATCAATCCGCCATTTTCAGTTCAATGTCTTCCCATTACTCTGTCCCCAAAATAGGGACTGATGTGACTCTAATTCATGTGACTACTGATAGATGTAGTACAGTGGAAAGACCATTGACCTGACATCAGTACGCCCAAAGCGTGTAGTCCTGGCTCTCCCATTTTCTGGCTATGTGACACTGAGCAAGTTTTTTAATCTTACTGAGCCTCAGTGTCTTTATCTATAAAATGGGGGTGGAGAAATATTAACTAAGGTAATCTTATAAATTCTTTTCTGTGATTCTAATAAAGATACTTCACACTGAAGTGAGTTATAAAGACTGGATTAAGATGCTACAATACTAAGAATCCATTTCAGGTTTCTTAGCATTCTTTTCTCAGTGATTCCAGGCTATGAAACTCTCATTTTGGTGTTTATATATTCAAAGTCAGTCATGTTTACTACACTAAGCTCTTCTTGTTTTCCTAGAAAGCCACAGAAATCTTGTACAGATAGCCTACCATTGTTATAAGGTCATTCAGCAACAATATATTTTTATGTAAAGCAGGGGTTTTTAACCTAGAGCCTACAGACCAGGAAATCTGTGAACTTGGGTGGGAAAAAAAATTGCATCTTTATTTTCACAAACCTCTGCTAAAAATTTCATAATCAATCATTAAGTTATTAATTAAAATTAACTATAAAGGACATAGGAAGAAAGATGCTATCTGCATCCAGAGAAAGAACTGATAAATAGAAGCATGAATAGAATAATTTTATGGGGCAGCTAGGTGATGCAGTGGATAGAGCACCAGCCCTGGATTCAGGAGGACCTGAGTTCAAATCCGGCCCAGACACATAACACTAGCTGTGTGACCCTGGGCAAGTCACTTAACCCCATTGCCTAGCCAAAAAAAAAAAATGAAGGATTTTACACATATATACTTATTTGTATCTAATGGTAGTCATCTCTGGGGGTGTGAGAGAGAAAGTAAAAAGGGGAAAAAATAAATTTACATGACAACTTTATTATATATTTAAAAGGAATAGTAAGTTGTACATAACTGATTTGCAATTTCATGTGCAATCATTTTTATTACACTACATTATGGAATTGCTTATTTTATTCCATAAATTAAATTGTTTTTTAAATTATTAATTTAAAAATTAGCCAATTAACTTAAAACATTATTCTGAGAAGGGGTCCATGGACTTCAATCTGCCAAAAGGGCACGTGACAGAAAAGTTTTTAAGGACCCCTGAAAAAGGGTCCAATCTAGCATGTGCTGGATTGGACAGTGTACTGGATTTAGAGTCTAAATGCTGCAGAATCAAATCCTGCCCCACCCATTTACTGTATGATCACAAGTTAGTTACTTAACCTCTTATAGTCTCAGTAAAATGGGGGTGACAGTTGTGCTTTACCAAATTCCCAGAGTTGTTGTGAGGAAAATGCTTTGTAAACATTAAAGCACCAGATAAATGCCAATTATTAATGTCTATCACCATAGCACTTGAACAAGGCTGGCATTTTGACAGAATATAAAATACATGCCCCCCCAAACTCAGCCTAACCCTGAAATACAATGACTCACTGACTGTGACATGATAAATTGTGATGGGGATTTGTTTCCTTCGTCTTAGAGGCTTCCCTAACCACAGATGCTGAGGAGTTTGGGGGTGTGTTTTCTCATCCTTTCACTTAATGAACACGGTGGAGTATTTGACTCAAATTTGTTTTCTCGCCTTTCCCTGTGGTTTTCATGGCCTTTCCCATCCATCTCCAGATCTGTGCATGTTTGCTGAGGGACAAAGACTTCACAAGACAGGGCCGTTCTTCTCTCCTGCTGCCTGCTTTGCTGCTCCTCCCAGCTCTGCAGAAGTAGAAAGAGAGTCCAAACATCCCAATCTGCTCATGACCAGAGGGAGTTTGATTCATTTTCACTCCAGCACACACAAAGAAGGGCAAAGCAAACACAATAGAAAGGAATAGTTACAACAACAACAACAACTCTCCAGAACTGGAGAGGCAAACCCAGATTGAGTACCTCTTTTTAAAAAATATTTCACATTGCATACAGGAAAGGTCTTTCTTGTGAAATAAAATGAATGAAATCCTGGAATAGAAAATTAGTTACCACACCTAATTAATCCACGCTAGAACATTTAGGTTCAATTCTTTTTTCATAGTCAGAATTTCTATCTGAGCCAGAGTTTCTCCAACTAGTCTTTCCTGTATTGTCTCTGTCCATCTCTTCTCCCTCTCCATCAGGAAACAGATTGCCCCTTTCAGGCATCCTACCACATTGCACAGTGAAGGGTGCAAATAAAAGCTTCAATGAACAGCAGGAGACCTTGAGACATTACAAAGAAGAAAAGCTTTTTTAAAAAAAAAGTTAGAAATAGTGTGTCTGAACAAAAAGGGATGAAACTAAATTTATGAGGAAAGGAAGTGGTTTATTTTCAAATCAAGAACTCTCAAGGGAGATGGCTTAGCAATGGCTCCTAATGTGGTAGAGGAACACACTTGCATCTTTACTTCTAAATGCACGGAGTGCAAAGCAGACAGACTGAAATTTCTCATCTTCTCTGACTCCTTACGAGATATCGGCTCACAGTTATCCAGGGTAATGTGTGGCTACAAAAAACGGAATCCTTGTACGGCCCAACATTTTACATTAACTTATAGTTTGAAGATCTTTTCCCAATGAAACTTTTATCATCATTTCAGTAAGACTACCTTTTCTTTCCCCTTCAAATTCCCTAACAGAATGCGTGGTAACAGTACATTTCTTCCAATTCTCCATCAGAAGTTTGTTTTGTTTTGTTTTGTTTAAATACGAAAGTATCTAAAAGGTCAGTGCATAGATTACCTGGGTAACTGTAAACTCTAGTGCTTATATTAAAGAGTTGTCTGTAGTTGATATAACTCAGAAGGAAGGGAGGGAGCAAGCATTTCTTAATCTCCTGTTCACTACCAAGCATTGTGCTAAGCATTTACAAATATTATCTCATTTGATCCTCACAACAACCCTAGGAGGTAGGTGCTATTATTATCCCCATTTTACAGTTGAGGAAGCTGAGACAGAGATTCAGTGACTTGCCCAGGATCACATAGCTAATAAGTATCTGAGGCTTCGGATCTCCCTGACTTCAGGCCCAGGGCTCTATGCACAAATGATGAAGGAAATACAGGCATTTGGTCTTAGAAATAGAGTCATACCCTGCAGGGCTTCACCTTATATTTGGAATTGGATCAGGAGGAAAATAGAAGGAACAGGGGCCAGAAAAAAACCCATCTTTCCTTCTCATTTAAGTGTAGATTGTATGTCTGAACAAAAAAGAATGGTATCTTTTCGATATTGGACATGCTCTGTTTATGCCCATAGATACTAAAAAGGAAGAATAGAAACTTACATAAATCATTCTGGCAGGAGGAAGGACTAAGGAAAAATGTATAAGTTATTGAAATAATTAAGAAGTGTCATTGAAGTCCTCTTCTAATGCCTTATCCCAACACAGAGATGATTTTGGCCTTTTGAAAGCCATGCCAGTGGACAGACTGATTTAACAAAGAATCGTAGAAATCTCAGGAATTGTTAAGGCTCTTGGGGACCATCTAGTCAAACCCATACCTGAACCGAATCCTTTCTATACCATACCCAATAAGTGGCAATCCAGCCTTTGCTTGAGGGCAGGCCTCTAGTGAGAGAGAATCCATCACCTCCCAAGCTAACTCATTCTGCTTGTGGTCAGTCCTAATTGTTAGGAAGATTTTCTATTGTGTTGCTCTACTCTACTTTGTGTGTGCTAGAGAGAAGATGTATCTAATTCCCTCTAGTCATGAGCAGATAGGGATTTGTATACTCCATGTCTTTCTGTCTCTGCAGACTTGGGTGGAGCAATAAAGAAGCCAGATGGAATGAAGACTTGGCCCTATCTCGTGGCCATCAAGTTTAAATTTGCCTCTCTGAACTTCCTGCCTTTGTTCCTAGTTCACTTTTTGGAGACCAGCAGAACATCTACACTCCTTTTTGCATGACAAACCCTTCAAAAATTGGAAGATGATTCTATTTAACTCCCTCTCCTCCCCCCAAGTCTTTTCTCCTGGCTAAACATCTTCAGATGCTTCAACCAGTCCTCACATGATATAATCGCAAGGCCCTTCGAGATCCTGGTTGCCTTCCTCAGGAAGCTTCCTCAAGCTCATTATTCTCCTACCTAAAATGTGGTATCCAGAACTAAATACAATATCCAAGACACGCTCTGACAAGGGCAGATTACAGTGGAACCGTCTTCTCTCTAGTCCTGGACAGTCGACCTTTCTTAATGCAGCTCCAGATTAGATTAGCATTCCCAACTACCATGTCATTCTATAGACTCATACTGATCACTAAAAAGCTAGACTTCTGTCTAGCCATGCCTACCATGTCTTACACTTGGGAAGCTGATTTTTTTTGAACCCAAGTGGAAATCTTTATATTTATCCTTATTAAATTATATCTTTTTAGACTCAGCCTAATGTTCTAGACAGGGTATATGGGGTGTTCAAGGAGGACTGGCATCTCTGGTGTGAGGGCTTGCTGCACCCTTTTCATGACTCCAAGAAGCTGCAGCATTCGAAATAGTCACACCCGGTAAATTGTCTCAGAAGACAGGCTAACCCAGGTTGAATGTAATTGACGGGCTTCAAATCAGTCAGTGAGTTAGGGGGGTATCTACCCCGAGCATGTGGAGACTTCCTCTAGTGGAATTGGAGGATAAGAACAATTTGTTTCAACAGCCATGAAGGCGGTTGAAGCAGGCACCATGGAGTGCTTAGAGCTTGGTCAGGCATTAAAGACACCAAGGTCATCCACTGCATCCTAGGGCCATTGCCAGTCATCTTGACTTTTATCTTGCCATTGGCCTTTGTTGACTCTGAAAGAGAGAGTGAGGCTGACTACTTTATGTCACTTTAATCCAATTCACTAGCAAGTCAAGACATTATCCCATAATGTCATTTGTCCTCTTTGAAAACGAAGGACAAACAACAAACAAAAACAATATTCTAGCCTGTCAAAATTTTGGGAGATCGTGTCTTTTTTTTCTAGTATGTAAGCTATCCCTTTCAGCTTTATGTTATCGTAAATTTCATAAATATTCCACTTATACCCTTATATGAGTTAGTGATAAAAATCTTAAACAAGAAGGTGTACAGCTCAGATCACTGGGGAATTCCACTGGAGCTCTCCTTCCAAGTTTATATCAGATTATTAATGACTTACCCTTTTGTTCCAGCTCTTCTACTGATTTCAAATCCACCTGAGTATACCATTGCCTAGCTTCAATCTAACCATTATTTCCACAAGAATAGTATGACTTTGTTAAATGCTTTGCTAAAATAGAAGTGTAAATATAAGCAGGGAGGTGGTACGGTGGATATAGCCCAAGGCTTGGAATCAAGAACTCTCATTTTCATGAGTTCAAATCTGGTACTTACTAGCTGTGTGATCCTAGGCAAGTCACTTAACCCCATTTGCCTCAGTTTCCTCATGTGTAAAATGAGCTAGAGAAGGAAATGGCAAACCACTCCAATATCTTTGCCAAGAAAACCCTAAATCAGGTCACAAAGAGTCAGACGCTACCAAAAAGACTGATCAGCAGCAAAATATAAGTAAACTGTGTCTATAGCATTTCCAAGATTCCTAGCCTTGTAACCCTGTCAAAAAAAGCAAATAAGATTATCTGTCACAAACCTAATTATGAAAGACAGGATAGAAAGGTCATTTGAAATGGGAAAAGGACTCACATGTACAAAAATATTTATAGCAGCTCTTTTTGTGGTGGCAAAGAATTGGAAATTAAGGGGATTCCCATCAATTGGGGAATGGCTGAACAAGTTGTGGTATATGAATGTAATGGAATACTACTGTGCTGCAAGAAATGATGAGCAAGCAGACTTCAGAAAAACCTGGAAAGACATGGATGGACTGATGCTGAGTGAAGTGAGCAGGACCAGGAGAATGCTGTGCACAGGAACAGCCGCGTTGTGCAATGGCTGACTTTGATAGACTTAGCTCTTCTCAGCAATGCAGGGATTTAAGACAACTCCAAAAGACTCATGATGGAAAATGTTGTCCACATCAGAAAAAGAACCATGGAGTCTGAATGCAAGTGGAAGCATACTATTTGTTCTCCTTTTCTTTTGTTGCTTTGTTTTGTTTCTTCTTTCTCATGGCTTTTCCCATTAGTTCTAATTCTATACATCACAACCAATGTGAAAATATGCTTAATATGATCAAATTGTATGCCATCTTGGGGAGGAGGAAGGAGAGAGAGGAGAAAATGTAAAACTCATAATCTTATGAAAGTGAATGTAAAAACTAAAAATATTTTTTTTTTAAAAAGAAAGAAAGAAAGGTAATTTGAAATCAGATTATGGAGGATCTTGAATGCTGGGCTAAAATATTTGGAGTTGATTTTATAGATTCAAAGTTTCTCTAGGACATTGATGACAAACTCATATAGAATCCCTGAAGGCTACATACTGACTTATAAAACCACAAATTAACATTGTCTATGTTGTATTGTATTTTTATTTATTTTGTTAAACATTTTCCAATTACATTTTAATTTGACTGGGGCAAGGTGGGAGTTTGACATATCTGCTGTAAAAAACAGCTCTTTAAACCATTCTCAGTTAGGTGGAGCAGTGGATAGAACTCTTATCTTGGAGTCAGGAAGACCTGAATTCAAATCCCACCTCAGATACTAGCTGTGTGACCCTAGGCAAGTCACTTAACCCTGTTTGCCTCAGTTTCTTCTCCCAGTACCCTTACCAAGAAAATCCCAAATGGGGTTCATGACTGAACAACAATATATATGTATATATATATGTACATATATATTATATATATATACACACACACACATATCTCTTACAAGATCTCTTATACATCTTTTTGTTGCAAAAGGGTGGAATGACCATGAATAAATGAACAAACTATGCTATATGTACACATGTGCATGTGTGTATGTGTATGTGTATATGCATGTGTATATATATATTCACGAATACACACACACATACATACATACATGCATACTATATATGTATATTTTTTTTTCCTTTTCCTCTTTCTTTGATCTCTTTGGGTTATAAGCAGGAGTATGCTGGTAAATATTTAACAGTCAGCTCTCTGGGGGGGAAAATGTACATGACTCACTATTATTCTGCATCATGAGCATTTTCTTTATCACATTAAGTCTAGACAACCAACAAAACAATAAATTAAGTCCTTATCTATAGTTTGCTGATTTCTGAGGTGTAAATGCTCACACTGAAAATTTAACAATCTGCTTCACACTGATTCCAATTCCAATACATTCTGGTTATGAGCCTAGGAGTGGTATCATTAGTTCAAAGGTTACGTACAATTTAGTGACTTTTGGATCACAGCTCCAAATTGTTCTCCAGAATAACTACAGCTCTACCAATAGTGCATTAATGTGCCTATTTTCCTATAGCCCTTCCAACGACTATCACCTTACTTTTTTTTTTTGTCATCTTTGTCATTTTGATGGGTGTAAGGTCTGGAATTCATCCAAGTCTTTACTACTACAGGCAGAATTCTATACTGGACATTGATGGAAAGATTACTCCCTCCAGGAACTAACAATCTATATTGTGGTTCAGTCATTTTTCTGTGACCCCATTTGGAGTTTTCTTGGCAGAGATACTGGAGTGGTTTGCTCTTTCTTTCCCCAGATCATTTTACAGATGAAGAAATCGAGGCAAACAGGATTAAGTGACTTGCCCAGGGTCACACAGCTAGTAGGTGTCTGAGGTCACATTTGAACTCAGGTCTTTCTAACTCCAGGCCTGGGGCTCTATCCACTTTGCTACTTAACTACCCCAAACAATCTAAATAGACTAGTTAAGTAATAATGTGACATAAGCTATGACTCAGTGCCAAAATTAATGGTAAAACTAAGTGCTCTGCTTCTCTAAAACCTACTTTCAGAATCCAATTTACATTCTAATTACTGCATGAATTTCCCCCACTATTCTAGCCTCCCTAAACCTGTCTTATTTCTGAACTTCTACTTGCTATCTTTAGCACCCACTTGGTCACTTCGTCATACACTACTTCAGATTCTTATTGTTCTATGAATGTTAGTTTTGATTCTATAAGTAGATTACAAGTTCCTGGAGTTTAGGGATCCAGTCTTCTGTTTGTTTTCTACTCCAGCACCTTGCGCAATGCTCTGGGCATAAGCCTGAGAGTGCTGTCTTTGGGTCGAGTGATTTCTACAGTACAGCTCCAAGTTGTTCTCCAGAATAAGTAGACCAATTCAGCTACTCTTATTCATAGTAAGTAGGCACTCAATAAATACTGGAAGGATGAATGAAACCCTGGCCTTTAGACCATAAGATCTCTTATCCCTGCAGAACCAAGTGGGGTTGTGCTGGCAGAAGGAGTTAGCTCATTAGCTGCTCCTGAGTATCAGAGGAGTGGACTTAAGAATGAGAGATGCCAGGCTGTACAGGAAGACACACATTGGAACAATGATGGTCAGTCACAAGCAAAAGATCCTGAAGGCAAAAGCATGCCGGATGCCCATTTCTACTTTGCTAATTCTTGACAGGGGACAGCTGATTCTGTTCATTTCAGACGCAAAGTCGGTAAATGACCAGCTGCAAATTTTTTGGGGGTTGACTTGTGCAGTAATAAATTCCCCATTGCTAGAAGTATTCCAGCAGATGTCAGATTGCATATGTCAGGAAATTCTGATGATGACCTAAGATCTCTTCACTTTAAGACCTTATTAATTTAGAGAAAGGGCAGCTAGGTGGCTCAGGCGTGGAGACAGGAAAACCTGAGTTCAAATCCGGCCTCAAATACTTATTAGCTGTGTGACCCTGGGCAAGCCACTTACCTCTGTTTGCCTCAGTTTCCTCATCTGTAAAATGAGCTGGAGAAGGAAATGGCAAACTACTCCAGTATCTTTGCCGAGAAAACCCCAAATGGGGTCACAAAGATTCAGACATGACTGAAAAAAACAACTGAACAACAACATTTTCTGATATTCCTCTCAGTATTCAATATGTTCAAGTAAAAGATTGTTAATGGCCAAATAAAATTTTTAGTAGTTTCATGCTTTGATGTTGACAACATTTTGCCTTTAACAATGCACGATTATTAAAAATCAACTTCCCCAACCACAAATCAAATGTCACCTTTGTTACAGTGCTATTCACAAAGGCTTATATGTAAGCTAAATTTACAAAAAATTTATATTCATAAATTTGACCAAGCTTTTACACACTCAAGAGTTTAAAGTCTCCATTAGCCTAAGTAGTAGCTGTTTATCATTTTAGATAAAATAGTTTTTCAGGATCACTCCATTCTTCATCTGCTGCTCAGCCTGGTTTCAACTCCATGGATCAAGATGCCCCTCCCAGGTTATCACCTCTCATCTCATCACTATGCAGTTAACTCAAGCCTTAACTGACCCAGCTACCTCTCCCTCACTTACCTCACTAGCTGGTGCCTTGAGTGTATCATCTCTTTGACAGGAGGTAGGTAATGTGCTTCATCATAGGTCCTTTGGAGACATGGTTGGTACTACCTTTAATCAGAGATCTTAAGTCTTTCACAGTTGTTTTTCTTTACATTGTTGTCATTGTATCAATTTTTCTCCTAGTTCTGCTCACTTCACTCATTAGTCCTTACTTCCAGGATTCTCCAAAATCATCTATTTTTGTGATTCCTTACCATACAATAATGTTCTATTACATTCATATACCACAATTTATTCTGCTATTCCTCAATTGATGGGTGCTCCCTTAGTATATAGGGTTTTGTTTTTTTTAATACTTTCAATACCCCCTTAGAGTTCAGGAAGTTTATTTCACTTGGATTCTAATAGCAGACTATTTGATTAGAATATAAAGTATGAAGGAATATAGAGTAAAAAAGGATAGAAAAGTAAATTGGAGCCATGCTGGATTGGAAGGCTTCAAATGTCAGGGTAAGGAGTTTGTATTTTATCTTATTATATTATATTATAATTATCTTATTATTATTTATCTTATTGAAGTCATAAAAAGTTTTGAGCTAGAACGATATGGTCAAACCTATGCATCAGTGAGTTTATTCGGTTTCCAGCTTTTGGCTTCCACTGGAGTCCTCATATGAAGTGTTATCTCTTCCACGTGAGAGGAAGAGTAGGCTCTCTACCATCTTTAAGTTTAGAGCCCAAAGTTTGAAGTTTCAATTATTCCAAGATGATAAGCCTTTTATAACAGTAGCTGGGTGTTGCAGTGGATAGAGTGTCCCGCCTTGAGTCAGGAAGACTCATCTTCCTGAGTTCCAATCTGGCCTCAGATGCTTACTGACCCTGGGCAAGTCACTTAACCCTGTTTGCCTCAGCTTCCTCATCTGTAAAATGAGCTGAAGAAGGAAATTGCAAACCACTCCAGCATCTTTGCCAAGAAAACCCCCAAAACGGAGTCATGAAGTGTCAGACATGACTGAATGACAGAGGGCTCTTCTCAAAAACTTTCAGTGACATTTTCTCCTCATAATGACAGGAGGTCTGTCAGTACCCAGGGCCTATTTCCTTCCCAAAGAGAGGAGTATTCAGACTTCTTTAAAACACGGAACGGTCAACCAGCTAAGTAAAATCCAGAGACATTTAGTTTGTCGTTGAACCTTGCTCTCCTGTCATAAGTCTTTATCTGACTTAATGTTCAAAATTCTTTTTAATTCTTGCTTAATTCCCTAATGGATATTCTGAGCCCCAAATCCATCTCTGGGAGAGTGCTTGGCTCCCCAAAATCTAATGAGTTATATGAGTCTCATGTGCTGAAGTTTTTCCTAACTCCAATATCTTCTGTTTTCTCATGCAAATGAAAGAGGAGAGGCCAGGGATAAAGCCTTCCATATATATCCTTTGTTCCTAATTCTGTCTTCATTAGGTATTCATGGTTTATAGCTAGTGTCCCTCCACTCCAGGGTGTTGAAAAGCCCCCAAAAGCATGAGTTGCCCATGCTTGTGCTTTAAATAATAAACTTAAAGGCTTAGAAAGCGTGCCCAAAAAATTCATTTATTCTCTCTCTACCTTTTGGCAAGGCCTTACCTGAGCCATCCAAAAAGAGATCAAAGTCTATTCTATTCTAAGGAATTCCAGAGTGAGATCCCACAGTTTCCTTTGGTAATCGATTCCAATGCTTTACAATCATGTCGGGAATATTTTTCCTTGAATTAAACTTAAATCTTCCTCATTACAGTTTAAGACCAGTCACGTTGCACTGTGTCCTCAGCGGAGATGGAAACTAGCTAACACCATTTGCAGTATAATTTTTTTTCTAGTACTCAAAGCCATTATTAACTCCCCCTTCTTTCTTCCAAGGTAAGTAATGTCAGTTCCTTATATCTGTTCCTCATTCGACTTATATTTCATGTCTTTAATCATCCTTACATCTTTTCTTTGAATTCTTTCCAAGTTCTCCACATTCTCTCAAAAATTGTGGATCCCAAAGTACAATGTTTTCTTGGCTTTTCTTAGTAAAACTCATGTCTAAAAAGACTCCTCTCTTCATTGTGTACAATGAAACCTCAAACTTGATCTCCCCAAATTTCCCAGTTTCTTACCTCTGGCCTCACTCGACCTTTGGGAAATAAGGGTTTCAATTAATTTCTTCTCTCTCTCCCCATCACTTCTTGTAGATGTGTCATTGCTAATATTGTTATAAAACACTCTATACCATGTTTGACCAAATCATGTGAATCTATCCAAAAAATTACTAGTTGTCACCAAATGGCAATAATTCTTCCTTTACTTGGTGGCACTCAATATCCCTTGTCAGTAATAAGACTGGACAATGATAGGGTGTTAGCAGAGAACAGCATTTGGCCTTAAGGAATCTGTCTTTTAGCCGTCTTGAACTCTTATATTATTCCACGCATAACTTTTCCCTTCAGATTCAAGCGTTCCCAAAGATATCAGATGGTTAGTTATTCCTCAATTACTCAAATTTCTAAGTCATCTTCTGAGTATTACATTAATTGTATTAAAAAGAAATAAATTATAAGGTACCTGAGAGAAGCAGGATGTTCATGTAGTAAGCAGGAAACCGGTTAATCATGAAGCACCTATTTTATGCTTGGAATTGTATTTAGATGTAAGGAATACAAAAGAAGTAATATACATAACATGCATAAACTATATTGGATTACTTACCATCTCAGGCAGGGGGAAGGGGAGAGAGGGAGGGATAACACTTTTTTTAAAATGTTAAAAATATTTTTGTTTGAACATGTAATTGGAGGAAAAATTAAGTATTATAAAGTTTTTTTAAAAAGAAGTAATAAGCATGATATTTTCCTTGGGGTGGGAGTAGAGGTACTATAATTGAGGTGGTGATACTAGAATCTTAACAAGCCAAAATTTCAAGTGGAACAAAGGTACCCAGACAGTCCCAGCATGCAATACCTATGCACTAGGAGTGGGTGCCTTGTCTTCTAGAGAAACCGGAAGAAGCACATGCAACCCGAGGCCTGCAGAAGATCCTGATTCCAAGCTTGAGAATGACAAATAGTGGTGAGGAAGTTTGAAAGCCTGCCTCCCCCCATGTCTGCACCCTGCAGCAAAACTCCCTTTATTCTGTAATAATTATGGCTCTAGGAAAGACTTGGTTGAGTTCTTTGTCTTGCCATGATTCCATATTTCACGCTACCAAGTAGTTAACCCTTCTGGCTTTTCTCCAAATGTAGCATGAGAATAGTTATGGTACTTCACTCCTCTACTTTTCCTGTTCTCATTGGTGACAATTTCATAATCTTTTCATGTATTTCACATAGGTACCCAATGAAGCATTTCTGGTACTGGCTTGCCAGATCCCTGTAAGGGAAATCAGTTTCCTGGGTTCCCTTCTTCTCTAATCTTCAAAGCCTGAATATGATGCCTATAGGCTACCACATTGGCATTGAGAGTTCATTGATCTGACTGCTCCACGGCTATCAGTACCTCCTTCCTGCAGTTTTCTTCTTCTTTCTCTCTTTTCCGAATCCATGCTTCCTAATGCAACCCTTGCACCTAGGTTCTAATCTTCATGGAATTCTGATATCCTTGGGCTTCCTGCAATGGGTAGCAGTTCCCTCACCTCAGCTATAATGACAATGAAACTGGAGAGGAGTCAGCCGTTAAGGACAATTGAGTATCTTATTATACTTCAGTGGGGGGGGGGGGGGGGACAGGAGGAAAGGAAAATATCCCAGCAATTGCCTTAAGGGTAATTAATATTACTTAATGGGAACATATTTTGTTTAAATTGAAGACTAACTCCCCAACTCTACAAAGTTCTAAGAAAAGACACGCATTGCCTATAGAAAAATATCAATGAATCAGTCTTTCCCATATATACAACTTGTCCTTTGCCATATCCCTGCTTTCACCAGTGTGGATGTTCTTCTTTATTGATGCTGATTATAGCCATACCTTTTCATCCTGTATTCTTGTCTACATTTTCCCATTTTTTTTGCCTTTTTTTTTTTTAATTTGGTGAGGCTGTCGGGTTAAGTGACTTGTCCAGGGTCACACAGCTAGTAAGTGTCAAGTGTTTGAGGCCAGATTTGAACTCAGGTCTTCCTGAATCCAGGGCCAGTGCTCTATTCACTGCGCCATCTAGCTGCCCTATTTTCCCATTAATTAACCACAGAGGAATGATCTAACATTCTAGAGGCCTTCATTATATTCTTATACTATCTCTCTATCTATATCTATATACTATACGTAGTAAATAGATATAGATATATAGATATACACACACATATATATCTTCAAAATTGCCTTTTGTTCAAAAATATTTGCTAATATTATCAAAGATATCTTGTGTAAAATACAAACAAAAAATTAACAATTAATGATGAGTCAAATATTCTAATTTGTAGATGACATCATACTAATTACATTGAACAATGAAACACTGTAAGTCCTCCTCAGCTGAAACCCAGAGTTACATGAAAGAGATCAATCTGTTTACCCTTGAAAAAACCAAAGTGGGTGAAGAAGAGATATTGCCCAGTTTATGCTACAACCAAATAAGCATCCCGTTGAATTACTCATTCTCTCTCTCTCTCTCTCATACACACACACACACACACACACACACACACACACACACACACACACACACACACACTATACTCTAGCCGAAGACTGCCTTCCCAAGATGGTATTTTGGTCTGCTGAGTCAAACGTTTCCCTGAAATTAATAAATAATAAACAAATTTGGATATTATATGTGACTATAAAGATACGTTATCTAATGTGGAAAACAACCTGTGAAAGCTTCCGATTCCCCTCTCATATTTTTGCAAAGGTGAGCTCAAAGTCCCTTCAGGGCGTTGTTGGCCACACATACCTAAGACAAGGATGAGGACTGGAATTGTGATCTAGTATATATACTGGTATAGTGAACTCCCGGGTGAGGAACCTCCCTCTACCGGCGCAGGTCAGCACTTATTCTGCAATTTAGAGTCTTAGGGAGTTGCCTAGAACACTGAGAGGTTAAGTGAACTAATTACTTAGTATGCATCAGAGGCAAGACTTGAATGCAGGCCTTTCTAGCTTTGAGGCTAGCTTTTCGCTGCCTCTCTACATATGATAGACCAAAAATGTGGTAAGGTAGGAAAAAAGAGACAATGGCCTTGTTCCTTCACTTCAGTTTTGTCACTTTAGCCATGTCCTAGAAAATGTTTAACAACTGGCTCTTTGGGGGAAAAAATGTAACCAGGATACATTTTTAAGTTTAATCTTCTTTATTAACATTTTCTCCATTACTTTCTTAAGTCTAGACAATCAGCAAAACAATGCATCAAGTCCTGATTTATAGCATTTTCAAGGTGTAAATGCTCACACTGAAAATTTAACAATTAGCTCCTTTTGAACTGGCTCCAGTTCATACCTGCCTTCTCTGCCTGTCTTCTGCCCACTCAACTACATAGGAGAATAGAAGGGACTTGGAGGTGAGAAATCAAGAGGCTCAAAACCACAGGACCCTTGGCATTTACTGGGTGAGTAGTCCTTATATGAATGAAGACCAGGAGTAGTCTTGCCTTTGAAATAGATTAGGAGGTATCTCCTAATATCCTCCTAAATAGATTGGGAGGTATCTGGAAATCTTGAATGAGGTTGCCCATAGAAATCCACCTCCCTACCCAAACCTGATTACTGTGAAGTTCAGTTAAAAAAGACAGATGTGAGTCTGAAAAGATTAGCTACTTAGCTAGGAGTATTTCTGCTCTCTCTCTCTCTCTCTCTCTCTCTCTCCCCCCCACCCTTTCTTTCTCCCTTTTCTAAAATAACTTAGAACCTGGGGCCTAGGGCCAAGATTTTCCTACTGGAGATGGGAGGCCACATAGTCAAGATTCTCCAGGCAGCAAGACAAGTAACTAAGAAAAAGCCAAGAAAGCATTCCTCCCTCCATGCCCCCTCCATCCAGCAGGAAATGTTTTTTCTTGGTCCATGGCTAGACTGGCTCCTTTTCTGAAAAAGCTACACAAAAAACTCTTGGCTTTGAACTAAAAGAGCACGGCCACTTGGTCAGAGTGTGCGGTTCTCATGAGGAAGTAGACTGATAGGCAATGCTTTCAACTGAAGTCAGAAGCTAGAGAAAAGCACCATAGCCACATGACCAGCGTTGCTGCGCCTGCCAGTATTGGAAGTATGAATTGCCACTCCATATATGTGACTTGGCAACACACATTCCTTACATGTGTGCCTCTCCCTGCATGTGTTCACACTTCCTACTGCTGTTGCACATATTTGTGGGAGAGTGTGTATCAGTCTACAGATTACATGTTTTCTTGATTCTGTTCCTACTATCTTATGTTGTTAAATGACTTTGCTCTAAGTTAATAGCGTCCTCTGGCTGACTAGTAAAGGTAAACACTTCAGGGGAGGTTCATGAGCTATGTCTAGTGGCTACAGAACCTGGGGTAGCCTTCTTTGAAGATTCATTCCTGTGAGTGGTCTGTCCTCTAACCTTCCATTGCTGCTTCAGTCACTGCCCTCAACTGAATTTGTACTGGCCCAAGATTCCCTATTTACTGCTCTTTGTAGACTGGTATAAACTTTTTGAGGAGCAGTGAGTCACACTCAAAACTGATCATGTCCTTTAACTCCAGTGATTCCATTACTAAGACTTTACCCTGAAAGTATCATAAAAAGAGGGGGAAGGGGGTAGCTGGATGGCACAGTGGATAGAGCACCTGAGGACCTGAGTTCAAATCCGACCTCAGATATATAACACTTACTAGCTGTGTGACTCTGGGCAAGTCCCTTAACCCAATTGCCTCACCAAAGAAAAAAAAAAAAAAAAAAAAGAGGGGAAAGAAAATGGGATCCATCAGTATCAAAGTATATATAACTGCATTAGTGAAGAAATGGAAGCAATCTATCCATCCAGTGATTATAGAGTGATTGAATTGTGTCATGAAGAGTAATATATATATATATATATGGAAAGTTTAATATAAAGCCATGCAAAGCAAGATTGACAAAACCAGAAGAGCATACCTGTTACCAACAATGAAATAAAAAGGAAAATAAAGCCTAAACCAGGGGTGGGGAGCCTGTGGCCTCAAGGCTACACGTAGCCCTCTAGGTCCTCAAGTGCAGCCCCCTGAATCCAAACTTCACAGAACAAATCCCCTTAATAGAAGGATTTGTTCTGTAAAACTTGGATTCAGTCAAAAGGCCACACCCAAGGACCTAGAAGGCCACATGTGGCCTCGAGGCTACGGGTTCCTTACTCCTGGCTTAAACCAATAGAATATAGGTGGATCCGGGAGGCATCATGGGGGAAATAGTTGTTGGGTTGTTGTTGTTTGTTAATTTCCTTGATTCCATTTTGTTAAACTATACATACAGTACAATATATATGTTCTTATTCTTTATGTCATAAATTCATTTGATTACTCTTTTGTGTTGATGATTAGTTTTACAGTTGTTACATTTTCAAAAGAGTCAAAGTTTTGGGGCCTGTCCTGGTTCTTCCCACTGGTAGTGCCTTTCTGCTGAGATTACACAGAAGCGTGCAGGAGAACACACACACACACACGCATGCACGCACATACACACATGCATCTTGTATGTACTTAGACACACACATGAGACATATCTTGTATATACTTAGTTATTTGCATGTTGTCTCTCATATTAGAAGTGATCTTGAGGGCAGGGTCCGTGTTTTTGCCTTTCAATGTTCAACTATGAATGTTCAATGAGTTATCACATTGCCAGAGGAATTGGACCGTAAAATATATACATTACCAGTGGAATTGAACCACATCCATATTGACATTCTCACTATAAACAAAGCAAGATTTTTTAAAAGTTATAGCTAAGTGGAAGCACTACTCACTAGCTAGCAGGGTTAGTTTTATTGTGCGCCCAAAGGCAGCACATGCGCAAATCATACTGAAATGCCCTTTATGCCCTCTGTGCAATTGAAGCTGCTTCCCATTAATTATCCAAAGGGCAAAATGCCCAGCAGAAAAGACTCCTCACGTAGGCTGTCTCAGCATAAATTGATACTCTGCACCATCAGCTAAATTGCTGTGAATTCTTATGGGGTTCACAGGATAGGACTCACTTTCTTTGGTGTCTGGCAGAACGTGCTGAATACATTCCAGCAAGCTTGACACATTCCAGCAAGCTTGACACACTCAAGCTAATTGTAAATGCATAAGCAAAGCAGGGGCTCTGATGTGGATTGGTTCTATAATTTCAGCTTACTCTCTAAAGCAGCTGGCTTTGATATGAATTTTGATACCATCTTTGTATTTGAAAATTAATGTGATACAAAATTATCGTTCTTTTTATTCATCAGACATCTTTTAGCTCTGGATTTCAAAATGTACGAAACTCAACTAAGGATGTTATTGTTTCCATTTTCTAGATAGTAACAAATAGAGAGTAGGAAAATAATTTTGCTAAAGGTCACATAGTACGGTGCGTTGTCACCTGCAATCTGATTCACCATTCTCTCTACTGAAATGAGAACCCTTTCTATAAACATCCCAGTTTTAAGCCTAACATACACATACGACCTGATCAGTTATGCTATGCTATTCTTTAATTATCCCTCCAAAGGTAAATTATTTTGAAAGCATCCTTGTGTAGAAAAAACTTAGGGACTTATGAGTCATGGTATGCTTAGAAAAGTAGGAACATGGGACATGTAAGTCAAATAGGCAAAAATAAGGCAGGGACCAGTAGGGACCAGAAAGACAGGCTTGGAGTCAGCATGACTCTGCCCTGACACAACTGAGCTCTGTGATTCTGGGTAAGTCATTTAACTTCTCAAAGTCCTAAACTACTCTCTAAGCCTATAAATTGCTGGTCTGAATAGATTGAGGGAGTTTCCTCACCAGGAATGTCCTAAACCAATGAAATTATAGGTCCAAACAAACAAAAAAGGGCAACTATAAAATCATATAAGTATCATTTTATTACTACATACCCAGGAATTTGGCAGGAGGATATAAAGTTATCCTGTGACTAAACCACAGAAGAGAGAAGAATGCAGCAAATATGGCTATGAAACCCAGGAAAGAATTAGTTAAGACCAGATGAGGGGACAAGATAAGAAAAAAGAGGAGTATATGTTTTATTACGGACGTAGACAATATTCTTTTGCTGTATCTCTATAAGAATTTAGTTAATTTAGGCACTGAGTTATATTGCTAACTGGAAACAAAGATTCCCAATTCATATAGCATTGAAGCAGGAGGGTGTGGAGCCTGGAGCTCTCTGCGGAGCTGATGGTTAAATGTTTAGTGACTATTTACACTAAAAAATTGGCAAGTGTTACAAATTAGGTCTTGATTTATTGTTTTGCTGACTGTCTGGATTTAAGAAAGTGATAGAGAAAATGTTAATAATGCAGATTAAATTTAAAAGTGTGTCAAGTGTACTTTTTTTTTTTTTTTGGAGAGCTGGTTGTTAAAATAAACCAGCATACCATTGGATCTATGCTATCTATTAACTAATAGATTCTGAGCCTACATTAGGGTTATGTGCTCCTTCTTCCCTTTTATCTTCTCACTTCCTGGGCCTTCTCCTTCCCTGACTTCATCTCAAATGTTACCTCCTGCTAGAGTCCTTTCCTGTTTCCAACCACAGCTAGTGCCTTCCTTCTGAGTATATCTCTCTCTTTCTCTCTCTCTCTCACAGTCTCTCTCTGTCTCTGTCTCTGTCTCTCTCTGTCTCTGTCTCTCCTCTCTATATGTATCTAATATACATGCATACATATACATACATAAATATATGTATATATGTATATACATATACATATCTTGAATATAATTAGTTATTTGTATGTTCTCTCCTATTAGAAGTAAGCTTCTTAAGGGTAGGGACCATGCTTTTGCCTTTCAATTTGTATAGTAATACTAAGCAGAGTGGGGCAGCTAGGTGATGTAGTGGTTAGAGTGCCAGGCCTGAAATCATGAAGACTCATCTTTGTGAGTTCAAATCTGGCCTCAGACACTTACTAGCTGTGTGACCCTGGGCAAGTCACTTAACTCTGCTTGCCTCAGTTTCCTCATCTATAAAATGAGCTGGAGAAGGAAATAGCAAACAACTCTGGTACCTTTGCCAAGAAAACCCCAATGGGGTCATGAAGAGTTGGACGTGACTGAGAAACAACTAAATGACAACTTAGCACAGTGCCTGGCACATAGTAAGCTATTATTAAATATTTGTTAACTGACTGACTTGCCCAGAGATTGAATTTAGGACTCTCAGACCTGAAAGGCATTACATCTTAGCATAATTATGAAACATTGAAAGACTGTGAATTCTTTCAACTCTGACTCTTTTTTTTTTTTTAGGCAATTGGGGTTGAGTGACTTGCCCAGGGTCACCCAGCTAGTAAGCTTCAAGTGTTTGGTCTGAGGCCAAATTTGAACTCAGATCCTCCTGACTTCAGGGCCGGTGCTCTATCCACTGCGCCACCTAGCTGCCCCGTTCAACTCTGACTGTTAAGGATTGAAAGTGCAGCTGTGAGGATTCCTGTAGCTGTTGCTTCCCTGCAAAGAAGAGAGAAGGCATCTTGTCAGTAATAGCAGGATTTAGACACAGCTAGGAGGCAGCTCTTTGGATTTGCATCCATTTTATCTTCTCTGTCTTCCAGCAACTTGTTCAAATCTTCCTTCTTCCAATCTTTCTTGTGATAATTTATATCCAGCTTCCTATCAGGCACATAGCAAACACTTTTTCCCAACTAGACTAGATGGCATATACGTTGGGTAAGCATTGCCACCTGTTGTATATTACATAGTCTTGTGAGGAATGAAGTTCCCAAATAGAACATTTTCAATATACCAATTCATATAAACACACATACATGCATGCAAAATAGCTTCTTAATTATAGTGATTAGTACCTGGCAATACTACACATAACCCAGACCGATCTTGGCATGCTCAATTTGGGTAACATGGAGACCTGTGTCCCCCACATCATGGTAGGTAACACAAGTCTCCATGTTACCCAAGCTGGGAGTACCCGGACCAGCCCAAGTCACATATATAATCATTTACAAGATAAATCTGGTTCATATAAATATATTTCTTATTCAGAAAAAAAAAAACCTGAAGCCTCCAGTTCATTGCAATTATTCAGGCAAAAACAAAATTTTGTCATTTCCAAGATGAGTCCCAATTCCATTGGGTGACTTTTTCTGTTAGCTTTCTAATATAAACTTTTTGTGCCCTAACTAACCAATTAAGGCTCAGGAAAAAAACAAAACAAAACCTGCACTCATTCAATTAAGTAACTGTGAGTCTGTATAAGGTGCTTGACCGGTAGGATCATAGAACTTAGCGATAGAAGGGACCTTAGAGATCATCTAATCCAACCTCCTATTTTAGAGATGGAGGAAACGTTTTCTGGGTCCCAGTTGCCTTTTCTGTAAAATGAAGTTGCTCTAAATGATCTCTAAGGTCTTTTCTAGCTCAAAACTTCTAAATTGACAACGAAAACCATCTTTGTTTTCAATTGCCTCAATCTCTCTGCTAATTAGCATAACTTTAAAAATAAATTTTTATTGCTATCTCTTGGGGTTTTTTTATATTACTAAAATTTTCCCTCATATCTTTTCCTCTTCCCCTCCTAGAACTCCATTCTATATAACAAATAATGTTTTAAAGAAAAGAAAAAAGAAGAAAAAAGCCCCAGCAAAACTGTTCAATACATTGAAAAAGTCTGAGAAGATACATCATGTACCGCACCCATCAGCCTCCTGCCTCTTCAAAGGAGTCTGGGTGGGAGTGTCTTCTGATATCTCTTCTTTGGAGCCATGCTTATTCTTTATAATTTTGCAACATTCACTTTTGATTGTTTTATGGTTGTTCGTTTGCATAACTTTTCATGGAAATACAAGTTGAATCAAATCATATCAACTAATATTTACTTTGCACTTACCATGTCCTGGGCATTGCAAGGAAAACAAACTGTTTTAGACAGATCATACCCTTAAGGAGTTTAAGATTAAATTAAACTGTGTTTAAAGCAAAATGCCCATGACTACTTCTCTGAAAGGCTTTTCCATAGAAAACATTATTGTTTGGGTAATGGTGAATAAGAGACTTACTGATGAGGGCTTATCTTCCCTATAAAGGTAACTTAGTGTCGCCAAAGACATCTAAGATCACGTCAAAATTTTATTGCTTTTGCCCAAAGGCTAATTCAAAACTTAACAGAGCAAGAAGTAGGTATAAAGTAATCTTGAAAATAGATGATAAAGGTCAAAGCAGAACAAAGTTGGAAAGAAGTGAAGAATGGGGAACATTTGAGAGCTATTTTCATAAAAGGTATAATCAGATTTACATGTCAGCATTTTGTTCTAATGTTGGCTTCTGAGATAGTGCTAACTCTAATTTTGAAAGCAGTTAGTGCAAAAAAGACGACCTACTATTTAACTATTGCACAGGCACCTTGTGGTAAGTGACATATACTGGGGGTATATAAATATAAATGGGGGGGTATTGTTTTGGAGGAAATAGTTCAATTCAACAAGCATTTATTAAACATCTATACTAAGTGTAAGGCTCTGAGCTAGTTAAAATTAGGGCCTGTTGAGTCATTTTTCAGTTGTGTCTGGTTTTTTGTGACTGCATTTGGGGTTTTCTTGGCAAAGATACTGGAGTGGTTTGCCATTTTCCTTCTCCAGCTCATTTTACCCACGAGAAAACTGGGACAAACAGGGGCAAATGACTTGCCCAGGGTCATAAAGCTAGTGTCCGAGGCCAGATTTGAATTCATGAAGATGAGTCTTCCTGATTCCAGGCCTGGTGCTCTGTCTACTGTGCCACCTAAAACTGTGAATTTGATGATATAGGAAAGTACCATCAAACTCAAAAAGAAATGGATCCCCCGTGGGTACATTAGCATATCTATATTGTGGTTTATATTTATATATAATATGTATATTACATATATACACATACACACATATATGCATATTTGATTTTGTTAAACATTTCCCAAATTACATTCTAATCTGGTTCCTGCATCTGAGTTTTGTAGCCCACTCCACTCCTTAGCTGGAGTTTGATAACCTCTTCTAGAAGAAACTCCCTGGGTGAGAAAACTTCCTTTACTAATGAAGACTGGCACCCTCTCTGCAGTTAGAGTCTTGGGGAATTTCCTGGGGACAACTCGAGGTTAAATACCTTGCCTATGGTTACACAACCATTATATATCATTGGCCAGCTCTCTATCAACTGCTCTAGGCTGCCTTTCATTTAAACTATTAAGGTGGTGTTGTGGGTTTTTTTTCCTGTATTAGTTTGAGTTTTTATACTTTGAATTCTGTTTGTATTCTTTCTAAAAGCATTAGTTTATCCTAAATCAGTTCATTATAATACAGCTGAATTTTCTTTGTAATGTATCTGACTTTCTCATCTGTAGTCATAAAAGGAGATAGGCATCCTAGGATCGATGACCCAGTCAGGTATTTCTTTCTTCCTTCCTTTCTTTCTTTTTTTAAAGACTACCTGTGATTTCATTAATAGTGGGATTTTCCAAAGAGGAAATTCCCTTTACCAAAGCAGGTCAGCACTTGCCCAGCAGTTTATAATCTTATAGCGGGCCATCTCCAGCTATCCTGATCTATCTATATCTTGCCATTGGACCCAGAGGGCTCTGGAAGAGAGAGTGAGGCTGGTGACTTTGCACAACCCTGCCTCACTTAAATCCAATTCACTTGCAAGTCATGACATCACCTTCCCTGATGTCATGGTCCTCCTCAAGAAGAAAGGACAAACAACAATAACAATAGTCTCACAGAATTGCATAGGGTGGAATTAGGTGACTTACCTATCACAAAGCCAGTATATGTGAATGGCTGGACTTGAATCCAGGTCATTCTAACTCTAAAGCTGGCTCTCTGTTATCGCTCTGTTTCTCCAATTGGGTATATCTACTCACAAATAAATTCTTCTAGCTGTGTGACCCTGGGCAAGTCACTTAACCCCATTGCCTAGCCAAAAAAAAAAAAAAAGAAAAGAAAAGAAAAGAAAGAAGAAATAAATTCTTGCCCTAGATTAACTAGAATCTCTTTGTACTGTAGCTCAGCATTCAATTGAAACAAGATTCTGGGTCCCCCAATACTGCTCTGAAAATTATTTCCATAGATTCACATTTACTGGGCTCCAACAAATGTATGAATATGTATTCAGCATAATGGAAATACATAGGCTCTTGGACAAGCAGTTGGCATCCTGGAAATAGCAGATTTCTTAGGAGAGAAAGAAATTAGTTAAGGTTCTTTGGCCATTTTATGGTATTGAGATAGTTAAAAAAAAAAAAAAAGGCCTCTGAATTTAAAAACAAGAACTACTTTTCTTTTGTTGTTGGGATCCCTGGGGATTGAACTTTTATATTTCCAACTTGGCTTGTTATGCTGCTTGAGCATATGCTCTTTATTATGAATAAAAAGAGTTTGGGAAATACCTTTTGGGCAATACACAGATTTAAAAGAGGTCTGAAAGGGTTTATTTAATAAAAAATATTTACATAGGTGTCCTCTGTGTGACTCAACAGACGGTTAATGTTACTTTTCAAAAAGGAGTGCTGAGCTGCATTGGTAGCATGAGTAGCCTCACACTGAAGTTCACTGTGCCTGGGAGGCAAAGCCAAGATGGTATAGTAATAGGAAACAGTACAGCCAGTTCCTCCAATCCCTGACTCCTTCTAGGAGACCCAGAAAATACACCAGATGGAATCCTGATGGAGAAATCCAAGAAAAAGTCACAGTGACTCTTTTTTCCAGCCAAGGTCAGCATGGGGAGACAGACAGAGAAGTCTGTGGACACAGGGGGTGAGATATGGCCAGGAGCATGCTTTGGGTGGAATACTTGCCAGGGCAAGAAGAGGCCCCAGAGCCATACTGGAACACCCTCAGAACTATACAAGGTGCTGTGATGGGGTCAGGTGTTAACTAGCAGTTTTATTACTCACTACCCAGCTCTGGGTCACAGATCAAGGATGGAAACAGGAGCCTAGATATCATACCTATTTCCAAAAGTCTTAAGAGAAAACTGCCCAGATTTCTTAGAATCAGAGGGCATGGTGGAAATAGAATCTACCAGTCAAAAACCCCCAAACAGAGGGAGTCTAATTAGACAGAGGGTCTGGGAGTAGTTCTGTCAAATCTTGATGATCTTAATAGAACAAGGGAAAGAGAGCTGAAGAACATACTGGTGGGGGTGGGGAGGGGAGAAACAGAAAGGAAAGTTAGGGAAAATTATCTCACATAATCTATACAAACAAGGAGGAAGTGGAGGAAAACATAGCTGACACCTGAAACTCATTCTCATCTGAACTGGTCAAAGGAGGGAACATACACAGAGGTGGGTACAAAAATATACTTCACTCAACAGGGAAACAGGAGGATTGGGGAGGAAGGAGAGTAGGGAATTAGATGGAGTGTAGATTAAAGGAGGGATTAGTGGTAAGCAAAAGGAACTCCAACCAAAATTATTTAGAGCTCTTTTTGAGGTAGTAAAGAATGGGAACCTTAAGGGGTGCCCATTTTACAGATCACCATCATCACAATGATAATAACTAACATTTACATAGTACCTACTATGTGCCAGGCACTGTGCTAAGTGCTTTACAAATATCTCATTTGATCTTCATTGCCACTCTGGGAAATAAGTGCTATTACTGTCTCCATTTTGCAGATACCATCACCACCACCACTACTACTCCTCCTCCTCCTCCTCCTGCTGCTACTACTGATGATGATAATAACTAACATTTATATAGTGCTTATTATGTGTCAGGCATTGTGCTAAGTGATTTACAAATATTATCTTATTTGATCCTCACAACAACCCCAAGAGGTAAGTGTTATTATTATCTCCATGGAGGAGGAAACTGAGGCAAACAGAGGTTAAGTGACTTGCCCAGGGTCACACAGCTAGTGAGTATCATATGTCTGAGGCTGGATTTGAACTCAGGTCCTCCTGACTTCAGGGCTGGTGCTCTATCCACTGCACCACCTAGCTGTCAAAGCTAGATTTGAATCCAAGTCTTTCTGACTCCAAGCCCAGCACTCTATCCAGAGCCACTTAACTGCATATATTAAGTACCTACTATATTACAGGTGCAATGCTAGGCTCTAGAGGTCTGAACATGTGTTCCCATGTAGGACAAAATGCAAGCTCTGGCCCGGCATTTACAGCCCTGCACATTTGGTCCCAAATCTTCCTTTCCAACATCATTTCACATTGCTCCTCCTTACCCACTCTCTACCTCAGCCAAATTGGAGAACAAGATTCTATCCTTTTCCTTATCTATGTCTCTCACCCCTAAGCAGTTGAGAAGGCTGTACCTCAGGCCAAGTAGAATGTACTTCCTGCTCATCTCTGCCGGTTGTAATACTTCTTTTCCTTAAAGGCTCAACTTAATGGCCACTTTCACTCTTATATCTTCTGGGACTGGCCAGAGTGAAAAGTGTCTTCTCCTTCTATCCATTTTCTAAAACCATTTTATTGTGCATCTCTCCTCTGGGCCACACACTCCGCCTTCCTATTGTCCTTGTTTATTTCTCATACCCCTCCAATAGATTGTAAAGTCCTTGAGAAGGACTGTTGCATTAAACATTTTTATATACCTAGCAAATAGCCTAGTATCATACAATAGGCAGTTAATAAATACTTGTTAAATTCAATTGAATTAAATTACCCTTTACCCATTTATGTGTGCTGTGAAGCTATGTAGTTCCTATTATGGTAGGGACCTGTCAAAGGAAGATATAGATTTACATCTGAAAGGGGCCTAGAGGCAGCTAGATGGTCCAGTGTAGTCAGGAAGACCTGAGTTCAACTCCAATGATAGGCACTTACTAGCTCTGTGACACTGAGCAAGTAACTTAAGCTCTATCTGCCTCAGTTTCCTCAACTGTAAAAATGAGAATAATAATAGCACCTGCCTCACAGGGTTGTTGGGAGGATCAAATGAGACAATATTTGTTGTTGTTTTTTGTCCTTTGTTTTCAAAGAGAACCAATAACATCACAGGGTGATGTCTTGTCTCAAGAGTGAATTGGATTTCAGTAAGGCAGAGTTGCACAACACCTCACTTGCTTTCAGAGTTATCAAAGTCCAGTGGCAAGACAAAAGTTAAGAGGAGTGGAGATGGCCTGGAATGAAGTGGATAACCTTGGTGTCTTTGATGTCTAACCAAGTTTCAGCCGCCTTCACAGTACATGAAGACTTCCCTTGGCTGACTGGGCAGATGAGAACAATTTGTTCCAACAGCCATGATGATATTTGTCAAGTGCCTAGCACAGTACCTGGAACAAAGTAGGTGCTTAATAAATGCTAGTTTCCTTCCCTCCCCCAAAGGTGATCAAGCCCAAGCCCCCTCATTTTATAAATAAAGAAACTGAGGTATAGAAAAGTTAAGTGGCTTGCCCAGGATCACATAGCTCATAATTGTCTGAGGTAGGAGCTGAACTCAGATCTTTCTAACTCCAAGTTCCATACTCTCACTCTCTGCCATAATATACTGCTTCTCACTTTGGCCTGATCATAATTATTTAGAATTATAAAGGAGCTAACCTTTACAGTTGAGGAAACAGAGGTTGTGAGAGAGGTTAATCACTTTGTCCAAGATCACACAAGCAATAAGCAGTAGTAAAGTTAAGTGACTTGTCCAGGATCACACAACTAATAAATATCTCAGGTCTTCAGGTCCAATGTCCTATCTACTGTGCCACCTAGCTTCCTTAGTCAGTATTCAAATAATCTTGTATTTACTCACTTGTCTATAGATTATATCTCCCAGTAGAATGGAAACTCCTTGAGGACAAGCACTGTTTTTCGTGGATCATAGGTGCAGAATGGGCCAAAACCTCAGAGTCCAACCTCCTTATTTTATGGATGAGGGAACTGAGGCCTCCTCATGAGAGGCCAACTCAACGTCACACAAGCAGAAAGTAGCCGAGGTGGGTTCTGACCCTACAGTCTCCAACTCCAATACTCTTTTCTACTACATTTTTTTTTTCATTTTTTAAACTGACAGGCATTTGGACAAAATTGGGATTCAAAAACTAGTACGCTACCCTTAGTGGAAAATATGAATGTACTTTGTTCTCATGGTAGTTTTCCAACTAGGAGAATGACTGAAAACATCAACTAAAATATTCTCTATTTTTTCCTTTGTTAGGAACAATATCATACAGCTCAGTATCATCATTTTTATTGTTGGTTATAGTGACTACTGCTGTCAATTAGTGTGCCTGCACTGGCCATTTGCAAAACTTTGCACTTGTAGAAAACACATTTCACTGTGCATTCCAAGGCAGCCAGTGGAGGGGAAAAATGCAGGATTTGGAATGCAGAGAACTTGTCTATAAAATGAAGGCATTGGTTTAGACAATCTCCAAATTCCCTTCCAGTTCAAAATCCTATGATCCTATAGTAAAAAGCAACCAGTTTCTCACAAGGAGCATTAGCACTTGGCTGGTGGAATACATACTTTCTTTACCAGTCAATTTTTCAACAATGTGCCGTTCAGAAGTCCCAATAAACTGGACCATGGAAAAAAATGTGTAAAAGGTTCGCATATGAGGAAAATACACGCGTCCATTAGGAAAGAGGTCACAGTAATTTTAATGCTACAAAAGTTCAAGGAATTTGCCTTCAAAGTTTTCTTCTTTACAAAGGCTCCTCTGAGCTCAGATTCTTTCCTATGTAGTAGAATGCTGCTTTGCAAAGAGGAAGAAATAATTTAGCAACAGAATCAATGTAGGGTTTCTTGGAGACCGATAGTCATTTGCAATAAAGGACAGTTCGCATTATGTATTGAGCTGCTTTTGGCAAAATGCACACACATGCTGACATGAGATGTATGTTCATTCTGAAAGCTCATTTATTTCTTATTCATTTATTGCAATTGTAAAACTTCTGGCAATGGAAATAACTGAATAGAAATACAGAAGATACAATGCTTGGGTCAAATTTCTTTGCTTGGTCAAGCCCTTAAAAAAATGAGAAGGCTGAAGAGATGACAAAAGGTTAAAATGCAAACGTGTTCCTTTGCTGTTTGGGACAATGCTTTCGTATTTATTCACGAAAACAATTTAATCCAAAGCCATCTTTTTCTCGTGAACAAACCTCTTAAATCTGTTCTGCTTCTGTTTGGTACTGAAAGAATATTGAATCAGGGCTTTCATAAAGGCGAAAAACCCAAATTCTCTGATAAAGATATAATGAGAACAAGAAGTCTTTATTAAGTGCCTAGTGTGTACAAGGCATTGTGCAAGATGCTAGAAATTAAAAGAAAAACAAAAAAATAGTCTCTAGCTCAAGGACTTGGCATTCTAGTTGAGGGGGTGGAGGTTGGGGTGGGATGGTATACAACATTTGGACAGATAAGTCAGTACAAGATAATTTAAGAAGGGAGAAGGTGAAATAGATCATGTATTTTGTAAGGTCATTTTTCAATTATGATCACTATAGATAATGCATGAAATAGATAATGTATCTCTTGAAGGATAGAGAACTGGTCTTGGAATCAGGAAGAAATGATTTTTGAATCCTGCTTCAAACATGTTATTTTGAGGCAGCTAGGTGGCGCCATAGTGCATAGAGTGCTGGGCCTGGAGTCAGAAAGACTCATCTTCCTGAGTTCAAATCTCACCTCAGACACTTACTAGCTGTGTGACCCTGGGCACGCCACTTTAACCTTGTTTGCTTCAGTTTCCTCATCTGTAAGATGAGCTGGAGAAAGAAATGGCAAAGCGCTCCAGCTGTCTGACTTTTGTTGGATACTGAAGAGGGTTGTTCCTCCCATAGGTTACACATGGCAGGAAATCACCAGTAGCTACATTTTAGGTCAGTTAAAAACTTTGTTTCATTAATATATATATCTTAAATGTTTGTTATTTTTATGAACACAGCTGGTGATAGAATCTGAAGCCATTTTTGAAATCAGCATGAAAATGATAAATGGTTTGCCTCTTTTTACGGTTATGACAGAAACAAAATTGTTGTTGTCATTTTAAATGTTGTCATCCATCGGAATTAATTGTTAAGGAACAGCTCTGGGAAGTTACTGATTTTGGCTACATGTTCAGTTGTGTCTGACTCTTCATGACCTCCTATGGGCTTTTCTTGGCAAAGAAACTGGAGTGGTTTGTTATTTTTCTAGTGGATTAAGGCAAACACAAGTTAAGTGACTTGCCCAGGGTCACACAGCTATCAAGTGTCATTCTTGTGATGGTTCAGTCATTTCAGTTGGGTCCGACTCTTTGTGACCCATTTTGGAGTTTTCTTGGCAAAGATACTGGAGTGATTTGCTATTTCCTTCTCCAGAAAGGAGTGACTGATTTGAACTCAGGTCTTCCCGACTCCAGGCCCAGCACTCTATCCACTGAACCACATGCTTTTTTATGAATATTTTCAAAATATGAAGTTTAGCATTATTTCATTAATTAAAAAAAATAAAATCAATACATGTGCTGGTAAAGTTTTAATTTTTTATTTGATTTTTTTTTTTAGTTATTGCTCAGCAAACTATTTAAAGAACTGCCATTGGTAGATTATTCCTCTGAAAATCCAAGCTAATCAGTTCTACTATCCACTCTTCTCCCTCCATCAGTCCTTTAGAAGATCATGTTGTTACCCCTCATGAAGTCTGGATTCAGTCAAAGGGCCACACTTGAGGACCTAAAGGACCATATGTGGCCACATGAGGCTGCAGGTTCCCCATCCCGGTCTGGGTTATCACAACCATATTCCTTTCCAGTTTGCAGGCTTCTCAACACCTGCAGAGGAAGTCACACGTTGGTCCAGAGTCAACTACAAATTTATTTTGACTAATCTCAACTGGTCCTCATTGGCACAGCAATTCTTTTATTCTTTCCTGATTGACTCCCAAGCCCTAATTTGCTGATCCAAACCAGTACTAATCTCTTTAAGCCTCTTATGCCACCCCTTTCCAACTCCCTCTCAGCAGCAGAACTTGCTTCCTCATACTTCACTGAAAAAAAAAAATGAAGGGCATGTATCATGAACTCCCTATCCTATACTTCAGAACCCTTCCACACTGTCTTCAATTTTCTGCCCCTTTTCTCGAGTCATTTTAGGAAAAGGGGCCCCTTCTCCTTGCCCTCTACTTCTATCACCATTCTCATCGCCTACCATCTTCTCTGGCAGAGTGTTCCCCTAGTAATCCTTCCCCTCTTCATTCAGGTATTTATATATATTTTAAAAACTAATTTACTTTAAACTTAAGCACTAAAACTTAATTACACAACAAGAAAAGAAAAAGAAACATAAACTTGAATATTAAAACTTAATCGCAAAATAAGAAAAGAGGGGCAGCTAGGTGGCACAAAATCCAGGCTCAGACACATAACACTCACTAGCTGTGTGACCCTGGGCAAATCACTTAACCCCAATTGCCCTCACCAAAAAAAGAAAAAAAAATAAGAAAAGAAAAAAAAAGCATTGCCATATGCACAGCAGAATGTATTAAAAATATACAGCAATTAATTTCCATTTCAACAAAGCCTAAATAATATATACTACACATTGCGTTCAGAGCCGTCCATCTTTTCTCTGCTTCCTTGTAAGTTTTCTTTTGTTCTCTGCTGTGTACTTTTTACTTTGTTCTTTTCTTCCCCCTTCTTCCCACCTTCCCCCAAGAAATACAATTAAGCACAGAGATATACACACTTATACATATATACATACATATATATACACACACATACACATAAACATATATACATACACATACATATACTTTGATATCTATAATCATACTCATACATAGACATATACCTTCATATGTAGATAAGACCATGCTATTTTGTTTGTCCTCTTTCTCTGAGGGTAGATAACATCTTCCTTCATAAGTCCAAGTCTTTCCATATTTTTCTAAGCCCACCAACTAATCATTTCCTACCCCACAGCAGTACTCTAACCTTACACCGTCTAGTTATTTTAAATAGTCTAAAACAATATTGATTAATATGGCTTACATCTAGTGTAGTTTCCCTATTTTCTCTTTTGATTAAATCTATTTTAGCTTTAACTTTGAGATCATGATTACTGCCCCTGCAAGATTACTACCCTGCTTTTTTTTTCCTAATAAATTCTATTCCTGATCATTCAGGGATATATTAAGCCCTTACTATGTTCTAGACACCGTGCTAGTGCTTGGAAGACAAAAATCCCGATCCTTGCCCTCAAGGAGCTTATATTCTACTAGGGGAAAATAGCATGTACACAGATAAATAAATTTAAAATATATGAGGAAAATAATTTTTATTTTTTTGGGGGGGAGGAAGAGAGAAGTGAGGGGAGGAGAGGGGACCAGTTTAGAACTCATGTGGGAGGTAGCACCTGAACTGATCCTTCAAGGAAGCTAAGAGACTGTGATGAGGAAAGAAGAAAGCATTCCAGGCATGTGAGACAGCTTTTGTAAAGGCGCAGAAATGGGAGCTGGAATGTTGTGTCCAGGAAATAGGAAGCAGGCCAGCATGACTACACCAAAGAGCCTGTGAAGGGGAGCAATGTATAATAAGTCTGGAAAAGTAGCTTAGAGCCAGACTGGGAAGGGCTTTAAATGCCAAACAGAGGAGTCTGTATTGGATCCTAGAAGTAAGAAAGAGTCTCTGCAGTTTTCTGAATAAGGTAATAACATGGTTAACACTGTGCTTTATCAATGTAGCAGTTATGTGGAGGATAGATTGGAAATGGAAGACACTTTGCCAATGTATTTTTATTTATTTAGTTAAATATTTCCCAATTACATGTAAAAATATTTTTTTACATTCATTTGAAAAAAAATTTAGTTCCAAATTCTCTCCCTCCCTTTCACCTCTCTCCCTCCGAGAAGGCAAGCAATTTGATATCATTATACATGTGAAGTCATGCAAAACATATTTCTATATTAGCCATGTTACAGAAGAAAACATAGACAAAAACCCCAAGAAAAATAAAATTGAAAAAGTATATTTCAATCTGCATTGAATTCATCAGTTTTCTCTCTGAAGGTAGATAGCATTTTTCACCATGGGTTCTTTGGAACTGTCTTGAATCATTGTCTTGATCACAGTAGCTAAGTCTTTCATAGTTGATCATCATTACAATATTGTTCTGCTCACTTCAGTTTGAATCAGTTCACATAAGTCTTCCCAGGTTTTTCTGAAAGCAGCCTACTCATTATATCTTGTAGGATAATAGCATGAGATGGAAGATGGGCAGCTATATGGCACAGGGATTAGAATGTCAGGCCAGGAGTCAGGAAGACTTCTCTTCAAATCTGGCCTCAGACACTTACTGAGCAAGTCACTTACTCCTGTTTACCTCAGTTTCCTCATCTGTAAAATGAGCTAGAGAAGGAGATGGCAAACCACTCCAGTATCTTGACCAAGAAAACCCAAATGGGGTCACAAAGAGAATGGGGTCACAAAGGGCTGGATATGACTGAAATGACTCAACCACAACAAAATGAGATGGAAGAGACTTAAGGCAGAGAGATTCATTAGGGGGCTATTGCAGGAGTCCCAGTGAGAGGTGATGAGGACCTGAACTAGGGTAGTGGGTGTGTGGTGATGGATGGGAAAGATGGAGTGGAGGTAGAATCAATAAGGGGACAGAAAAGTCAAGGATAACTTCAAGGCTGTGAATCTGGGTGACTAGGAGGGTGGTTGTTTCCTTAGCAAGAATAGGGAAGATCTTCAATCTCTGTTCATTTCTTGGCTCATTCATTGCTGCCTATAAACATAATTAGTTCTTCCCTTTTCTTAAAACAAAACAAAACAAAACAGAAAACTTTTACTTGACTCTTCTTCCTCCCTTTAGTGGTATACTGGAAAAAGCATTGACTCTGGATTGAGAAGACTCGAGTTCAAATCTCGTCTCTGACACTTGAGTGCTCAAGTCACTTAGTCTTCCTGGAATTCGATTTGCTCTATAAAATGAGGGAGTTGAACTAGATAATCTCTGAGCTCCCTTCCAGCATCAGGTCTCTGATTCTCTATCTTTCCTCACTGTCATAGACAAACTTCCAAAGAAGCCATTGGCAATTCATTTCTTCCATCTTCTTTTTGTCACATCTTAACTCTTTGTAATCTAGCTTTTGATTCTACTGCTCTTTCCAATAAGTGATCTTACCATTTCTAAATCAGATGTCCTTTTTCAGTCTCTGTCTTTCTTAATTTCTCTGAAGCTTTTGGCATAGATGAACACCTCCTTCTCCTTTTTCCCCTGGATTTTCTTGGCTCCTGACTGGTTCTGACACTGGTTCCTGACTTCTGGTTCTCCTCATACCTCTCTGACTGTTCCTTCTCCTTGTTCTTCGCTTAATCTTCATCCAGGTCCCTGTCTCTAATTGTGGGTGCCTCCAAGCCTCAGTGCTGAACTCTCTTTTCTTCTCTTGAAATCCCCTTTCTCAGTTATCTCAGCAGCTCACATGGATTCAATAATTCAGCCTTAATTTCTCCATTGAACTCTATTCTGTCATAGCTAGTTGCATCATGGACATTTGGGTCTGGATGCTCCATAGATATTTCAAAATCTACCTGTACAAGAAAGAATTTCTTCTCTTCTATGCCACATCTGCCCCCCTCTCAATGTCTGTTTCCATCGAGGGTACCATCATCCTTCCGGTCACCCACGTTCTCAATCTCAGAGTTTTTTTTGACCCTTCATTCTTTCTCATGCCCGTCCACTGCCAAATCTTGTCACTTTCTATGTCTACTCTTCTCCCAAACTTTTTCTTCTATTCCATGGTGACAACCCTAGTTCAGGCCTTTATCACTTCTCAGCTATACTTTTGCAATAATTTCTAACCAGACTTTCTGTTTCCGTTCTCTCACCTCTTCAATTTATCCACCACAGAGCTGCCAAAGGTCTTCCCAATGTATAAATCTGACCATGTCACTCTCTTCCTCAAGAATCTTTAATAACTTCTTATTGCTTCTAGCATAAATCCCCAATCCTGGTCCTGACACTTCAAACCCTCCACAATTTGGCTTCAGCCTGCTTTTCTAGACTTTTTTAATATAATCCCTTTCATGCACTCTGTATTCCAACTGACGCATTTGCTCTTTAAATCCAGCATTCTCTCCCAGATCTTTGCTCTGTCTATCCTAAATGATTGAAATACACAACTTCTGCCTGTTATAATCCATAGTTTGCTCCAAGAATCAACCCAGGTGCTACCTCCTATAGGAAGCCTTTCTTGATTATCCTAGCTGTTAATGCTCTTTCTCTGCTCAAATTTTCTATGTACCTATTTGTTTCTATGTTGGAACCGCCCAGTTTTATGTAAGCTTCCTGAGGGCATAGGGATGTGTGTGTGTGTGTGTGTGTGTGTGTGTGTGTGTGTGTGTGTGTGTGT
>NW_020954953.1:9082166-9142556 GCF_900497805.2 Vombatus ursinus | reverse complement strand
TGTGTGTGTGTGTGTGTGTGTGTGTGTGTGTGTGTGTGTGTGTGTGTTGTCTTTATATCCCCAACGCCTAGCACAGTGCTTGTGGGCAATTTTTTTGACCAGACCTATGAGGTAGCTCCCATTGAAGAACTGTTAGAAATGCAGGCCAGTATCATCTGTGCAACTTATCATCTTAGAGAATTACCTGGGAGCACTGAGAAGTTAAATGACTTGCCAAGTGTCACATAGCTAATATCAATCAATCAATCAATCAATAAGCATTTATTAAGCACCTACCACTCACCAGATACTATGTTAAGTACCGGGGATACAGAAAAAGGCAAAAGACAGTCTTTGCCTTAATATGTGTCAGAGGTGAGGCTTGAACCCTTCCTGCCTTAGAAATCAGCTTTCCATCCACAACCTTGACATTTTCTTTTGGACAGAGTAGGCATTTACTAAACCAGCTGAGTTGAATCAGACCACTTAAATTTCTTAATTCAGTCACCATGTTTCTCTTCTATTAGAACAGTGGATTCTTGAAGATTCTTATACTTGCTTTCAGTTATATTTATTTAAAATATGGGTGGGAAGTAAAACATCACCACATTCTGGTAGTTATTATACTAAAATGTGGACCTTTCCTTTCTACCAAGCTCTATTTCTAGCTCTATACTTAACACCAAATAAAAAGTGTATCTTGTCAAATTATGACAAATTGTTATTTGAATTGCAAAGGACGTGCTAGCTATAAGTAATTCCAGCCTTCCACTTTGACCTTTGTGCAGCAGGATGAATTTGCTTCTTGTATTTCTGCAGCCTTAAAAGAAGTCTCAGCAAAAACAGTTGGATTATTCCCAAGGACGCCCTAACACATTTTTTTATTTTAAAATGAACTATTACTCTTTCCTTAAAAAAAAAATAAGGTATAACTTCATGCAGTTGAGTACAGAAGTCATCTAAAAATAATATGGTTTGGGTGAATAAAATCTTTCTACTAACAACTTTAAAACAGTAAAGTCAGTGTTTGGGTATACATCCATGCGTGTGCATATGAGCACGTGTATGTTTTACTTTATGGTCAGAAAATTATAACTTTCAACTTTAAAGAAAGAAAAGAATTTTAAAAGATGCCTGTGGTAAAATGCACTCCTTATTTGTATAATTCAACTTAAATTCCTACTAAAATGCATACGGGCTTAAAATGGAGGTATCATAAGATTTAGAGCTCTAAGGGACCCTTGAAGTCTAGTCCTCTCAAGTTATAGAAGAGGAAATTTGGGTAGGATAGCGGTTTAATGACTTGCTCAAGGTTATATAGGTAGTAAGGTGATTAGAATCTCTGACCTCTGATCTTGAATCCACTGCTGTTTCCACTACGCCATCCTGCCTTTGTCAGAAACAGTACAACCAGTAGGTCATGATTTGGGTTTCTTTTGGAAATTCTCTCATACTGTATGCCCTGCACAAAATAAAACAGGCTTTAATAGCTTAAAATTGCACAAAGATTTTTTGGGATACTCTGGACTTCCATTTTCCTGTTTAATGGTTTAGGAATTTAAGCTTACAATTTCCATTTACACTCACTCTCCCCAATGGCCTTAAGATCCTTCCTGTGCCTTGTTTGGGACCGTCTTTTGCCTGTTTTTGCTTAGCTATAGTTTTTTACTTTTGTAATTTGTTCAAAGAGCCCTCTGTATGTAAGGTACTCTGCCGGGCACTGGGTGGTGGTATGTATAGCTTAAAGGGAAAGTAAAGAACAAGTACCTAAGTGTAGTGTTGATGTGTAGAGGAGAAGGAGGGATTTTCTCTTTGACAGTTGTATCTGCAACTCACTTTTCCACCTGTCACCTTTTCTAAGATTACTAAAATATGAATTAAATGTTAGAGAAATGTGCTAGAGTCTTTTTTAAAATGTTAAATGGCAAAAGTGCCCGAGGATCCAGTCTTTAATTACATTTTCTATTAAGGGACAGACGATTTTTAAAAGCTTGACACTCACTTTAAAATCTTGAGTATATGGACGTATTGTGGGATTAATCATAACAGAAGCTTGAAGCTTCAGTTGTAAGTTTATCTCAAGGAATGTACCACAAACCACATATATACTTCTGTCCTTTATAAAAAAAAATTACTTAATGGCCACCCCATCGGAGGTCTGTATTATTTGCATTTGTAGACAAATAAATCTGGCTTATTTAGTTTCATCAACTTGCAAATATTTTCTGCCCAATGTTAAAATGACACTGGACAATCGTGTAATTGACTTGAAGAATATAGGATGATTTTCAAAGGTAATTAAATCAGTAGCTACTAGTTTCAACTAGCCATTTCCCCGATACATCAAGTATGAAAATTGCTTTTTCCTCAACCTTGACTGTTAGCATTGGAAGGGACCTTAGATCATCTACCTAGTTCAGGGGTGGGGAACCTGTGGCCTCAAGGCCACATGTAGACCTCTAGGTCCTCAAGTGCGGCCCTTTATTGAATCCAAACTTCACAAATAAAAGGATTTGTTCTGTAAAACTTGGATTCAGTCAAAAGGCCGCAACCAAGGCCTAGAAAGCCACATGTGGCATCAAGGCTGCAGGTTCCCCATCCTGAGCTAGCTCATTCTGATAATTTTCTCTTTGCCAGTTTTAATCGCAACTCACTTTTCTACCTGTCACCTTTTCTAAGATTATTAAAATGTGAAATTAAATATTATAGAAATATGTTAGAGTCTTTTTAGAAGGCTTTCATACCACATGAACAATCTTAGGTGACATATTTAAACTAAAGACAGAATGATTCTGAATATTAAGACAGTTGTGATGGTAATGTGAAAGACTGTAGAGAAGCCTAGGTCTCCCGCATAATCTCTAACAAATATCTGAAAAAGATCCAGAGAACCAGCGATAAGAAAAACTAAAAAAGAAATGGAAATAATCTCTTCCATCCCATCCAAAATTGCACAAAAATATAGAAGCAGGTAAAGATGTTATGGAACCCAGTATTTGTGAAGGTGAACTTGAAAGCCTGTAGAAGGGGTGAGTGTACACCAGGGAACCCAGCATGAACTCAGATAAATAGCTAGAAACCAGTGGAACAGGGGAGAGAAGTAGTGCCAGGGCAGTCAGAACAAGCTCCTCCAAATGGAACTAGCTATGCCACTGAAGTCATTCAATAGTGCAAACCCTTTTACCCAATGATACGCCATTAATTAGGTTTAGTCCTCAAAGAGATCAAAGAAAGAAGAAAGGGAACGATATACACAAAAATACTTCTATAAAAATGACACTGTTACCAAAATTAATTTACTTATTTAATCCTGGACCAACCTATCAAAGGAATATTGAATAGAGTTAGAAAAAATAATAATGAAATGTTAATGAAAAAACAAGAGGCCAAGAATTTCAATAGTTAAAATTTTTAAAATTGGGAAGGGTGGGATGTGTATCAGAACCAGATCTCAAACTATATCACAAAGCCTTAATTATTAAGACAACTTAGTATTAGTTAAAAAATAGAGATTGATTAGTAGAACAGATTAGTTACACAACATACAGTAGCACAATGTTTGATAAACCCAAAGACTACTCTCACTGGGGGAAGGATTCATTATTTGACAAAAACTTCTGGAAGAACCATAGAGTAGTCTAGAAGAAACTAGACTTAAAACAACACCTCACGTCATATGCCAAAATATGCTCAAAATGGATACATAGCCTAGATGGTGACCTAAGTCACTTCATAAGTCACATCACTAGAGGGATAAGGAAGAAATTACCTTTTAGATCTATGGATAGAGGAAGAGTTCTTGACTAAAGAAGTGGTAGAGAGGATCTGACAAGATTAAATGAACAATTTTGATTATATAAAATTTAAAAAGTTATTACACAAACAAATCTAATGTAGTTAAAATTAGAAGGGGAATAGCTAAATGTAGAAAAAAAATTGTAGCATTTTCTCAGATAATGGTCTCATATCCAAGATAAATAAGGTACTGATTCAAATGTATAGCACTGACAGCTATTCCCTAGTAGATAAATGATTATGTGATATGGACAAGCAGTTTTCAAAGGAAGAAATCCAAACTATCAATAATTGTATATAAAAATGTTTTAAATCAATGAGAGAACTAGAGAGTACAACTAGAGAAATGCAATTTAAAGCAAATTTAAGGTTCTACCTCTCACCCTTCAGACTGGCAAAAATGGCAAAAGAGGAAAATAACAAATGTTGGTAGGGCTAGGAAAACAGGCACACTAGTATTGTTGGAAGAGCTGTGAAATGGTCCAGCCATTCTGGAAAGTAGTTTGGAACTATGCCCAAAATATTACTAAACTATACATACTCTTTGATCTAGCTACTAGGCCTTATACCCCAAAGAGATCAAACAAAATAAGAGGAAAAGAATCTATATATTACAAAAATATTTACAGTAGCTCTTTTTGTAAGAGCCAAAAATTGGAAACGAAGAGGCTTATTTTCCTTTTGGGGAGTAGCTAAATAAATTTTACCTTATGAATATAATGGAATATCATTGTGCCATAGGAAATTAGGAAATGGATAGGTTTGGAGGAAATGGGAAGATTTCTATGAGCTGATGTAGAATGAAGCGAGCAGAACTAAGAGAAGAATTTAAACAATATTATACAGCATTATAGATAAAAGAAATTTTGAAAAACTTTAGAGCTCTGATCAACACAATGACAAAGTATGAGACTAGAAGACTGAAGATGAAATGCACTATTTACCTCCTGACACAGAAGTGATTAACTTAAAATGAAGAGAAAGAGATATATGTTTTGGATCATGGTCAATGTAGGAATTTGTTTTGCTGGACTATGCATATTTATGTGGGGTTTTAGTTTTAGATTATTTTTTTTTGGTGGGGGGACGAGTGTTTTTTATGGATGAGGAGGGAACCATTACAAAAACATGTAAAATAAATAAATATTCACTTGAAAACATTTAAATTTGTACATATTAAATAATTTTCAAGTATTCAAAAATATGTTTTCAAGTTCTCAAACCCAGATACACTCAGGATGTTTGGCCATCAGATGAAGCTATTAGCAGGTATGTGAAGTCCCTAGAAGTCAATATAATTGGAAGATACTATATCCTCAGTGGCTTTTTATGTGAGATAAAGTCCTAGAAGGGGAAATAACTTTGGAACGATTAACATGTATCTGATTTCATAATATGAAGTATCTGAATGGAAAATCAAAATAATCTGCCTATTTGATCTACAAAATCTAGATATTTGGAAATGTGGTTGAGGGAAATTTTTACTTATCCAAAAACCACAGCTCCTGTTAATCTTTGAGGTTTTTAGGTTCAAGTAAACTAAGACACAAGTTGAGTTTAGATTGAGGCAATCCTTATTTGAAAAAAATGTTTTTGAGAAATCTGGTAAACCTAATTCATTTCTAGTAGCTAGATGGCGCAGTGGATACAATACTCAACCTGAAGACAGAAAGACTTGAGTTCAAATTTGACCACAAACAGTTCCTAGGTGTGTAATCCTAGGCAAGTCACTTAACCTTTGCCTGCCTCAATTTTTTCAACTGTAAAATGGGGGAAAATAACATCTACCTCCTCAGGTTGTTTTCAGGATCAGATGAGTTTATATTTGTAAAATGCTTAAAAAAACTTTAATGAGCCCTATTAGAAAACTTCATTTTCAAAGCAAGTAACTACCAGGTTGCCATAAGTTTTTCTTTTGGTTTTCTTTTTGCATTATGAACTTAACAAACTTCAACAAATATGAACAGTTTGGTACACAAAGATGAAGGGAAAAGAGAATTATAGATTAAACTGTTATGTAGAATTGTTCGACACAATTAAATTTAACATGATTCTAACACAAATGCCCTGTTTTTGTCTCTCTGCTATTCTGAATTTCCTTTTACTTTCTTCTATGAATTTTTCAAATGTCTTAGTGATGTTCTTTTCTTTCTTTCTTTCTTTCTTTCTTTCTTTATTTATTTCTTTCTTTCTTTCTTTCTTTTTCTTCCTTCCTTCTTTCTTTCTTTCTTTCTTTCTTTCTTTCTTTCTTTCTTTCTTTCTTTCTTTCTTTCTTTCTTTCTTTCTTTCTTTGCATCTCTGACACTACCAATCAATTCTAGTCCACAAAGAGAAGCTCTCCTTTGTAATAAACAAGCACAATCAAACAAAACATTTTGCCATAACCATCCAAAGTAGCTTGAATCCAAACTGTGCATTCTCTTAAATTCAAAATATATGTTTAAATACAAACATCTACAAAATTCAAACATATACTACTTATGAGCCACTATGCTGGCGTTGGGGATACAATGTAGAAAAAATAACACAGTCCCTTAAGAAGCTTACCTTTTAATAGAAGGGGATAAGACACATATATAAATATATAGTTTGTTTCATGGTATTTCCTTTTATCTAATATTGAGGTACTTGTGGGTCAAGTCAGGTCATATCAGCATTAATTTAGTACCTACTATATATGCTTGGTTGTGCTCAACACTGGGAATAAGACAAGAAGAAAATGAAAAGAAAAGAAACACCTCCTGTTCTGAAGAATCTCATGGTCTAATGGGGGAGACAACATGCAAATAGCTATGAAGAAATATGATATATGCAGGATAAATGAGGATAGTCTCAAAGGAAATATGCTATGCTTGAGGAGGACAAGGAAAGGCATCTTACAGAAGGTGGGACTTTAGCTTAGATCTGAAGTAAATCAAGGAGTCTCAGAGTTAGAAATGAGGAGGGTAAGTGTTCTAGGCTTGGGGAACAGCCAGTGAAAGTGTTTTGAGTTAGGAAATGGAGTGTCATGTGTATGAAACAATAAGGAGGCCAGTGTCATAAGGTATAGGAAGACTGGAAAGGTAGGAAGGGGCCAAGTTATGAAGTGCTTCAAAAGCTAAACAGACTACCATCTTAGGGAGGGGGGAGGGAAGGAAGGGAGGGATGGAGAGAGAAAATTTGGAACTCAAAATTTTATATAAAAAATGAATGTTAAAAATGGTCTTTACATGTATTTGGGAAAAAATAAAATACTATATAAAAGGGCAAAAAAGCCAAACAGAGGAATTTATATTTGATTACTTTTGCCAGAAGGTGACAGAGAACCATGGGAGTTTATTGAACAGGGGGAAAATACTGTCACAATCCTGCTTTAGACACATCAATCAATTCAATACCTGAACAGCAGATGGATTGGAGTGGGGAAAGACTTGAGGCAAGGAAACCAGCTGAAAGTGCAATAGTCAACTATTCAAAGGTCAATAGTCCAAGTGTGAGGTGATGAGAGCCTGCACCAGGGTGGTAGCAATGTCGGAGGAGAGCATGGGGTGAACATGAGAGTTGCAAAGGTAGAAACTATAGGACCTGACCATAGATTGGATATGGGGATTGGAGTGGCAGTGGGGGTGGGGAGAGAGCAAAGAGTTGAAGATGACAACTGGGTTACAAGTCTGGGTAACTAAAAAGCTGGAAGATGGTGGTACCCTCAACAGTAACAGGGGATTTTGGAAAGGAGGAAGGTTAAGTAGAAAAGATAATGAGCTCTGTTTCGGACATGTGGAGTTTAAGATGTCTATGGTGCATTCAGGTCGAGTTGTCCAATAAACAGACTGTAATAGTGTCTACCTGAGGACATAGGATCAGAAATGTAGGACTGGAAAGGATCTTAATTATCCAGTGCAAGCTCTTTTTTTTTTTTTTTAACAGATGAAGAAAATGAGACCCAAAGAGGTAACTTCCCCAAAGTTGCACAGGTAGTGAGTGGCAGAGTTGTAATTTGAACAAGCCTTCTGACTCCAGACCTAGAGCTTTGTCTACTTCGAGGCATTCCTGAGGACTGTGAGATGTATAGACCTCATCTTAAAATGCTCAGAAATGCCAGAGACTCTCCAGAAAATAGGGAGCAAGTTGTGAAGGCAGTGAGTCTCAGTAAATGTGACAAAAGGGAATGTCCTCAGCAAAGTGTCCAGAATTAGTAAGACCAGAATTCTAATCCTGCTCCAGATACTATCTCTGTGACCTTGGTCACTTCACCTAACTCCTCTCAGTCTCAGTTTCTTTATCTGTAAAACAGGGATAATAATAGCACCTACCTCATAGGTTATTGTGAGGATCAAATGAGCTAAGATGCCCAAATCTTTGCAAACTGTAAGGCAGTAGATAAATATGAGCTATTATCTTTTTGTTGTCATTATTATTATTATTACTTTGATGACGAAATATATGATGCATAGGGCAGCAAGATGGCGCTATGGATAGAGCACTGGCCCTGGAGTCAGGAGGACCTGAGTTCAAATCTGGCCTCAGACACTTGACACTTACTGGTGGCATGACCCTGGGCAGGTCACTTGAACCCAGTTGCCTCACCAAAAAAAAAAGAAAGAAAGAAAGAAAGAAATATATGATGCACTATAGAGAACTGTATGCTCCACTTGGACACTCCTAAGGAGAGCTATGGGTTTCTTCCCTTGGTGAGGAAGACTGTACCCAACAACAGATAAAGTTTTGCCTTGGCCAGAGGGTTTTTTGCAGAGGTTTTTATTGTTGTTTTGTTTTGCCTTGTTTGCCAAAAGATGGCTATGAATGTGAGCGGAAGAGATTCACTCCTGAGAGCAGCAGGGAATTTTTTTAAGGAGCCATGTCACTGGAGCGGTCAAAGAGAACAGCAGGTCAACAGCCTAGATAAAAAAGCCAAATGCATCTGCAATGATCTTTCAGTAAGGCAAGAAGCATTGAGTGCCCACTGTGCACAAGGCTTCCTGCATAGATGCCCAGCTGAAAGCCTGGCCTGGGGACAGTATAGGATTGAGCTTTAGCCAGGCTGTAGTTGGCTAGCTATCATTGTTTGGAGCTAGAGGATTCCTATGTCTAGAGAAGCTTTAGCTAGGCCACAGCTGTCCAGTTGTTCTTGCTTCAAGGTAGAGGGTTCCTGGCCTCACTCATGCACTACCCCTGGGGATTAGGGATGTGTCTTTCTGGTAGATTCCACTTTCTATGGAACTCAACAGCTGATTGCCAAGCAACAGAATCAACTCAATCCAATAACTACATTTTAAGCACCTAAGCACAATGAGTCAGGGTCAGGAAAGGAAAAGACAAAATTTAGATAATACACAATTACTATCCTAATGGAACTGACAGTCTGGTAGAGGAGAAGGCACACAAGTAGCTATCATACATGCTAATCTGTGATTAGTTACAAGTGTGTACTATGAAACCCTTACCTCTGACTCAGAGCACAATTTAATTTACACTTTGAACTTTGTTAAAGCAAAAAGAAATAAAGTTTATCTCTACATCCAAAGAATTTTCTCCATTAGATTTTCTTATTTACACTAAACCAGCTAAATTTTTGTCCATTGTATTTTTTTTCCTCAGACGCCTAGTACGTCTTCCATCTAAGGAACAGAGAAAATCTTCATTGAAGTGGTGGCATAAGGGATATAGAAATAGGGGCATATGTTGAACACACATTGAAAGATAGACCTTGGCAGAATGATTGAACCAAAAAAAAAATGTGAAAAAGTGGCCCAGTGGATATTGAACAGACAAAATGGTGTCCTAATTAAGGAATCAAAGAAAAACTTCAATAAAAATGGTATGATAATAGAGACAAAACAAAAACCTGAAGAGTAAAATGGGTTGGGGAGGTTTATGTGCCAGAAGAATAATGACTTTTAAGGGATTTGCAAGAAAAATAATAAATAGTAAGAGGATCAGCTGAGGAAGAAATATGAGAAGATAAAAACCAACACTTACAAGTTGCTAAGCACTTTTTCTGAAGTTTCTTTAAATTGTCTTATTAGGAGAAAATGTTCACTAGATGAAAATATAAAAGATGATAGGGGTGGGAGCAGGAAGGAAAGGATTAGTTACATGTAGAAAAATTTTTTTTAGAGTTAAGGATTTTGCTTCTAAGTACTTCCTAGAGGCTTTGGGATTCCAAAACATTTATTTCCAGGTGCTTGGCTATTGAGTGGTGAGGTGGTATTAAAATGGTTCCTATATATTAGAGAACAAACAATGAATGAAAGTATTCTGAATCCCAAAACAAGGATTGAAAGAGTTTAGGAGCCTACACACAGCCAGTAAAATGGTGGCTTTCTGGTCAATTCCATTTTCTTTGGAACTCAACAGTTGATTGTCAAGCAAAAGCATCAACTCAATTCAATAACTGGATTTTAAACATCTACAGTGTACTGAGCACAGTGAGTCAGAGTTAGAAAAGGAAAAGACAAAATTTAGATAATACACAGTCACTGTCCTCATGGAACTTATAGTTTGGTAGGAGGAGAAAATACACAGATAGCTATAATACATGATAATACATGATTAATGCATTAGGGTAGTGTGGGTCTAGGGATCATCAAATCATAGATTTAGAATGGAAAGGACCTTTAAGTACAATCCCTTCATTTTTTAGATGAGGAAACACAGACCTAAAGAATTTAAGTGACTTGCCAAGGGTTAAACCAGTAGTCAGTAATAGAGGAAGGATTTAAACCCAGGTCCTTGGACTCCAAAGCCAATGCTCCTTACTCTGTACTATTGTCTCTCCTAACTCTCCTAACTCTCCTAACCAGGAGGTAAGAGGGGAGAAATTGGGGAAGATTTCATGGAGGAGGTGGTATTTGAGTTGGACTTTAAAATGGATGCAGGAATTAAATAGGTGAAGAACAGGAGAGTTGACCTTGTAGACATAGTGACATGACCCTTTAATGGAAATTAAATTGGATAGTACAGGACATACTTGGAGACAAATTTTTTCTCCTCTTTTCATAATAGTTCATTGGATGTCTCTGAAACTGTGGTCTTCCTAAAGTCTTTTGCTTTAAGAATTTCTAGGACATCTGATGTATATTTTGAAGGATGGGACTGATTTTGCCTTTCTTGGTATTAGTACATTATATTAGCACTGTGCTTTATGCTTAGTACAGTGCCTGGCACATACTAAGTGTTTAATGAATGCTTATTAGGTGACCTAGTGATGGCCACTGAACTACCATAATGAATAATTTAAGGCATAGCAACAGTCTGAGTTTGTAGGAGATTCAAAAAGTCAAATTTATATCTTTTCTTCATTGGACTGATAAGATACTCTTCATCAACCCTTGTTAGCTTAGAAAAAGCTTATCTTGGAAGAAATTTCACAATCTAATCATGAACTGAACAACAATAGAGATTGCAATCCTTTTTCTTCCTCCATGTTTTTCTTCCTATAATTTCAGGGGCTGTAATAACTTCTGCTGCAAAACTCTGCAGTAAGGCCACTCCTTCATTAGGCTGTTGATCCAGTTTATATGGCATGATTTTATTGGGTCAATCTTGGTTGATCCAATTCTTGGTAAAGTGTTTACCCAGGTTAGCCCTTAAATCAGTGGCACAGAATGTAGGAAGCACCCAAATTCTAGGTTGGCTTTGTTTCAAAACTCCATTTATATAGATTTTAAAAAAATTCAGTGTACCTCTCCATAGAAGTAACATGATAAGGTTGACGTCCCATCTATCTGATAGTTCCTTCTCAGTTTCCTTTGCTGGATCTTCATCCAGGTCATGCCCACTAACAGTGGATGTCTCTGAGGACTTGATCCCGGGTCCTTTTCTCCTCTATTAGCAATCTCATATGTTCCCATGGTTTCAATTTTCTTTTCTGCTAATGATTCTCAAATCTGCTTACTGAACTCCTCTGCTGACCTCCAGTCTTGTCCCTTTAACTGCCTATTGGATATCTGTAACCAGATGTCCTTTAGACATCTTAAACTCAACATGTCCAAAACTGAATTCATATTTTCCCCAAAACTATCTTCTCTCTCTAACCTCCCTATTACTACTGAGAGTGCTATCATCCTCTCAGTCACTCAGGCTCACAACCTAGCTGTCATCTTCAACTCCTCATTTTCACCTCCCATATCCAATCTGATGGAAAAGTCTGTCTTTTACTTTCATAACGTCTCTTCCACATGCCCCTGTCTCTCCTCTGACACTGCCACTACCCTGGTGCAGGATCCCATCACCTCATACCTGAACTATTGCAATAGCCTAATGGTTGGTCTCTATGCCTTAGGTCTCTCCCATTCCAGTAGATCCTCCATTCAGCTGTCAACGCGATCTTTCTAAAGTGCATATCTCATCATTTCACCTCTTTACTCAATAAACTCCAATGACTCTCCATCAATTCCAAGATCACAAATAAACTCCTCAGCATCCAAAGCCCTTCATAATCTATACCTTCCCCTCCCCCCAGTCTTCTTACACCTTATACCCTCCCTTCCCCTATGTCCTCTGTTCCCTGAACAAGACATTCCATCCCTGTACTCCAGGCATTTTCACTGGTGCCTTCATGCCTGGAATGCTCTCCTTCCTCTTGTGTATCCCTTGACTTCCCTGGTTTCTTTCAAGATATAAAAACTCACCTTCTACAGGAAGCCGTTTTCATTTTCCCTTAATCTTAGTGCATTCCCTTTGTTGATTATTTTCAACTTATCTTATATGTAAGCCTATTTGTATACAGTTGTTTGTATGTTGTCTTCCCTATTATACTGAGAGCTCCATGAGAACAAGGACCTTTCTGTGTAACCCCAGTGTTTAACATAGTGCCTAGCATATAGGAGACGCTTAATACATGTTTATTAACTGACTGACAAATCAAACATGGTTAGTTTCCCAGGCCAGCCTAGTGTGAAGTGGAAAGGACATTGGTTCAATTTATCAAGCATTTATTAAATATTCACTATGTGCTAGGCACTGAGTTAAACACTGGGGATATAAAGAAAAAATTGAGACAATACCTTCCTTCAAGGACTTCACATTCTGTGGGGGGAGCACAAAATGTTCATAGATAAGTAAGTACAGGACGTATACCAAATAAATACAATATGATTTCTTTTTGAAGAGCACTAGTACCTGGGGGAATGAGGGAAGACTTCTTAAAGGTCCTTTAGCTGAATTGTGAAGAGAGCCAGAGGTTCCAAGGGATCCAGGTGAGGAGAGGGAGCATTCTGGGCATAGCCTTAGAGGCAAGACATGGAACGTCATGTAGAGGGGACAGCAAGAAGGCCAGTTTTGCTGAAGCAAGGATGAATGAGGGGGAGCAATGTGAATTCAGCCTGAAACGATAAGGCTGGGTCAGAATGTGAAGGCCTTTAAATGCCAAACAGAAAAGTTTGTATTTTATCCTAGAAGCCATAGTGAGCCACTGGGGCTTCCTGAGCTCGAGAATGCCATGGTTGGCCCTGTATTTTAGGACTATCTATTTGGCCTCTCGGCAGAGAGTAGATGGGAGATTGGAGAGGCTTGAGGCAGGGGGACCTCCTATTAGGAGGCTATTGCAATACTCTAACTTAACGATGATGAAGGCCTGACCTAGAGTGGTGGCCATGAAAATGGAGAAGAGAAAGGTGAAAGATGTTAAGGAGGTAGATAAGATAAGATAAGACTTGGCAGCTGTTAACATATAGGGAGGTAGTGAGTGAAGAGTTGAGGATGATTCCCAGGTTGTGAGCCTGGGTGATTGGGAGAATGGGGGAAAGGGAGAGAAAATAGGGGGGAAAAGCATTTTTTTAAAACACCTACAATATGCCAGGCACTTTACAAATATTATTTCATTTGATTCACATGACAACCTTGGGAGGCGGTTGCTATTATTGTCCCCATTTTATGGTTGATGAATTGAGGTTAAGGGACTTGACCAGGATTGCACAGTTAGTAAGTGTCTGAAGGCAAATTTGAATTCAAGTCTTCCTAACTCCAGGCCTAATGCTCTTTCCATTGCTCCTCCTAGCTGGTATTTCTCAACAGAAATAGGAAGTTAAGATTGGGGAAGGGACTAAGTTCTTTTTGGACAAGTTGAGTTTGAAATGCCTATAGAACATCCAAATGGGAGAGTTCAACAGGCAGTTCATGATGGCTAAATCTGGCTAAGGAGAGAGATAGGAACATGTAGACTTGGAAATCATCTGCATAGAGACAGATACTAATTGCATCCATGGGAGTTGATGAAATCAACAGAGAATGGAGAAAGAGAGAAGAGAGAGCCTTGGACAGCGCCCTATAATAACCCTCATGAATAGTAGTGGTGGGATATGGATGATGCCTAGATTTGGAGTCTAGGCAAGGGTTTGAATTCTAACTCTGACTTAATAGCTAGGTGACCCTAAGCCTCAGAGTATAAAATGGGAAATGGGAAGAATAAAACTTGCATTCAATCAGGTATGTTTTGATGAAAGCATTTTGTAAACCTGAAAGCACTATAGAATAGTGCATACAATACAATAGATTTATTGTAATTTGGAGAGTATCTCTGGAAGAGTTTTAAAAGTTTCAAATTCTTGTTGAGTCAGACAAACTATGTTTAAATCACTGACTAGCAGTAAGTTAGTGGGCTCAGAAAGCCTCACTGACTTTTGAAGGACACTCAAGGGTGACTTTGGGTAATACACATACCTGGAGCTCTCAAATACAGCCTGAGGTTCATGTAACAGTCTCAAATTACTGTGTCAGAAATGTGGTTTAGGTTGTAGAAAGGCCACAACTACTGAGGACCTACAAAAGAAAGTTTTTGCTACCAAAATCCTTCTCATTGTTTTACTCCCACTTCCAATCTAGCCATATACACAGGTCATCTTGCCAACTAACTGGCTGCTGCCTGTGTCCCCGCCTTGGTCAAGTTCTCCTCCCCTAGAATTCCAGTCTTTGCTCTAGGCAGAGCAATCAAAACAGTAGTAATATTACTTATGGAAAGGGCATATCAAATAATTGCCTTACGTATCAACTTACCATCTTTGTGATTCCTCAAACCAAAATTTTCCTGGTCACCTTCCTTATACATTTTTTCTTCCGCTATTAGAGCGTAAGCTCGTGAGAGCAGGGACTGTTTTACTCTTTACATTTTTATTCCTAGTGCTTAACATGAGTACATAGTATTTAATAAATGGTTTTTCATTCATTCATTCACTTTCATTCTTTCATTCATTGCATCATGTTTCTGATCCAGGGGCACTTGCATACCATGAGGAATTGACCTTTTTTAAAAAAAATTCTTTTTTTAATATGACTGTAACAATCATCAGCAAACACAAACATTTTAATATACAAAGAAGAACAAGGAAGAGGTTCATACAGAAACTGTGAACTTCTGTTAGAAATTGAGCCTTAGAGTGCTTAGAGAAAAGATGTAGATAAAGTGCTAGATTTGGAATTAGGAATACCTGAGTTTGAATCTCACCTCAGACACTTACTAGCTGTGTGACCCTGGGGGCAAATTACTTAACCTCTTTCTTTCTTTCTTTTTTTTTTCGAGGCAATTGGGGTTAAGTGACTTGCCCAGGGTCACACAGCTAGTAAGTGTCAAGTGTTTGGTCTGAGGCGGGATTTGAACTGAGGTCCTCCTGACTTCAGGGCCGGTGCTCTATCCACTGTGCCACCTAGCTGCCCCACTTAACCTCTTTCAATCTCAGTTTCCTTATCTGTAAAATGGGGATAATAATATGACCTACTACATAGAATTATCGTGAGGCTCAAATGAAATAATAGATGCAACACTCTGTAAGCCTTAAAGCACTCTATAAATATTAGCTATTATTATTACTATGATGATGGTGATTATTTCCCAACAGGAAGCTCTTCTTTTCCATTGTACCCTTTGCTCAAGTTGATCTGTTATGAAGGTTCAAGGCTGTGTCTTAAATACTAGCTTGTAGTGAGCCAAGAAAGGCTAGTGTTTGCTCAAAGAGGGGTAGAAATAGGGTTGGAGGCTCATATAAGAGTGTGATTGAAGCTATGTGTGGGACTGGAAGGGCATTTCATGCTTCTATAAATGGGACTATCATGCCATCATGCTACCCTGACACTTACAGCTTACAATTCATGCAGCTGTTCCCTGAGCCTGTCAGCAACTTGAAATTAGACAGGAGGAGGAGTGGTATCCACGCTTTCATGTTACATTACAGTACTGTTACATCTACAGCTCTCAAATACTCCTTGAGATTGATGGACAAAGTCTCAGAGATACACCCAATGCTGTCTCATAAAGTTATCATTGCAGACTCACTTAAACCAGAAGGCTGGCTCCTAGCTTCTGGAGAGGTGCCAAGCATAGACACAGCATATAAAAAACCCAAGAAGAAGGGAAAATGCAGATCTCACTGTTTCTAGCTGCAAAATGCAGCTCCCTTGGCTGCCTTCACATGGGTCAGTGTATGTGGAGAGATGTGCACCCATCAAGGAAGCCTCCGAGGAGTCTCAAATATTGCAGCTGGACCTTTACTTGGGCCAAATCTGCCCCAAATTGCTTCATAATTATGACCAAACTAATTAACTATTAGCAACAAGTACTGTTCCTCTCTCTCCTTAAATCTTTCAACTAAACACTACACCCACACACTCATAATGATGAAACAATGAAGCGTTATGGCTGGCTCTGCTGCATTCCATAGTCACAGTGTTGACTGAGTTAGCTGCTTATGGGTTCCACATCTTACTCTAGCCATGGTCCTGACAACACTTGAAAAGTCTCAAGGCCCTTCTAGAGTCCTTCCTTTGCATGTCCCACTGCTATATGCACCATATCATAGTGGTCTAAACAAGTTAATGGGGTTTCTCAAGCACCTAACCTAGGAAATGATTCATAGATGGGGAAAACAGACCTTTTTCTATCTGTAAAATGGGCCAGTTAATTTATACTTGCAGTTCACCTTGAACTCTTGGGGCTCTAGGGAGGGAGATAGGTGGTACAAGGTCAGAAGCTATGACATAGATGCCAAAATATCTGGGCATGAGTGAAAAGATTCAGTCAATCACCCAATTTAAATATATGGCACTAACCATCTCTGTGTTTCTAAATATGTGAATGTTGGGCATCATGTGAATATTCATGTTGTAGTAAACAGGAACAAAATTAGAATCTGATTCATTCTAGAGGTATTGTGGCATCATAAAAATTTCACTGGACTGGGAATTAAGAGACTTGGGTTTGAGTTGTGACTTTGCTACTTACTAGTTATATGACCTTGACCTTTGCAAGGCACTTTATTCCTGTAAAATTTTCCCTCATCTGTAGAATAATAGAATTGAACTTGATGGCATGTCAGGTCCTTTCCAGTCCTAAGATCTTATGTCTATGAATATTCTTGCCTGAATAAGAAAAAAAATGATAGCATCCAACCCCCCCCCCCAAATAACTATGGAGTTAAAAAATAAATTGGAGCTTATGCATTATTCTGTCATCAGATAGAGGTAATTTCTCTTGGCAATTGTACCAAATGAACAAGGTTGAAAGCCCATCTTACTTAGGTACAATATTTCCTTTTGAGTGGAAGCCAACACTCTTGCCAACACTCAGTGCTCTCTTGGCTTTATTGATCAATCACTGGCATTTCCTCTCTATAGTTGCATAACCTTAATGCACCACTTTCTTTTAATTCACTGGAAGAAATGAGATCTCTGTTTTAGCTCAGATCTAGGACATTTTGTGTTTCTTCTACTTTTTGTTCCACAACAGCTTTCAATGGAGCGAATAATTAGGGACAAATTTGGACCATTATTAAAGAGTATCAAGATAGATCCTAAGTTTGACTCACAGCTCATTAGGTTATACAAGGGGGAAAAAAAGACAAAAACCTCTTTTAAAAGTGTTATAAGTAAAATATTCAGCATTTTCCCAATACATTTCTGAACATTATTTTAAAATTGGAGGCAGGCTGACACAGTGGATAGAGCTTGGAGTCAGATAGACTTAGATTCTAATATGGCCCCCACATTTATTAGTTGTGTAACTGAGCAAATTGCTTAACCTCAAAGTGTCTCAGGCAACTTAATCATAGATGGTTATAATCTGTGCTGTTGGTTGGAGTTCTCACACTGGGAATTCCACACAACAGCAAAATCATGGACCCTTTGGGTATTTTAAAATTAAGATAATTTGAAGGAGTACTGCTGTTTTCCCTCAAAAGAACGTAAGCTTCTTAAAGGCAGACACTGTTTTGTCTTTTTGTTTCTGTATCTCCAGTGCCTAACACAATCTAGCTTCATAGTACTGTAGGTGCTTAATGTTGTTGTTTTTGAAGAGCCTCAATGACATCATGAGGTGTTGTCTTGACTTTCATGCAAATTGGATTTAAGTGAGGCAGAGTTGCATAGTTGTCAGATTCTCTCTTCCAGAGTTATCTAAGTTCAGTGGCAAGACATAAGTCAGGAAGACTGACGATGGCCTGGGACGCAGTGTATGACCTTGGCGTCTTCAAAGTCTGACCAAACTTTAAGCATTCCACAGTGCCTGCTTCAGCTGTCTTCAGGGCCACTGGAACAAACTGTTCTCATCTGCCCGTTCCACTGAGGTGAGGGGGAAGGGGAATTGTCTTCACATGCTAGGACTAGACTTCTCCCTAACTCAACAATGGGTTTGAGGCCTGTAAGTTACCCTCAACCTGGTTTAGCCCATCTACTGAGATGGTTTTACTGGGGTATGGCCCCCTGCTACAGCTTCTTGGAGACATCAGTGAGAGTCAGGTGACAGGTGGACACCAAAAGTGATAAGCAACTATGAAAAGCCTTCACAGCAGAAGTGCTAGTCCTCTCTGAACATCCCATACACCTCAGGGGTGTATGAGGTACTTAATATATGTTGAATGAATGAATAAATGAAATCCTCATAGTAATTGCTTGATGGATTGCAATACTGTGTTTTACTTTGAGGATGATTGTTCTGAATAATGTTCACAATTCACAAAACTATTTGGGATAGGTTTCAGAATGAAGGTAAATATTTAGGGAAAAAAGATTTATTTTATTCATCTCTCTTACTCCCACTTCCTCTTTTTCAGCTATCTACCCACTTGTCCACTTTACCACTTTACCACTATTACCAGCTTCCCTAATTTAGTTATTTTTCCAGTTACTTTCTTTTCAGAACCTTCGGTACCATCTGTGTTAGCAAGGTTCCTATTAATTCTTTAACTATGGATTCCAGGGCTTTGAAGTCCCCAGAACTGACACATTCCATTTTGTCACCACAGAAATGCATTTTCAAACTGGCTTTAATGTTTAAGGGTACAGTCTGTGAGCATGAGATAGAGCACAACTAACTGGACCAGGTGGGCCATAACCTTGGCCCCCATTGGCATCATTCTCTAATTTACTGAATGGTTTGTTAAGGCTATGGAGAGCATTATGCAAATATGTGCAAAAGTTGACAAGTCTGGTTAAAAGTAGTTTACAACATGCTACCACATTTTTTACTTTGATGTACTTCTTCATATCTACATAGTTTAAAGTGAAGGTATATCTTGCTTTATAGAGTAGATATGTGTTTCTGAAATATAGGGTGTCCTAAAAATCTTAGTGCAGGTCTATGATCTAATGCCTCAGAACTGCACTAAGACTGGGGATACCCTATACATGTACATATTTTTATAAATTGTATAATATGTTCAGCTCTGTAGAAGAAGGTTCTTTACCTTTTTGTATCATGGATTCTTTCGTCAAACTGATAAAGTTTATAGACTTTTTCAAAATAATGTTTTAAGTGCATAATAGAAAATGCATAGGATTACAAAGGAAATCAATTACATTGAAATGCAGTTATCAAAATATTTTTTAAAAAACAAGTTCCTAGATCTTAGGTTAAGTTTAGAGGAGCCCTATGGTAGCTCCAAAGTCTTTGCAATATAAATCCAGCTCCATTTGTGCTTCATGACTACATGTTTTCTTATATGGGATTTTCTTAAAGTATCACAAAAGCTGCTCATTGAATAATGCCTCATTGTTCCTCCTTTAAGACAGTATTAATGGTCCATCACTACAAAGTAATCTTACAGTCAAAGCAAAATAAACATAAGTGCCTATAGCTCAATTACCCTTAGAGATTTTAAAATAACTTCAAATAAATTAGAGCCAGCCCTAGAAGGTGGAGAGAAAAAAAGTATCCATTTTCTGTTATGAAAAACAAATATTAATATTCCAATTTAGATAAAAAACATTAGAGAGAATATTATTATTTAATAAAAATAAATACATATATATTTTTAAATGTGGTTCATAGATTTCCTTTTGATTCATCTTTCTCATTTTACATTCATTACAAGCTCCCAGGATTGTCTCAGGAAGGAAAAGGAGGTCTTTAACTAGGGGGCAAAAATTTAGTACGAGTTGTTCGGTAGACTAGAAACTAAGCTTAGCAAGAATAATTCATTTAAGTAGGAAACGACCAGATTTTATATGTTCTCCCCTTGATCCTTTCCACACCAAGTGAATTCTTCCCCAGCCAGACCATGTGTACTCTGTCCTACTCACCCTTAATGCCACTCATCCCAAGCATAGTTTGTACCTCTTGCCCTTGCTGCAAAAATGGCTAACTGTGCCTGTTTATACACCCCATCACAGTAAAGGAAAATAATTCCATTTGGCAATTGCAATTAGCCACCAAAGCTTTAGTAGCTTAAAATTTCACAAAGACTTTTGGGATACCCTGTATTAGTTTGTATTCACCTAATTTTTAAAAAATGTGTATTCTTCTGTCTTTTCCTGCAATAAAATTCTAAAGTATCAGAAGTAACATGGGAGGAAAAATAGACAGTGAGACATTTTGTGAAGAAAGACAATGCATCACAATTGTTTAATTCCAGGCCATGTGCCTAATTAAAAATTAAAAACAAAAGATGACCAATGTAAAAAAAAAGGATATTTTATATCTTTCACTATAATGCCCTACACATTTTCCTGCTTTAATGGATCACCATGGCATATCAAGGACATGGCTCTGGATTCCTGTCAGCAAAGGCCAAGCTTTGGCAAGTCCTAACAACCTGGAAAGGCTCTGAGTCTCAGCCAAGTGACAAACTGTTATCCTAGCTAAGTTCAGAGAGGCTCATCGCCGGAAGATTTGTTATTTTTGGCTAAAGTGACTCATGAAGCCATCTATTAGGGTGTCAAGGGATTTGCCATCCATATTAATGCAGAGAGGATCCACACTTGTAAAAATCACAAATCTTTAAAAAATACAAACATAAATAGGTCTATTATTGTTGCATATTCCTCTATTAACAATGTTTACTGGTTCCATGTTTACTTTAGAATAGTAATGGTGTCTCTGGATAAGAAATTTTACATCAATAGAGTGTTCAGTGCAAGAATAAATCGATTTTATTGTGATACATAGGAAAACATGCTAGATTTGGAGTCAGAAAACCTGGTTTCAAATCTGGCTTTGCTTTTTACAGCATATATAAATTTGGCTATGTTATATAACTTCTCCAGGCCTCAGCTTATTCATCTGTAAAAAAGGAGTTGAATTAGATGACCTTGGAGGTATTTTCTAGCTCTAAATCTATAATATTTTCCTGTAAGTAAATAGAGGAAAACTCAAGAAGAAATAGGAAAATTTCTGGCCTTGTACAGTAAAGAACCAAGTTGGCTAGCTATGAAAGGGGTATTTAATTAATCAGTGTGTATCAATGACTGGAGTGTGGTCCTAAAGTCAGCTAAATGCATGCCTTCTTATTAGTTCTCCATAGATAATATAGAGCTCTGATGACTTTTGCAGGCTTTTGAACCTTAGTCAAAAGCCAATCTTTTCTATGGGTGTGCCTTACTTTAAACAAATCTGAACATATCTGAACATGTGAATAACCAGAGTCAAACATTTATTTATTTAAGTAATAAAAAGTTTTTCTAGGATTCTTTTATATAAATCCTAGTGGATTGTAACTATCTTTCATTTATAAAATTTGTTGTATTTAGAGCTTTTTTAGGGAAACCTCTAGTACATAAACAAATGGGCATGTCACAACTTCTGTGAACCTCAGTTTCTTCACCTGTAAAATGGGCAAAATATCTATGGCTTCCTACTCTCATGGGTTCATTGTGAAGCTCAAAAGATATAATGAATGTAAGGCAGTTTGCAGACCTTAAAGCACTATGTAAAGATCAGCTATGATTATCATTACAAATTTTAGTTTTCCTAAATTTAGGTCAGTAATAACATTTACTTTGGATCTCCTTACTCATAGTGGATAGAGAGGTGTTCTTAGAGCCAGGAAGACGAATTCAAATCCTGCCTCTGACACATACTGGCTATGTGGCCCTAGGGAGTCATTTAACCTCTCAATACTCTAGGCCAGAGGTGTCAAACACAGGGACCACAAGTGGCCCCCAACATTCCCTTGCAGACTAACCCAGATGAAAATGTGATTGGGAAATGTTTAACAAAATAAATAAAAATACAACCTAGGAGATGTTAATTTGTGGTTTTCCATGTCAATGTATAACTGGCAGGAATCCATCTTCATTAAGTTTGACACCATAGCATAGTTAATTAATTCTCTAATTTACAGAGAAGGGGTTGACCTGCATTGATAGAGGGAGTTTCTTATGCCAATAAAATCGCAGGTCCATTCCCTATCTTTATTCTCCTGGTCCGCTAATCACCACCTATTGCAGTTCTAATAAGGCCCCATGTAGAACTTGTCCAAAAAGATGTCAGTGTTCTGTACTGGAATGTTATATGAGAGGGTAAAAAAAGCCCTGGAGATGTCTTCTGGGGAGAATACACAGCCCTCCAAAATATAACCTACCCTGCCATTCAGTAACTTACTAATACATTATTGGTATCATCAAGCCTGTCTCGACCATCAACACTGGGGGCCGTCTCTAATCGTCCTGATCTATATCTTGCCACTGGACCCAGATGGCTCTGGAGGAGAAAGTGAGGCTGGTGACTTTACACAGCCTCCCTCATTTAAATCCCATTCACTTGCAAGTCATGGCATCATCTTCCTGATGTCACGGTCGTCTTTGAGAACTAAGGACAGACAACAACAACCACCATCAACACTACCAGTAGAAAGGTGAAAAATCAATCATGCAACCACCTCGTTTACCTCCAAATGCTCAAATAACTTCTTTCTCTCTTCCTTCCTCCTCGCCATTGATTAATCTGTTTGACTGCATCAGCCAGCTGGCTTTGCTAATTTAGGGACAGAATGAGATGCTTTATCCATCAAGTGCACATTTAGGCAAATGTTAACAGTCACTCGGTAATGTAATCAAAGAGAAAGAAAGATAAATAGAAAATAAACAAGGAACATGCAGCCATCTCGTTGAACACAGGACAGAGTGGTCCCCGTTGGTGGGAGCCTAGCAACAGCAGAGCAGCATCCTCCCTACCTTGGACTCCTTCCCCTGCCTCTTTCTTTTCATCTGTTCTCCAGGGCAGGGTGGGATGATTCCCAGGCAATGACAGAGAGCAGGCCAGCCCAGCACCAAGGCCCTGACTTCCACATCAGGAAACCAAGGGAAGTATTAGGTTCAGTGGCTTGTGCTCTGACTGAAAGGTTGTTGCAGAGTTCCTGTGACTTTGCAGGAATGCAGGCAGCTGCTCCCTTGGCCTGAATTACCCATTTTTCCAGAGAAGTTTCCGCCTCTGTCAAAAGCATGAATTTTAAATAGCAGCTGGCAACTTGCCCCAATGGCCAGTCCCCACCCAGCTCTTTCTAATTGTTTTGGTGGTTATTTTCTTAGCTTTGTTTGCTTCTTTGTTTTGGATTTTGGGGAAAGCTAACCAACCTGCTTACAGAAGCCAGGCACAAGATAAACTGTGGCAGGTCTGAACAGTTATGGAAAGGCAGGACTGCAATGAGTGGAGTAGACACCAAGGCATAGCTTCAGAAGAGGGAGTGACTTGCTGCCCCCTTTTGGACCTTACTGGTATGACCTCCATGTAAAGGGTTGCAATTATGCTTAGGAATGGTTTTCTTTATCAAGGCCCTGGGATTTCGGGTTCATCTCAATTCTTTTTGCACTTGAGAGAGACTATTTGCCTGAAGGCACAAATGTCATTACACAGATAGAACAACTAACTCAGGTTAGAAAGGACCTCAGAGTCAAAATCCCTTATTTTACAGATGAGGAAACTGAGGCCCAGAGAAGTTAAATAACTTGCCCAACATTACATAGGCATCAAGTGAGAAAGTGAGGATCCAAACCGAGTTCTTTTTTGCTTCAAACCCAACACTCTTTGCCCCACTCTGGGTTCAGGCAATTCTCTTAATAAAACATTAAACAACATTAAACAACAACCGGAATTAGGTCGTTCCCCTCCTCTCTCTTTCCCTTTCCCTCTTCTTCTTCTTCTCTTTTTCTCTCTTCATCTCTCTCTCTCCCTTCCCCTCTTTCACTCCCTCTCCAATTCTCTTTCCCTTTCCCTCTCTTTCTCCTATTTCCTCTCTATCTTCCTGTCTCCCTCTCCTCTCTTCTCTTCCTTCCTTCTTCATTATTTACAGGCCTTGGGAAGGGAAAGGAATTCACACTATTCATGCTGTGCAAAGCAAGGCTATGAAAATGTATCCAAATAAGAATAAAACATTATAACTAGGCAATTCTCTTAATAGATTTTTTTTACCTTGTATTTAAACATGATATTGAATGCGCAACATATGAATGGGGCTAAAAAAAATGACATTCAATTCAACAAAAGTTTATTGAGCACCTATGGTGTGCCTAATCCTGTAACTAGGCAGTGGGGTGATGATACATAGGAAAAAAATTACATGACATAGACCCTGTCCTCAGGGAACTTACAGTCAGTCTGTTGGGGGCTTACCTCCATTGTCTTTAGGAGGAAATGGAAAAAATCCTCAACCTGACATTTAAAGCCTCCTTTACAAAGCCTCCTACATAGGAGCCTCTACATAGGCTCCTATGTAACTTTCCAGAGTGTTTTGCATTATTCTACTTTCTGGATTTTCTAGTCCAGTTAAACCAGCCTGCTAGCTGCTCACTAGATACAACACCAATCTCTTGCCTGTATGCCTTTTCACAGTCCATCCCCAATGCCTGAGATCCACTTCCTGTTCATCTTTGCTTCTGGGAACCTCTAGCCTCCTTCAAGGCTCAGGTCAGGTTCTGAGAGAACCCAATCCACATAGATATTAGAGCTCTTTCTCTCTTATAACATATATACTTCATAGCTACATTTTTTACTCAGCATTGTACGTGTTGTATCCTCCAGGTAGAATGTAAACTCTTTGAAAGTAGGAGCGGCTTCAGAGCCTCGTACATAGTAGGCACTTAGGAAATATTTGTCAAATTAAATAAATAGACAGATATTGTTGAACGAGGTGCTAGGGATACAAGTACAAAGAATGAAATAATCCCTATTCGCAGAGAGCTTACATTCTTGAATTGAACAATAAAAGATACCATATAGGATCATAGAATGAAAGATTTAGAGCTGGAAGGGGCTTTAGATATTGCTGAGTACACATCTCTCATTTTTTAGATGAGGAAACTGAAGAAATACAGAAATGAACTGACTTGCTCATCCACCCTGCTAGCAAGTGTCTGGGTTGGAATTCCAATTGAGGTCTTCCTAACTCCAAGTCCAGCAGGCTTTAACCATGTTGTCTCACATCATGCGTCATATAACAGAGTTGGCAGAGCCTATCCATGGAGCCTGCCTCCAGTCAGTAGCTGGAGCTTCTGTTGATAGCTCTGAAATCTCTTTGCTTTGTGACAATGACTCTACCTTTCAGAGACTGTCCCCAAGATTTTGCAGAAAGAAAATGCACCCTTTCCTCTTTGACTGTCACATGCCAGGCTCGTCTGTCCAACACTTTTCTCAGCATCCCATAGCCGCTTCTCATGGTGGTATTGTGTCATGTATTCCTGTCTGGCAAACAGCACCTCTTTACCTATATCCTGCTGTCATCTCTCCTCCACAAATGTCCAGAGGAACTGGGATACAGCAGATATAGATTTTATGCTGGTCTCCTGGCTTTCAGGACTTGCATAGTTAATCATCAAGCATTCAGTAGTTTCAAATTTCCACAGGGAGGGCTGAGGAGATTGCTCAAGAAGACTATGTGTGCCTGGTGTCTGGACAAGTCCAAGTCTCAAGGCCACCAAGTAGAACATAACCCTTGCTCTGTAAATCTTTAGTTTGGTTAGGCTATGGTGTTAGATGGTTGATTGAATTATCTCTGCTCCACTGGCTGGACAAATTATTGCACTGGGTTTCCAGGGATGGTAGTACAGGGTGTGCTCATGGAAAGTGATCTGCATACTGCTGATGAAGATTATAGGCGATTGTTGTTGCAGTTCAAGAGTTTCAGTTGTGTCTGACTCTTTGTGACTCCATTTGGAGTTTTCTTGGCAAAGATACTGGAGTGGTTTGCTATTTCCTTCTCTAGCTCCTTTTATAGATGAGGAAACTGAGGCAAACAGGATTAAGTGATCTGCCCAGGGTCACAGAACTAGTAAGTGTTTAAAGCCAAATTTGAACTCAGGTCTTCCCAACTCCACACCTGGCACTTTCTCCATTGAGCTACCTAATAGGCCATGACTGCTCCCTACGGAAAAGTGCAAAAAGCACAGATCAGCCTAGTTTCACTGTCCACTGAAGTTATTCAGTCCCAATGCTATGCTCTTCTTGTCAGCAACGCAGAGAACGTACTGGCTTTCTTGGTTCTGTCTTCTATCTGTCAATTTGTCAGCACTTCATTTTTTCACTGAATGGCTAACGTAACAACTTCAGTTTTTTTGTAATTTTCTATTTTATTATAAGTATGAGAGGCAGTGTAATAGAATGGATAGAAAGCTGACTTTAAGGATAGTTGGAGCTGGGTTCAAGAACTACTTCTGACACCTGCTGGCTGTGTGACCCTGGACAACTAATTTAACCTCTCAATGCTCTCAGAAGCTCTCTAAGAATATCAGCTGCACAGGAAGTGTGAATCTGCATTGGTAGAATGAGTTTTCTCATTTAGAGAATTCCCTATACCAGATAGTCCCTACCCGTATCCTCAATTATGAACAAATGCAAATATTCCGGTATTCTAGTATTAAGAACAGGAAAGAAGATTACATGTGAAATCACGAACTTTCGCTTACATACAGTTTGCGTTTTTAAAAAAAATTATATATCAAATTTAACAGAACAGGCTCTGTGTGTGCCAGATACCATGTTAAGCACTTTACAAATATCTCGTTTGATCCTCTCAAAAACCCTGTGAGGTAACAGCTATTATTATCCTCATTTTACAGTCAAGGAAACTGAGGCATACAGAAATTAAATAATTTGCCCAAGGTTGCACAGCTACTAAGGGTCCAAAGCTAGATATGAATTCAGGTCTTCCTGACTCCAGGCCCAGAGCTCCACCCACTATGCCACCTCTGTCTTGTTTGTGTCCTCTTCTAAACTTTTTGTTTTGTTCATATTTTCTGAAACTGTTTTTAGATTTCTGTTGCTGGCATCTTTGGCTGTGTTTGAGGCTTTGGTTAAACTAATTATTATCCTATAACACCAAATAAAACTTCAGATCAATCTTTGATTCACCATACAGCAAATATTTAAGTTCTCACTACATATGCTAATGCTATGGTATGATAAGTCATAAGTCAAAGACTATTAATCATATTTACAGCCTGGGAAAATGGGCAGCTTCTCAGAAATTTGGAGGCATAGTCTTGTGTTGGCTTTCAAGGTTCTTGAGAGCAGGGCTTTGTAAAGTAGGTCAAGTAACACTGGACTTATTATGTAGTTTTGCTTTTCTTTTTTGGCAATAAGAATGTACCTGAGAAGAAGATCAGATTACCCAAGGAGAAGAGTCAAATCAAGACACTGGTTAGTCTTGAGTAAAGTCTAAATCAGTAGCCTGCCCTTTGCCTCCTTCCTTCTTCATCCTTTTCAGAAAATATTATAATTCTCAAGTTCAATTAACTACTGACTATGGTAGGGAGATGATTTTTTTCCTCCCATTTTAAACTCAGGCTTTTGGGATAGTTGATATAAGGGGAATATTCCTAATCATTTAAGGGATACCTTTTTCTCACTCTACCTAAGAAATATGGCGATACCTTCAAATGACCATAAAGAACCTGGGGATTCCTGTGACTTATCAGCTATTCTTAAGGTTTCTTTTAGTGACTCCCTTGTAATTTGTGATATCTTTTATATTAACTGCATGCAGAAAGAAAAGGAAGAAAATCCTCATTTAATGTTCTCATGCTCATTTCCTTTGGTATCTTTCTTCCTTCCTTCCAATCTTAATTAAATCCAAACTAATCTGAAAACTCTTCTACAGGGAACCTAAGTACTCTTAGGTTGGTATGTGGTGCCTACTCTCCTTAGCTACTTGTACTGCTCCCACCCAAATCACTTTATTTCATGTGTATATGTGTATGTGTGCATGTGTATATATACACACACATACAAATATATAGATATATACACATATATACACACACATATATATTGATCACACTAGATCTCTCACTATTACAGATATTATTACTATTATTATAACATCAGTGATGAATCTTTTAAAACAGTGACAATGAAAATAGACATTTATATACTGCTTTGGAAGACCTCAGTTCGAATCTGGCCTCAGACACTAGCTATGTGACCCTGGGCAAGTCACCTAACCCCATTTGCCTCATTTTCTTCATCTGCCAAATGAGCTGGAGAAGGAAATGACAAACCACACAAGTATCTTTGCCAAGAAAATCTCCAGTGGGGTCATGAAAAGTTGGATATGACTGAAATGACTGAACAACAACTGAAAAACTTACAAGTCAGGAAAACACTTTATATACATTTTATTGTTTGTCTCTACCAAAATAAAAGTCATCAGAATTTTCTATATATCTTGTCTTCTCACCTAATAAACTCCCTGAGGGTTGGGGCCATGTCTTAATAGAGTAATAGAACTATAGAGTTGGAGAACCCCTTAGATAGCATATACCTCCCTCTTATCCACACCCCATTTTATAGCAGAGAAAACTGAAGCCTCAAGATGTTAGGTGATTTTTCCTAAGGCTATACTATGTCTCACTATACAGTGCCTTCCACATAGTATGAGCTCAATAAATCTTTGTTGGTTATTTAAGAAACCATTGTCTCCTTAATATAATTATAAATCTTAAACATTTTGTGAACCTGATGAAAAGTGATCAATTCAGTGATACCCAATAGATCTTAGAAAACAAATGTGCTTTCCTCAATCCAACTCAATTTAAAAAGCATTATTTTTAAAAATTGAATTAATCAGTTAACTTTTACTTAGAAATTGCTCTCTAGCTGATTAAACTTTAACCATTATACTAACTTAGCAATCCTGCTATCTTCTTAATCTGAGATAAAGGCCAATAAACATCCTATCACAGGGCCTCAGAGCATGCTGAACAAAAGTTAACAAAAAGAAATCGAACAGCAACATTTCAGAATGAGAAAGAGTTCCAATCTTTCTCTCTTTCTTCTTTCTTTCTTTTTCCCTTTCTCTCTTTCCTTCTTTTTCTCTTTCCTTCTTTCTTTCCTTTCTCCCTTCCTTCTCTCCCTCCCTTCCTGCCTCCTTCCCTCCCTCCTTCCTTCTTTTCTTCCTTCTTTCCTTCTTTCTTTCTGCATAAACATTTTCTTCAAAGAATGGGTATGACTCTCTGATTAAAGTAATTTTTCTAAATTTAGGGTCTAGAATAATGTGTCCTAATAAACTATTTAAAACCAATTTGTAGACACAAAGCCAAAGACAGAAGAGCACAGCAGTCTGCTCATAGCAAGCCAAGAAGTGAAGCTTTGTATCATGTTCTCATTTTTCATTTATTTATTTTGCCTTCCTTCATTTAAAAATATTATGATCCAAGAAGAGGTTGGACTAAATAATCTTTGAGAACCTTTTCAACTCTAAAAGTCTATGATTTTATGGACCAATCAGAACTATGGCAACAGTCACTATTGGCAGGTGGGCTCCCAAGAGACAGAGATTGAAACTTTGATATTCCCTATACAGGGAAGGTGGAGGATGTGAGAGAGCCACAAAACGGAGGGCACTGGATAGTTTACTGGTAATCAGATGAAGAGTATTGCATACATATATCTATTGATCACACATGGTGACATTACTTAATTTTTGACATGGCATGGAGCATAGGAAGGGTGTTTGTCCAAAATAGCGTGGTAGAGATGCGGCAAGAGAATGAATTCTCCCCATTCTGTCTCCTTGTGTTCACGCTCAGGGCTTTTCCTATGTGTGTAAATTGAGTACAGAGAAATATCCCTTTAGCTATCTCAAAATAAGGTTGCATAGGACCTATGCTAGGCAAAATTCTGAAACAGGCTGAGCTTGTCTTACACTCCCTTTATTCCTTTCCCCTCCCATTCTTCTGTCATAGAAACAAAGGATTTAGAACTGAAAGGAACCTTAGAGATCTAGTCCAATTCCCTTTTCTTTGAGGAAAAGAGTCATAATTTACACTTCTTCTGTATGTTATTCCCACCTCACTCTAGTCCAGCATAGTATAGAGCACACAGTAGGCACTTGATAAATACTTAAAAAAAACTGAATCGTGGTGTTCAGCATTCCAGACTTTGTAGAAGACCTTTTTAGGTAAAGCCACAATTTTGGTCTGACAGTGGTATGGAGGCATCATGTCTTCTTTCATCTCTACTTTCTGAATGGTTTCCTTTCTGTCAAGTCTGGAATTAATTGTTCAGAGCAAGTGATCTCCCTAACCACCAACAAAGTAGCGTTGAGATGCAGAATGGTTGGTTATTATTATTATTGGAAATAAAGATAACAATACTAGTTATCATTTCTCTAAAGTTCTGAAATCTAGAAAATGCTTTATAGGCAGTGGAGTGCTGAAAAATGCTTAACAGTGGTTTATTTAAAAAAGAGATCACTTTTAAGTGCTCTTGGCCCTGAAGTCGTGAAGACTCATCTTTCTGTGTTCAAATCTGGCCTCAGACACTTACTAACTGTGTGTGCCTGGGCAAGTCACTTAACTCTGCTTGCCTCAGTTTCCTCATCTGTAAAATGAGTTGGAGAAGGAAATGGCAAACCACTCCATTATCTTTGCCAAAAAAGAACCAAATGGGGTCACAACAAGTTGGACATGATGGAAATGACTAAACAACAACACAAATGACATACTTTTAACTTTGGTTTGCATTATTAACATTTCTCTATCACTTTCTTAAGTCTAGACAATCAACAAAACAATAAAAGCACTGATTTGCAGTGTTTGCCAATTTCTCAGGTGCAAGCATTCACATTGAAAATTCAACAACTGGCATTTCTGAGTTGGTACAAATTAGCTCCGGCACTCCTTTATTTAGAAGTGTTATTTGATCTTCACAACTCTTTATTTTATTCTTTTTAAAATTTTCACATTAGTCATGTTGTAAAGAAGAATTAGAACCAATAGGAGGAACCACAAGAAAGAAGAAAAAAAAAACAGGAGAGAAAAAAAGAGCAAATAGTATGCTTCGATCTGCATTCATACTTCATGGTTCTTTCTTTGGATGTGGATAGCATTTTCCATCATGAGACTTTTGGAGGTATCTTAGATCCTTGCAAAGCTGAGAAGAGCTAAGCCTATCAAAGTTAGTCATTGCGCAACGTGGCTCTTACTGTGTACAAGGTTCTCCTGATTCTGCTCACTTCACTCAGCATCTGACCATACAAGTCCTTCCAGGTTTTTCTGAAGTCTGCCTGCTCATCATTTCTTATAGCACAATAGTATTCCATTACATTCATATACCACAACTTGTTCAGCCATTCCCCAATTGATGGGTGTACCCTCAATTTTCAATCCTTTGCTACCACAGAAAGAGCTGCTATAAATATTTTTGTACATGTAGGTCCTTTTCCCATTTTTTGTGATCTCTTTGGGATACAGCCCTAGAAGTGCTGTTGCTGGGTCAAAGGGTATGCACATTTTTATAGCCTTTTGGGCATAGTTCTAAATTGCTCTCCCAAATGGTTGGATCAGTTCACAACTCCACCAACAATGCATTAGTGTTCCTATTTTCCCACATCTTCTCCAACATTTGTCATTTTCCTGTTTTGTCACGTTGGCCAATCTGATAGGTGTGATGGATCCTCACAACTCTTGATGGTGCCATTAGGATCTCCATTTTGTAGTTGAGGAAATCAAGACTCTGAGAATTTAAGTAACTTGCCTAAGGTAACAAAACTAATATATATTTGGGACAGGGGCTGAACCCAATTCTTGGGTCCTGTCCAGTATTCTGTATTCTACCTGTGTTCAAGACTACCTCTGACACATTAGCAAGCTACTTCTGAACCTTAATTTTCTTTTCTGAAGAAATGGGCAAAAATTAGTACCTCTCTCAGGTATGCTGTAGAGGCAGAATAGTAATTACAGAGCTAAACTTAGAATGAGAAAGACCCATGACCAACACTCACCTCTGACACATACTGCCTGTGAGACTCTGGGCAAGTCACAACTTCTTGGTGCTCTAGGCAACTCTAAAAGACTAGAAGTTACAGTGAAAATGCCTGCATTGGCAAGGGAGTTTCCTCATTGGAAGTGGGAGTCTCCTCATCCAGGAGTTCCCTACACCAATGGAAATTGGTCCAGTACCCATTTCTACCTGTATCACAGGACTGGATTATTTTTGATCCCAACCTGTGATTTCCCTGGGGTAGAAAACTCCCAAAGAAGAATTCTCTTTACCAATTCAGATCATCAATTACCCCACAGCTTATATTCTAAGAGAGTTGCCTGGAACACTGAAATGTTAGATGATTTGTCCAGGTTTATAGGGTCTATCTATATCAAAGGTGGGACTTGAACCCAGGGGCTCCTTACTCTGAATTCAGCCCAACTATCACCTATGCCAGGTGGCCTTACAGGATTCTTATGAGACTTAAATGAGGTAATATGTATCAAACATCATAATTAAAATGAGGTATTAGTGTTTTCCTACTGGGATTTCAAAGCTATAGGACAAAACGTACAGTGTCACAGCTATGTGACTAGAAGAATATTTTAGCTTCATGTCACACTTACTCCAGAGTCCATTTTAAGTTTCAATAACAATTGCCCTACCCTGGGGTACAATGCTGTACCAGAGAGATTCTCTTCACAACCACCCTTACTTAAGCCCATGGTGGCCTTTGGTTGGTGAGTCTGGGATATTTCCTTTCCTCATGACAGAACAGGTTTGGTAGGCATCCCAGGTAAGCAAACATTCACAAGATTATATTGTGTCTAGCTTAGATTTTCTTAGCATCTAGTCCTAAAACAAAAGCAAAAAATACCTGATTAAAGACGTAAAATGTTTACATTCATTACATAAAACGTATAGATACTGTTCTTGTCCTAAAGAGTCTTAATACATCAAAGAAAGAAAAAAGAATATTATGAAAAGACATTGATTTAAACATTTTATGAAAAAAAAACAATGTCTCCATTTTAAAAAATTTCCCCTTTCTTTGAAAAAGCTGTAACTTACAATTTTGGCAAAAAGGGAAAGGCATTACCATGGCAAATAGCTTTAATTACATTTTCAAAGTCAACCTTGTAATTCATGCTATGAAAGTAAAATAGTCCCTTTCCAGTGAAAGGGACTAGATTTGTGATTTTGTTGGTATAGAGAACTGTATGAGGAAACTCCCTCTACAAATACAGGTATCTTATTGGAGGGTAGGGTAGGAGGAAGACATAATGGAATGGGGGCTCAATCTGATAGCTGAGAAAAAACCCATTGCTCCTTGGGGTACCTCTAGAGATTTAAGGGGAGGGGAAATGCTGCCTTCTGGGAACCGACTTTCCAGTGTAAGTGAAAGTTAGGATAAGGTCCCTCAGGGTCTATATTGCTACATGGTACATGCTATACTCCTGGATATGTCAGCACTTTCTCTACAATTTACATGGTCTTAGAGAATTGCCCTGGAGTGCTGAGAGGTTACGTAACTTGCCTATGGACACATAGACAGTAAATATCAGAGGCAGAACTTGAACCCAGGTTGTCCTGGCTCCATGGCTAGCTCTCTATGCACAATGTCATGCTGCCTCTCTTAAAAATAATACAAGATAAAATTAAGACAAATTTAGGTGTGTGTGGGTGTGGGGAAAGATGGGTTGTTACCTAAGCATAGCCAGCTGGAATTCAAGACATTACAGTTTAGAAAAGACAACCCCCTCAAGTCTTCAGGAACCCCTGAAACCCTGAGGGGGAGATATGACCAGCCTGGCTCTGTAATAGTTGTTGCTTTTATTCAGTCATTTCAGTCATGTCTTAGTCTTCGTGACCACATTTGGGGTTTTCTTGGCAAAGATACTAGAGTAGTTTGCCATTTCCTTCTCTAGCTCATTTTACAGATGAGGAAACTGAGGCAAATAGGGTTAAATGAAATCACACAGCTAGTAAGTATCTGAGGCCAGATTTAAACTCAAAAGATGAGTCTTCCTGAGTCCAGGCCCAGTGCTCTATCCACTGCACCATAGTGGGCCAGATTATATTCGTTGCATTGGCATTACTCTCATTCTTTCTTGGACACTCTGACTGGTCTGATTGCTCCTTCTCAGTGTCCTTTGCTGGTTCATCATCTACATCATGTCCTCTAATAGTGGTTGTTTCCCAAGGCTCTGTCCTGGGCCTACTTCTCTCTCTGAAGTATCTCTCTCAGTGATCTCATCAGTTTTCATGGGTTTAATTTTTACTTCTATGCATTTGACTCCCAAAACTATATTTCCATCCCTGGTCTTTCTTCTGAGCTCTACCTGTGCATCTCTAACTGTCTACTGGATATTTCAAACTGGATGCTCAAGAGGCATCTCAAATTCAATGTGTCAAAATGGAACTCAACATCATTTCCTCTGTTCTAAATGTTCTTATTTCTGTTGAAGCTACCACATTCTTCCATTTGTGCATTTGCAATGTTGGCGTCATTCTCAACTTGTGGCTCATGCACTCCACATATCCACTTAGTTACCAAATCCTGTGTGTGTGTGTGTTTTTAATCTCCACAATATTCCTCTCATCTGTCTTTCCCTTCTTTCTACTCACATGGCCACAACTCTAGTTCATTTCAGACAAGAACTAGAGCATAGCTTCTAAGTTTATGTCCCTGCCTAAAGTCTCTTCTCAGTACAATCCATCTTCCCTGTAACTTCTAAAGTGATTTTCCTAAAGCGCAGGTCTAACCAGGTTCCTTATTCATTAAAATCCAGTGGCCTCCTATTTCTTCAAGGATCCAATAAAAACACCTCTGTCTGTTTTTTAAAGGCCTTCACAAAATGACCTCGATCTATCTTTACCACTCTGTGGTCCAGCAAAACTGTCCATAATGTTTCTCACACGTGGTGATCCATCTCATCTCCATGCCTATTCTGGACCAGACCTGACTCAAATTGGCCAGGTGTTTATGTTTTGAGATACCTGTAGGCCATCTAGTAGTAAATAAAAAGAGTTTTACTTAGCTGTAGCATAGAAAGGACACTCATCAAGCATATATAACTGATTCATTTGAACACAACTTCTGCATTTTTCATGTGTTAAGCCTGAGGAAACCCAATAACTCCCTGGAAACTACGCCAATGGTTTCAGTCTTAGTCTTCTAGACCAACGAAGTCTCAAAAATATTTCATTATCTTTTAATAGCTTATGTGGGGTGGAGGTTGCCGCCATGCTAGGGATGGATTCCTTCCTTACCTAACCCACCCCTTTTTAGAAACCCTTGTTGACTTGAAAACTCTACTCAAGTACCATATTGTACATGAAACCTTTTCTGATTCTTTCAGCTAGTACTGTCTTCCTTCTAAAAACTGATCTTGTATTTATTCTGCAAGTATTTTAAGCATGCTAAGGCATGTACATATTGTTCTTGTCATTAGAAAGTTGATCAATAGACAAATTTTTAAAAACTAGAATAGCTCATTAAGGTTGTCTATAAAAGAAGTATTGTGATTAGAATTGGTAGTAGACATGCCTATCTGAATGAAATCATGGCTCCTTGAAGAGTTAAACTCTAGGCCCAAACAGTAGCTTGCATAATAGTAGGTTTGTTGATTGAATGATATTTATAGTTCACCAGGAATAATTGTTTAGAGAATCAAACAACAAAATAACAATTCTGAGTCAAAGAATAATTCTCACTGTTTGGTAGGACTTGGGAGATTTAACGAAAATGTGTCAAGCTTGAGATTTGTAACAGAAGGCCTAGATATTTCAGAGCCAGTGTGTTTCTCACTTTCTTTTAATGATTGGAAAGGGAATTAAAGGAAGAAAACAAGCATATGGACTATATGGGGAGATAAAGAGATGGGGGTAAACATTTAGAAAAGGCAAAGAGAATGGGACATGGGGAAGAGGACTATTTTCATCACTTCCTAGCATCTAAAACAAATACTGGCATCAAACATTTTGTAAGATCTTCCATGGAAGGTAATGTTTGAACGCTTGGAGCAGAATGGCAAGGGTCTCTGGGAGAATAATTAACTTAATTTGACTGTTTTTTTGGTTGATGGTCCTTTTCTCTTGTATGAGTCTATAAAGCTTGGGGCTTTGGGACACACAGCCTTCTGGACCCTGCCAGTCAACCCCAAAATGGAATATGGGAAAATAGTCTTTTTCTTTCTTTTCTTTCTTAAGTCAGGTAAGACGCTGAACAATATTTATTTTAAAGGAATGTGTAATTTTAAGAGCACCTAAGTTTTCCTTTTTTTTTGTAATTTCAAAAAAATTTTTTTTCTAGGAAAGAATAAGCATGTTGCAAATGCTTGAACAGTTAAGACTCAACAATACCTTTGAATTCTCTTCTAGGTTGACTTAATATAAAAATGATTCTTGAAATGACTTTATGTATAAATTGATCCTTTCAGCATTAGGTCCAGTGAATTTTCAGGTCAAAAGGTGGCAGAAAACTGGAGAACTTATCAGGTGATGATAGCAATTTCCCCATGAATATTGCCAAAATACTAGAGATAAGTGGGGTAGAAAGGAAAATTAATTACTTTCCAAGTTCCAGTATACTTATAAAGGAAGGTTAGACAACATAGTCAAACCAGTCATTTGGCATTCCAAAAAAAAGTTTGGCGAAGTGATCAATAAATAGATTCCATTATTATAGCTCTTAATTTATTTAAATTAGAACATTTTCAGAAAAGGCTTCTCTTTAAGACAAATTTAAAATATCACTTTGGGGATTATAGTCTATTTTTTAAAATTAGGCCCATATAAAGGAAAAATAGGACCCTAGAAATATTTGTAAGATACCTCAAAGACATAATTATGGTATGTGTGTGTATGGTATAATTGGATGTTCAGTTAGGAAGATATTAAAAGTGGGGTAATGGTTAAATACCCCCCTGTAGCAACAACTCTGTCTCAGAGGTTCCTCAGCTAGACTTTCCATTTTACTATTCAATATAATCTGGGTTTTTTGTTTTATTTTAGTGAATAGTTAGAACAATCTGTTTTCTTGCTTCTCGTACCATGAACATTTCTTAAAGGTAAATTAGAAATAATTTAGAAAGAGACAGACATAAAGATAGTCTTTATGGTCTGTCTTTTTCAGTGTTCTTTATGAGTTAACTAATTTCCCACAGCATTTTGTTATAAAAAAGATGCTTGGATAGATGCTCTAGGATTGACATAAACGAGAAGACAGAAAAATTTTTAAATGATTTTTTAAAAAACTGTAATCAAGCACTTGTTTATATTGCTAGCTGCCCAGAAGAAAGAAAAGCAAATAGAGGTCAGATAAGGAATAAGCAAATAGCTATTTATGGGAAATGAAGGTCTGTTTCAGCAATCTGAACACAGGTTAGAAAACTAGGCAGCAACATTCATATGTCAGTGCGTAACACACACACACACACACACACACACACACACACACAAGAGAGATACTGCTTGCCTTGGCCAATCTAAGGGAAAATATTCTTTAGAAACACATATTTTTAAATACCAGAATTTATCTTCATTTTAATCCTTCTTTAAAAAGATTTTTTAACTTAAAATTTTTTTTGCCCTTTAGTTTCATTTTTCTAGAGCACTGAAGTAGCTCTTCCAAATGGATCAGAATGAACATTTTACATCTGCATTTAGCTGATGTACAAGTATTTTACAATTTTGAAAAAATTTAAAAAAACTATGATTTATTTTTAAAAATATACTTGTTTCAGTAACAATACATTTTCACCTTGGGTTTGCTCCATGAAAATATTTTTTGCTGCTGAAATAGATAGTCTTTTGTTGCCCCATGAATTCAAGTTCCTTTTAGAGTACAACAGCCTTGAGAAAATGAGAAAATAGACAAGCTAAACATATGGTGTCACTTGGGAAGGGCCAACGTCAACCTCAAAATTCACAAGAGAAGACATTCTAGAGTTGATTCTTATTTATCTACAATGTAAACTCTGAAACTGGTTCTTTTGTGCTATCTTCCCAGTATCTTCTCAGGGTGTATTAGGTAGGATATTTTCAATACATCCTTAATGGCAAACAATAAATCCTGTCTCTCCTTGTACATTGATTTTAGTCCTGTTGCCTTTTTGACTCTCTAGAGAACTTCATAAAGTCTTAACTCATTTTTTTTAGAGATTTATAGTTACTTTACAAAGTGTCCTGATCAACAAAATTGCTAGCAAAACTTTCTGGGACTCTCTGGGAGTTTAGCCTGGAACACAATGTAGACATTGTAGCATATGGTTTTCTTTAAACTTTCTATGATTAAATCAATCGAGCTGCTTGCTATGTGCCAGGCATTACGGCAAGTGCTGGAGAGACAAAAACAACAACAACAACAATAATAACAAAAAACAAATCCCTGCCCTCAAGAAACTTACATTCTAATTGGAGAGAACATACAGAAATCTGTGCTTAGAAAATAGCTACAGAGCAGATGAAATAGTAGAGGAGAAGGCATTAGTAGTTCAGATCAGGGAAGGGCTTCCCCCAGGAGGTGATGATTAAGCTGAGTCTTAATTGGTGATTAAGCCAGGATTCTAAGACTCAAAGGTTAAGAGGGAGAATATTCCAGGCATGTGGGAGATGGAACATTGGATGGGACAATGAGCAAGTAAACTATTATTGCAGCACCACGAATACATGGAGGAGATTACTATGTAAAGAAGACGGGACAGATAGGAAGGGGTCAGGTTGTGATCATCTCTAAATGTCAAACCATAGAGTTTACATGATCCTAGAGGTAATAACTTTTATCAAAATCTTAAGATCTTATCTCAAGATTCATATATGGTCAGTCATCCATTCAATCATTCATTGTTGGGGGTGTCTCAAACTAAGAAGAATGAAAAATGAGATCTTCAGGTATGGACTACTTATTTGGATATTCAGGGGAATAAGATGGTCTCTGAGGTCATTTATAATTCTAAGATCCTAAGTTCTAGAAAGACATGTGCTAATCCCATCTCCCTAGCATAGTATCATTATTTGAAATTGGATATTAAGACCTAGTGAAAAATAGGTCTTTAAGTCACTTACACAGTCATGTAACAGTTAAGATTAGTGTGGCTCAGAAATAGACTAAAAACTCCAGAGTAGACCAGTCCTATAAGCCATTTCAAAAGAAACTGGGATTGGGTAGCAACCGGAAAGAAATGAAAATTAATTTAATTAATTATTAATAATTGATTAAAGTTAAATTAATAATAAATCAAAATTAATGAAATAAATTAAATTAATAATAGTGGCAAAATAATGAGTAAGGTAACAAAGAAGGTAAAAATCAGGAAAAGATGGAAGGTGAGCTGTGCCATGCTGATAAGGGTGGGATGGGAATAGGAGGGTAGTTAATGGGTCTTCAAGGTCTGCATCTGCTTTGTTTCAGTCTATGTTTATCATCAATCTGCCAAATCAGCTTTCTTTTTTCTTTTCAAACTTCAGTAACCAAAGCGTAGATTTTCCTCCCCTATCCCCACCCTCCTACAATATACTCACCAACTTTTAGATGAGAAAGAGAAGGTCTCAGTAGGGTTCAACCTATGAGATCCTCTGTCTTCTGAATTTAGCTGAGAGGCAAAAGTCAATCTCATGCTTCCCCGCAGGTAGGCAGATCCTTTTGGGAGAAAAGATAGAATGCTAGAGTAAGTTTAAAAAGCATAGAATGAGATGAAGGAATGGATGGGTAACACTGGTCTTAGGAAGTTGTTGAATAAAAGCATTTGAATCTTACATGCTTTTAAAACTTATCTTGAATGAATATCATTTAACCTGTGTTAGAGGTTGACAGGATGGACACGAGGCTCTTTAGATGGGTAAGGTGTTAGAAGTCTGGTCTCAGACACTTACTGGCTGTGTGATGCTGAGTAAGTCACTTAACCCAGTTTGCCTCAGTTCCCTTACCTGTATGAACTGGAGAAGGAAATGGCAAACCACTCCAATATCTTTGCCAAGAAAACTCCAAATGGGGTCATGAAGAGTTGGATGTGACTGAACAACAACACACATCCTGAATAAGAATCTCATTTACAACATACTCAAGTGAGCTTTTAGCTTTTGTTTGAAAAATTTCCAGGGAGTGGGAAATCTCCATGGGAGATTTACTGAAGGGCCTGGGAATATCTGGTTTGGAGAAGAGAAGGTAGGGGGAAAGGTTAAGCTTTTTTTTTTTAATTTAACCCCAGAAGGCAAAATTAGAAATGATGAATAGAAGCTACAAAGAAGCCAGTTGAGGTTGAAATAAGGAAATACTTCCTACTAGTTAGTTATCCCAAAGTGCAAGGAGATGTCTTAGGACATAGCGGCTTTCCCTTCACTGGTCATCTTTCAAGCAAAAGCTTTTTTTTTTGGATGTGTATTTGATAGAGGTAATTCTTGATCACAGATTATGGATCTAGTTCTGGAAGGGACCTCAGAGGTTATCTTGTGCTATTCCTTCATTCTACATATAAGGAAATTTAGGCCAAGGAAGTTACCTGACTGGCCCAAGCTCATATAGGTAGTAAGCATCAGAGGAGCAAGTTAAGACTGCAAAGCCACTGTTGCTGCTTCCACTGGACAATGTAGCTCCCTTCACTTATGCCCTCCAATTCTGAGATTCTGTGAATTGTTATTAATTGCCCCATAGCACCTATAATACTTATCAACACTCCCCCTCCCCCAGAGCATACACAAAGTACTTAATGATAGTTGTTGATTCTATAAAAACAAGCACATACCTAAGTAAATATTCAGATATTCTTGCTGCAATGGGTTCAGTCTTGGGAAGCCTAGACTAGAATGTAGAGATTCTTAAGCCATTTTGGGGGGGAGGGGTCATGGCTCTCTTTGGCAGTTTGGTGAAGCCTATGGACCCTTTGTTAGAATAATGTTTTTAAATGCATGAAGTAAAATGCACAGGACTACAAAGGAAATCAATTATATTGAAATACAGTTGGCAAATTATTTCAAGTTTACAGACCTCAGTTTAAGAACCTCTGCTCTAATGGTGGGAGCACTTTGGCTTCTTTTTCTCATGCTTTTCAGCTCATTAAATCCTCCACCCTAGTGTTCTGGGGACAAATTATTTAAAGCTCATGTCTAGGTCTGCCCAAAGGGCAGTGTACTCAGGTAAAAGGTACTCAGTGTAAACTGTAAATTAGTTATGGGACACGTATTTTATTCTTCAACACAGAAGAATGCTAAACATGAAAGACACAGTGAACATTGATAAAATGACTTCACACAGGATTCAGTAACTTATAACTACTGTTACTATCTGCTGGGAGACGGATATTAGATATCACCAGAACATGCAGCAGTGCTGATCAGACATTTTAGATTTCACCTTGGCTCTCATGGGTCCTCTTCAAAAACAAAGGACAAACATCAATGGTATGTTCCTCCAAGTCTACATTTTCAGAGTATTGTTCTCTTCTTATTGGTGATCATCTTCTCTTATTAAGAAAACTCATTGCCGTCAGTCAGCTTCACTCAGTGAGCCCAGTGGCTCCAAGAAGCTGTAGCACTTGCAGTGGCCACACCCTGGTAAACCATCTAAGCAGACAGGCTAAACCAGGTCGAAAGTAACAGACAGGCTTCAAACCTATTGGTGAGTTAGTGGGATGTCTACTCCACGCATGTGAAGACTTTCTGGGTAGATGAGAACAGTTTGTTCCAAAAGCCATGAAGCAGGCTCTGTGGAGCGCTTAGAGCTTGGTCAGGCATCTGTGATGCCGAGGTCATTCACTGAATCCTGGGACATAGCCAACCATTTTGACTTTTGTCCTGCAACTGGATTTTGATGACTCAGGAAGAGAGTGAGGCTGACAATTTCACAACTCTGCCTCACTTAAATCTAATTCACTCCCAAGTCAAAACATCGCCCATGATGTCTTTGGTCCTAAAACGAAGGATGAACAATAAGACCTCTCAAACTCTAAGCCTGGACATGTCCACTTGAGATTGATGTTCAGGAAAGGAAACACAGAGGAGAAAAAGAAGGTGGGGCCCAGATGCTGCATGAAAGCGGTAACTATAATGCTCAGGTGGGGAATGGCCAGCCTATCCCCACTCCTTGTCGTAAGTCCCCTTTGTTGCTACCTAGATGGGCAAAGGAGGAGTGAACCAGCCAGAAACTGTCTTTCTTTTTAACTGGTACAGCATTTTAGTCTCCTGCCACTGTCACAAAGTGAGGAACAAGGGACCACTCAAGGTTTTTTGCTTCATCCTGAAGTGACCAGTGCATTCAGTGCTAGGCTAAGCACATCCAACCACTGAGTCATCATATTCCTAGAGCCCTCAGAAGTATCCAGGGAGAGCTCCAGACACAGTCACTGGAATGACTCTTACAGTTCAATTAAACCTCTACTATACAAGTATCAACATCATTAAGGATACCTTTGATGATATAGCAATAAAAATAACTGTTCAATGATATTATAATGAAAATCAGGTGAGACATAGAACAGGGAGCTGTTTGATCACCAAAGTCATTCTCTATGGTCAGGGAGGTTAGGCAGCAGGGAGTCCTAGTCAAGGAGGGATTCTTGTGCATGGTAAGGCCCTCCAGATCACAGGTGTCAAAATCTACACTGTACCTGGCCACTGGAGAGCGGCTAAACCAGATTAAAATGTAACTGGGAAATGTTTAACAAAAATAGTAAATAATAAAAATGTTTAACAACAATAATAAATAAATAAAATAATAAAAAATAAGAATATGGTATAACATGGATTATATTAATTTGTGGCTTTTTAAGTCAACATGGCCAGAAGGTTTCCTTTCTATTTGAGTTTGACACTGTTATCCTGATCGTGCTAATTGCATCAAGCCCCAAAACACTACAGCATCTCCTAGGAGACCTGTGATCACTCAATGGAGTTTAGTCTATAAATCTACATAGAAAAGACTGAGTGGATGAAAAATATCTGCTGTCCAGAGTTCAACATATGCAGTTGGATGAATACCTTATTGAGGCTGTCCAAGAGTATGTGTATATCTAGAACAGACTATACAGATGTACAATAAGGTAGGCCTGATGGGCAGCTAGGTGGTACAGTAAATCGAGCACTGGGTTTTGAATCAGGAAGACTCATCTTCCTGAGTTCAAATTTGGCCTCAAATACATACTACCTGTGTGACCCTAGGTAAGTCACTTAACTTTGTTTGCCTCAATTTCCTCATCTGTGAAATGAGCTACAGAAGGTAGCCAACCACTCCAGTACCTTTGCTGAGAAAACCCCAAATGGGGTCATGAAGAGTCAGAAATGACTGAATAACAAATTATTTAATAGGGTTGGTATTAGAATCAATTGAGATTAAGTTTGTAAAGGACTTTGTAAACACAAGTTTAAAATTTGATTATTATCATTATGACTACTATTACTGTTAAGTAATTTTTTTTTGTTCTTGTTGCTTAAGTAGAGAGGTACGAGGTTTTAATAGGGGATATATTAATAAAACTCATCCTCCCTTTCAATATATCTTCTTTAGTAATTCTAATGCCCAAAATTTCCTGGAGGTAACAGTTCATCATTAAGATGAACAAGGCCTCCCTTCCCTCCCCACCCCCGCTCCATACACACACACAAACTTACACACACACAAACATACACACACATACACACACACACAAACACATATACACACACACATACACACATGCTTATACTTTGTTAGATAGTTTCATGAGTTACTCTGGCTAGAGACATTTATCACCAGCAGTCAATATTCTGGTGACAAGCCTTTCTAAACACACATAGCCTGGTCTTTGAATGACAGTCTGTCAATGAGCTCATACAAGTCAGTCAGTCAATAAATATTTATTAAGCACCTACTATGTGCCTGGCACTGTGCTTAGCACAGGGGACACTAAAGAGGCAAAAGACATTTCCTGCTCTCAAGGAATTCATAGTCTAATGGATGAGACGTTTGAAGCTTTCCTGAATTGGTAGGATATAATACCCCAGCCTGTGTTTCTCTGGCATGGCCCTCAAGAGTCCAATCTCATTTCCATACCATAATGGACCTTCTGATTAAGATTCTAATGGAGATTTAGTTTACTATCTTCATTCAAATGGTAGCATGCTGCTTTACCAAATAGTTATAGTCCATTAGAAGAACTACTTACTTCATTCAAAAAATTTCTTCGTGGTGAGATATTTTTTTGGATTCACATTAAGCAGCAACTCTATGAAGAACTTTTATGTAGCTTCAATGGCTTCCCATTGCTTAAGGAATAACAGCTAAACACTTTGGCAAGGAGCCTTATTCAGGACTTCTCATGTTTTAGCTGCCATTTATTTCTCCTTCCTCTGAACTCCAAAATATTGATGATATTAACTGAATGTTATTTGCCATTCCCTTGAACAGTTTTCTCTTTTCTTCCTGCTTTAGGACAAGGAGAACCACTAGACAGTTATGTAAAAACAGAAGGGGCTTCGCTTCTTAATTCCCAAAAGAAGCAATCTGAGGCAAGAAGTGTAGAAGAGTGTGAAGCAAAATGTGAAGGGGAAACTGAATTTGTCTGCAGGTAAGTTCACTTGGGCCCCAATTGTGCATGCATTCTCCTGGTTGAGACACTATTTTGGGGCAAAGCAAGAATTTATTTAAGGATTTGTTTATCAGTACAAGGTGGATTTAACAAGAAAAAAGAATATGGCGGTGTCAAAATTGGGCGTGAGCAAATAGCATTAGGCTTTTAATCCTCCCTATGTGTCTCAGAGTATGCTTAACTAATATCCACTCTAGAACATTACCAAGAGCAGCACGTTACTATCTAACATGGGCATGTATGCCACTTTTATAGCTCTGCATTGCTTACAGAATAAAGTCCAACCTTCTTAACAAGAGTCCTTTTCAAGGTCCTCTAGGATTTGTCCTCTGTCTACCTCTCTAAGCTTATTTTTCACTAATTTTCCTTTCTCTAAATTTCAATAGCACTTTGTTACGTCCCTCTGATACTTATCACATTCTACATTGTATTATGATATTAGTAGACTATAAACTGCTGAGACCAGACTTTGCAAAGCAATGCAAAGTGGATAGAAGGCTAGTCTTAGGATGTGGAAGACCGGTTCAAGCCCTGCTTCTGGTGCATTCTAGATCATGGGTGGCCACCTAGATCATGGCCTAGATCATGGCCTCCAGGCCACCTGTTTCCCAACCTCTATCCTAGATGTATGTGACTTAATCTTCTTAGTAGGCCAAGCAGCATTCTGATACTATAAATTATGGACAAATGGCCCATCTGAGTCCCTGGAGAGGGTTTCCTTATTAGAAGTTCCCTCCATGCTGATAAAATCTCAGGCTCAGAACTACAACAAAAAAATCCTTACAGCACCTAGATACATAATACTTACTTGATAAATGCTTGACTTCATAAACCAGAGCTGTGGCTACTTAATGACATGGAAACTGACAGTGAGGAATTGGATTGAAGTTTGCTTTTATGAAAGCAACTCTAAAAATATCATCTATCGATATTTCAGTAGACATGATCTCTAACAATTTATTTAAAAAAAAATAGATCTCTCTCCTCTTCCTCTCCTTTCCCTCTCTTACCTCCTCCTGTCTCTCATCTTCTCTTCTCTTTTTTCCTCTCTCTCCCCCTCTGTCTCTCTGTTTCTTGCTCTTTGTGTCTGTCTCTCTCTGTCTCTCCGTCCCTGTCTCTCTCTGTCTCTATCTTCGCCCCCCACCGCCACCCAGAATACATGTTCCAGGCAAATTTTAGCTTACCATAAATAGGCAAATGAAATACCAATAGGTTAACTTACCAAAATAGCCACTATGTAAGGAGTCCAGTTTTAAAGACTGAGCCCTGAACACCTAGGGAGGTACACGCAAGAAGAATTCCATTGGACTGTCTTACACAAAGGTAAATGTCCAGATGTCAGGCTTAGCTATTCTAAGTCATGTGATGACAGAGAGGACTAGTGGTGGTTCATCAGTGACACTGAGGCACAGCTGCCATTTGCTGTTGGCTATCCAGTTTGGGGGCCCAAAAAAGAGAGGGGGAAAGAACGAAAACAGTCACTCTGGCTGCGTTTATGTTGTGGAGAGGGAGAAAGGAGGGGGAAAAGGGAAACAGTGCCACCTATCCTTAGAGGAGAGAAAAAGTCAAAGTGGAGAGATGAGTTCTGTCTCCTGCCCCCCTCAGCCAGGAGAGAGGAAGAGAGAGCACACAGTGTTTGGCTAGTTTCTATGTCTATACATGTGCTCCATCTAATTTCTGAATAATGCTCCAGAAGTCAAGGTCACAAATCACCATCATCACTAACAAGCATTTATTAAGTGTCCACTGTATACCAGACGCAGTTTCAGGCACTAGGGATACAAAGGCAAAAATCCAACAGCCCCTGCCTTTAAAGAGCTTACATTCTCAATGGTAGGTTGGGAAATAGCATCATTTGCATTCTGAAATTAATGCCAGATGTAGTTGAGTTCACTCTCCAAGAAACAATCTGATAGAATTTAGAGCTGTGAAGGACCTCAGATAATCTGCATGCAGTTTCTGGGATATTAGAGAAGATGTTTGTGAGCCTAGGACTAGGAGTAAGGAGAACTCAGGTGCTGGTTAAGGCTCGGCCACTGACTCACTATGGGATCTTGGGCAAGTCCCTTCCCCCTTTCTAAGGCTTCAGTTTTCCCATTCTGTTAAATGGGAGAGTTGCACTAAGATGATGTCTAAGGACTCCCAGTCTAATATTCTGCATTCCTTCAAAGATCATCTTCCTGCCAGCTACTGACACAAGTACTCTTAAAAGATATTTATGCTCTGCTTCTAATAAAACCTCTCTATGTGCTTTCCAGTTCTTCAAGGTCAGATTGGAAAATGACATGATGTGCATTTTGAGCTTAATGCCAGATTCACTCTAAGTATTGAGGTTTATGATAAATCAGAAAGAACTGGCTCTTTTCAAATAGGAAGTTGTTTCCCTGATCCAGTCTTATTGCCCTCAGTATCCTCTTTCCAAGAGTGATCTCCTCTGGCCTAGGATGCTGATTACATGTGCTTTATTAACCAGTTGGGATGCATCTGGGATGTCGCATTATAATAAGTCACCCTAAATGCAATCCTTTCCAAATCTTCCTTCCATAAACTTTCCTTTTGAAACAACTGGAATGTATAATGAATATATATAATATATAATGTATGTATTATATTATTACAATATATCATGTGCATAATATATGATAATAACATATATAATGGTAACGAAATACCTTTCCTTTTGAAGCAACTGGAATGTAAAAAATATTAATAATTTCAACAATGCTTCAGCACTGGATTTGGGATATGACATCATGTTCAAAGTCTGCCACTCAGTATCTGTGACATTTTCACATGTAAAATGAAGGGGCAAGGGTCAAGATTTAAACTCAGGTCTTCTTGACTCTGTCTGGCACTTCACTCAGCAGGCCTATCAAAAGCATAATATATAGATTCCTGAACTTGGAGTCAGGAAGACCTATGTTCAAATTCAGGCAGTTACTAGCGGGATGTATTTACCTCAATAAAATAGAGGATTGTTGTGAGGCTCAAATGAGAGAATATTGTATCCATATACTCTGTAAACCTTAAAGCTCTATATAAATGGCACAGATTATTTTAAATATATGTCCACAGGCAAGATTTAATAGCTGTGTTCATCAAATATATGGAAGTGTAGTTTGTATACTGTACATCTGAGTGGACATTCTTAAGTCATAATGGTGCAATATGTGTTTAAGGTGGAAGATATGCATGTTGCAGACATTGCCAAAGTATTATTGCTATTTGATGAAAATTTCTTCTGATTCCAATTACCATGATGCCATTTTTACTCATCAACAAGGCTATGGGAGGATAAATGGATCATTGGTATGATATGGCAATCCTTAATGCACTGGGGATTAATATAACCCTACATGAGACTAGCCTTTGTATTTCACCATTAGTCTGCTTTCTATTGTAGACTGGGTTCACTACAAAGTTATTCTAATTTTTTTGTTTCATTCATTTGTTTATTTATTATTTATTTTTTACATTCTTGTTAAGTTTTGAGTTCCAAATGCTCTTCCTCCCACCCGTTTCCCCACCCACTGAAAAGGCAAGCAATATGATATCAATTACACATGTGAAATCATGCAAAACATATTTCCATATTAGCCATGTAGCAAAAAAAAAATAAAGAAAGTGAGAAAATCATACTTAAATTTGTGCTCAGTGTTCATCATTTCTCTCTCAGGAAGTAGATAGCATTTTTTCATCATGAGTCCTTTGGAATTGTCTTAGATCATTGTACTGACAAAAGTAGCCAATCTTTCACAGCCAATAATCATTACAACTATGTAATGTAACTATGCACGATGTTCTCCTGGTTCTACTTGTTTCACTTTGCATCAGTTCATATAGGTCTTGCCATGTTTTTCTGTAACCATTCCCCTCATCATTTCTTACAGCACAATAGAACTCCATTACAGTCATATATCACAACTTGTTCACCATTCCTCTTGATAGGCATCCCCTTGGCTTCCACTTTTTTTGCCACCACAAAAAGAACTGCTATAAATATTTTTGTACATATAGGTCCTTTTACTTTTTCTTCGATCTCTTTGTAGTGGTATTGCTGGATTAAAGGGTATGCACAGTTTTATAATCCTTTGGGCATAGTTCTAAATTGTTCTCCAGAATGGTTTGATCAGTTCACTACTCCACCAACAATTCATTAGTCTATTTTCCCTCTTCCCCTACAGCATTTGTCATTTCTGTTAGGTAAAAAGTGGTACCTTAGAGGTATTTTAATTTGCATTTCTCTAATCAATAGTGATTTGAAGCATTTTTTTTTCATATGACTATAGATAGCTTTGATTTCTTTTTCTGAAAGCTGCATGTTCATATCCTTTGGCCATTTACCAGTTGAGGAATGGCTCTTATTTGTATAAATTTGACTCAGTTCTTTATTCGTTTGAGAAAAGAGGCCTTTATCAGAGAAACTTGCTGTGAAATTTTTTGATATTACTTCATTTTCTATAGTACCTTTTAGCAAAATGTGGTTTCCCTGATTATCTTTTTTAAATAGGTCTATCTTTGCTTTTGCTTTGTCTGAGATCATGATTACTACCCCTGCCTTTATTACTTCAACTGAATCATAATTGATTCTGCCTTAGCCCTTTCAAGTGTGTTTCATGTAAACAACATATTGCTGGATTCTGCTTTCGAATCCATTCTGCTATCTGCTTCCATTTTATGGGTAAGCTCATCTCATTCCCATTCACAGTTATGAGTACTAAGTTTGTATTTCCCTCCATCCACCCCATCTTCTTTTTTATTCTTCTCTCTCTTTTTATCCTGTCCTTCCTCAAAAGTCTATTTTGCTTCTGATTCCTGACTTCTTCTATCTGCCCTCCATTTTATCATCCTTCTCCCCCTCTGCTTTCTCTTCTCCTCTTCTCCTCCTAGTTCCCTGTTGGGTAAGATAAATTTTCTATACTCAATTGACTCTGTGTGTGTGTGTGTGTGTGTATGTATGTGTGTGTGTGTGTGTTCTTTCCTCTTCAAACCAACTGAGAGTGAATTTCAAACATTACCTTACTCTCCCATTTTCTCCTCCATTGTAAGAGTTCTTCCTTACACATCTCTTTTATGTGAGGAAATTTTCTCCATTCTACCTCTCTCTTTTCTCTTCTCCCAGTGCATCCATCTTTTTCATCACTTTCTTTTTGGAGATCATCTCAACATAATTGACTCACACTCATACCCTCTGTCTATGTACACCCTTTTTTTTACTGCCCTAATGATAATAGTTTTTAGGAGTTACATATTATATAGGAATGTAAACAGTTTAACTTTATTGAATCCTTTATGATTACTCTTTCATATTTACCTGTTTATGCTTCTCTTGAGTCTTTTGTTTGAATGTCACATTTTCTCTTCAACTCTGATCTTTTCATCAGAAATGCTTAAAAGCCATCTATTTCATTAAATATTCATTTTCCCCCATGAAGGATTATACTCAGTTTTGCTGGGTAGGTTATTCTTGATTGTAATCCTAGCTCCTTTGCTTTCCAGAATATCGCATTCAAGCTCTCAGATTCTTTAATGTGGGAGCTGCTAAATTTTGTGTGATCTTACTGTGACTTCACAATATTAGAATTGTTTCTTTCTGGCTGCTTCAACATTTTTTATTTGATCTGGGAGCTCTACAATTTGACTATAGTATTCCTGGGAGTTTTCATTTTGGGGTCTCTTTCAGGAGTTGATAGGTGGATTACTTCAATTTCTATTTTACCCTCTTGAGGTAAGATATTGGGGCAGTTTTCCTTGATAATTTCTTGAAATATGATGTCTGTTTTTTTTTTGATCATGGCTTTCTAGTAGTCCAAGCATTCTTAAATTACCTCTCATTGATCTGCTTTCCAGGTCAGTTGTTTTTCTGATGGGATCTTTCACACTTTCTTCTATTTTCATTCTTTTGACTTTGATTGTTTCTTGGTGTCTCCTGAAGTCATTAGCTTTCACTTGCCCAATTCTAATTTTTTTTTTTTGGTGAGGCCATTGGGGTTAAGTGACTTGCCCAGGGTCACACAGCTAGTAAGTGTTAAGTGTCTGAGGCTGTACTTGAACTCAGGTCCTCCTGACTCCAAGGCCAGAGCTCTATTCACTGTGCCACCTAGCTACCCCCCAATTCTAATTTTTAAAGAATTATTTTCTTCAGTGAGCTTTTGTATCTCCTTTTCCATTTCATCAATTCTGCTTTTTAAGGAGTTTTTGTCTTCAGTGAATTTTTGTACCTCCTTTTCCATTTGGTCTAGTTTGCTTCTAAAGGAGTCCTTTTCTTCAGTGAATTTTTGGGCCTCTTTTACTATTAGTCTAATTCTCCTTTTTAAGGTGTTTTTCCTTCAGTATTTTTTGTGCCTCCTTTACCAAGCTTAATTATCTTTTCATAATTTTCTTGCATTGCTCTCATTTCTTTCCCCAATTTTTCTTCTCCCATTCTTATCTCTTTCTTTAACTCTTCTAGGAATTCTTGCTGGGCTTGTGTCCAATGAGCATTTTTTCCCTTGAGGCTTTACTTATAACCATTTTCACATTTTTGTCTTCTTCTGAGTTTGTATCTTGGTCTTCCCTGACTACACAATGGCTTTTTGTGGTCAAGTTCTTTTTTTGTTTGCTCATTTTTCAGCCTATTTTTTAAAATTTAACTTTCTTTTAAAGTTGGGCTCTGCTCACCTGGGGGTGGAGAGACATTTTCCTATGCTTCAGCATTTTTCATGGTGCTGTTTTCAGAGCTAGTTCTGGGGTCTGCAAGTTTTCAGTGCTTCCAAGGTGGAGTCATCCAGGAAGAGGTGTGGTCCTTGCTCTTCTGGTCTGTGCTTTGTTCTTTACCTAGGAAGGGCCCCTTTTCTCCTGCATCCCCAAGTATTTGTGCTCTTCTTGGCCCTGAAACTGGGACCAGTTCCCCGATTCTCCTGTAGTCACAAGTGCTAGCACTTCTCTTGGCCCTGAGACAGGAACTAGGGCCCCTGCTCCCTTGTGACTGACCATAAGTGCTCCTCTCCATCCTGGAACTGTGACCCAGATATGTGTTTGGGCAACAGAATTGCTAATCAGTGCCAGCAAAGGGCACTGACCAGTTATCCAAATGCCTTATCATTTCTAGGCTTAGAGTTCCCAAAGCATCTGGGGCTGCTTTTGCTGACATTGGGTATGTGCACTGTGGACAGGACTCCACCCTAGTGTCACAGATCTTTTCTGTTGACCTCCTAAGTTTTGTTGGGCCAGAAAAATATCTCACCCTAACTTTGTTGGCTCTGCTACTCCAAAATTTGATTTGAGAAGTTATTTTAAAATTGTTTGGAGGGGAATGTTGACAGAGTTCAGCTGGCTTGCCCCCTCTAGTCCACTGTATTCTGTATAATTTCAGCTAAGTCTTAATTTCTCAGCTCCCATTTGTGCAAAATTCCACATCTCAACATTTCTATTCTTCTCCATTCTCCCCTCCTATATTACAGCCTCTGATGAAGACGTGGGTTTTCTTCTTGCATTGGATAACTCCTCTACCTGTGCTCTTGATTGCATTCCTTTAATTATCTCCAATAGCTTTTACCCTCAATCAGTTTCTCCCTTTTTTCTCATATTCACACTTTCCTTATCTACACTATCCAAAAACATGCCTAGATCTTCTCCATCCATAAAATATCTCTTCCTGACTCTGTCATTCCCTCAATGTGTCATCCTACATCTCTTTTTCTTTTCAAAGTTAAACCTTAGAAAGCATTGTCTACTGACTCCTTTCACATCTCCCATTCACTTCTCAATTCCTCATGATTGTTTCCTGCCCCACCATTGGATTGGAACTGCTCACTCCAAGTTTACCAATCTCTTACCTACTAATCAAAACTTACTTCCTCTTACCAATTTTACCAATGCCAATTTCTTAACTGCTAAATCTAGTGGCCTTTTCTCAGTTCTCATTATATTTGACCTCTCTATAGCTTTTGAAATTACTGACCACTCTTGGACATTCTTCTCTCTTTGCTTTCATGACGCCATTTTCTCTTGGTTTCCCTTCTACCTGCCTGTCTGTTCCTTTTCAGTCTCCTTTGTTGGTCATCTTTTTCTTCCTGTCCTTTAAATATGGTTGTACCCTATCCTAGGCCCCCTTCTCTTCTCCCTCTACACTCTTTCTCAGTTAGTCCTCTATCTACCAAGGATTCAATTATCATCTTTTTGCTGATATGATTCTTAAATCTACTTATCCAGCCCTCATCTTCTTCATAGTTTCAGTGTTGCATCATCAACTTCCTGCTTAGCAAATCTAGCTGTATGTCCCATAGATATTTCAAACTCAACAGCCCCAAAATAAAACTCATTTTCTCCTTCAAATATACCTCTTTTGTTAACTTCCTTATTTCCACTGAGAGCACCATCATTTTCTAGTCATTCAGATTTTAACTTTCAGAATTCCCCTACATTCTTCACTTTCCTATATTCCCCAATGTCCAATTGGTTGCCTTCTATAACCTTCTATAACCTCTATAACTGCAATTTGTCCCCTTCTCTCCATTTATATTCCTTGTACAGTTGTTTTCAGTTTTGTCTGACTCTTTATGACTCCATTTGGGGCTTTCTTGGCAAAGATATTGGAGTGGTTTGCCATTTCTTTCTCCAGCTCATTTTACAGATGAGGAAACTGAGGCAAACAGGTTTAAGTGACTTGCTCAGGGTCACACAGCTAGTAAGTGTCTGAGGGCAGATTTGAACTCATGAAGAGGAGTCTTCCTGACTCCAGACCTAGTACTTTATCCACTACATCACCTAGTTACCTGTCACATATCTACCACTCTGATTCAGGGCCTCATCATTTATTGCCCGGACTGCTGCTGGTCTCTCACCTTCCCAATCCATCTCTCCCATGTATCTACCAAATTAATATTCCTAATTCAGAGAGGTCTGATAATATGATTCATCCTCTCAAGAAGTTGCAGTGACTTCCAGTTCCTTCTAGCTCTTAAAGCCCTTCACAGCCTTACTTCAGTTTATTATTACAACATAATTCTTCTCTCACATTCTATCTTCCAGACAAACAGACCTACTAACTGCATAAATTCCATTTCCCATCTCTATGCTGTTGCCTGTAAAGTTCTCCCTCCTTATCTCTGCCTCTTGGGATCTCTAGCTCCCTTTAAGGCTCAGTTTAAATGCTACATCCAATATGATGTTTTTCTTGATATTCCCCTGTTGTTAATGTTCTCATCTCCTGGTTACTTTGAATTTGTTTTATAGGTAAATACTTTATAGATAAGGACTCTTTGTTTTCTGGGAGCTAGGTGGTGTGGTGGATAAAACACTGGGCTTAGAGTCAGGAAGACTCATCTTCATGAATTCAAATTCAACTTCAGACACTCACTAGCTGTGTGACCCTGAGCAGGTCACTTAACCCTATTTGCTTCAGTTTCCTCATCTGTAAAATGAGCTGGAGAAGGCAATGGCAAACCACTCCAGTATCTTTGCCAAGAAAACCCCAAATGGGGTTACGAAGAGTTGGACAAAACTGAAAAATGACTGAACAACAACTTTATATTTACCAATTTTGGTATATTGTTTCTGTCTTCCTGGTAGAATGCAATCTCCTTGAAGGCAAGTACCTTTTTTACTCTAGTTTTTGCTCTTGTCATCTACAACAATTTAGAAGGGGTTGGAAGACTAAACTCAAGGTGTAGTTGTTAATGGTTCAATGTCAATGTGGCAGGAGGTGTCCAGTAGAATATTGTGCCTAGTCCTTAGTCGTGTAACATTTTTATCAGTAACATGAATAAAGGCATAGATGGCGTGCTTTTCAAATTTACACGTGACAAAACTGAGAGGGATAGCTAATACACTAGATTGGACAATCGGGATTCAAAAATCTCTTGACAGGCTCAAGGACATTGGCCTGAACCTAGTTAGACAAAATTCAGTAGGAATAAATGTCAAGTCTTACACTTGCATACAAAGCATCAATTTCAAAAGTATAAGGTGGAGGAAGATAAGGCATGCTTCCATAGAAATTATTCTATGAATAGAATAATAGAAAAAGATTGGGGTGGGGATAGTTGACTTTAAGTTCAATATGAATCTGAAGATTTGTGAGGTAACTAGAAAAGCGAACACAGTGTTGGGCTAGGTTAAGAGAGGCATCGATTCCACGAATAGGGAGATGACAGCCCTACTGAACTATGCTTTAATCAGCCTCTGTATGGACTATTGAGTACAGTTCTGGGCTTTGTAGTTTAAGGAGGATAACCTAAAGAAGCCTTGGGCTTGTGCCATCTGAGGCTTAGTTTAAAGAACTAGACATAACTATCTTGGAGAAGGGGCCACGACTGCTGTCTTCAAGTATTTGAAAGACTTTCATGTGGAGGCAGGATCAGATGAATTCTATCTGACCTTGAGAGCAGAACAGTAAGAGTGGGTCGAAGTTTCAAAGACCTGTCTAAAAGTGGAACAGGCTGCTTTGAGGGGAGGAATCTCTCCTTGGAGGAATTCAAATGGAGGCTGGTTTTCCTGTATGTCAGATGTAATTCCTTTCGTATAGGGATTGGACCAGATGGCTGCTGAGATACCTTCCAACTCTCAGATTCTGTGACTGTGATCCTGTAATGCCTGGCACATAATGGGCACTGTAAAAATGCTTGCTGAATTAGATGGAATGCCCTATAGTCTTTGGCCGAGAATCTATTTCAGTTAACAGGTGATACCACTTGATTCATTGTAAATTACTCCCCCATCTCTGAGTCATTCTTATTGTATGTACCAGAAAGGTGTCATGGTAAAGTACAAAGATCACCAGGCTTGCGATCAGAAGACTTGGTTTCACATCCTTGCTCTGATACTCACTAGCTATGCCACCATGGAGAAGTCATTTCCTCTCTCAACCTCAATTTCTTCATCTGTAAAACAGGGATATTAACATTTGCACTCTCTAGATACTCTACAGGGTTGGTTGTGATGGAGACAGATAACACTTTGTAAAACTGCATACAAGAGTGAGATATTCTTGTACCAGTCCTGCTGCCAGCTTTGTGATGACCTCAGTGTTCTATGACCAGATGGTAGCCCAGTGGATAGAGTGTGGATTTGGCATCAGGAAGACTACATTCTGTTGTTATTGTTCAGTCATTTTTCAGTTGTGTCTGACTCTTTGTGACCCCATTTGGGGTTTTCTTGGCAAAGATACCAGAATGGTTTGCCATTTCCTTCTCCAGCTCATTTGACAGATGAGGAAACTGAGGCAAACAGGGTTAAGTGACTTGCACAGGGTGACACAGCTAGTAAGTGTCTCAGGCCAGATTTGAACTCAGGAAGATGAATCACAAATCCAGCCTCAGACATTTACTGTGTGATGTTGGGCAAATCACTTAACCTTAGTTTGCCTCAGTTTCCTCAACTGTAAAATGGGAATAATAATAGCACCTACACCCTAGGGTTTCCACAAAGATTAAATGAAATAATGATTATAAATTGCTTAGCACATTGTACATACCGTATGAATGTTTTAAAAAATGAGATAACAATTATAAAGTACATAGCATAGTACATGGCACATAGTAAGCACTATATAAATGTTAGCCTTTATTATTAGTAGTATCATCATTAGTAGTAATAGTAGGTCCACCTTCCAGCTTTAAATCTATGATCTTATGACCACATCTCAGTTGTATATTCTGACTTCTGATAAGTATAATGAATCCTCTGATGAAAGAGAATTGTTATAATCTAACAATTTCACATGAGGCTTTATGGATTGGTGTTCCCTAGTTTTTCATACACTAAATTTGTTATATTATATCTTTAGAGGGTGTAGAAAACTCCCTTTTCTACTGGCCCAAACTAGCAAGTGAGGGGATTGTTATATGAGAAGGTTAAGACTTCAGATATATACTAGTTGTATGACTCTGAGCAAGTCACTTAGCCATGTTTGCCTCAGTTTCCTCATCTGTAAAATGGCAAACCACTCTAGTATCTTTGCCAAGAAAACCCCAAATGGGGTCATGAAGAGTCAAACACAACTGAAATGACTGAACAACAATCTGTGTACGAGAGAGGGTAGTAGGCCTCTGAAATAAGTTTGGTTCACTAAATAATGAAGAGAGAAGAGGGAGAAAAGAAAGACAGGTGGGTAGAGCATCAGTCAGTGTAGGGCTCAGGCAAAAATTATTGGGAAGTTTCACTGTTTATGACACACCAGTGAAGTGTCTGGGACGTGCTGGTGTGTCCTGGCTGTAGCTACAGAATACAAGTTTAAATCATGAGTCATCCTTCAGGCTCTCTGACAAACAATGACACAATTTACAAGATGCCACTGTTTGGAGCTTCATTACAATTCAGGATGTCTTCCAGGAGAAAGACTGTTCAGTGAGTGAAGCACAGTATTGGTAATTAGAAGCTAAAGCCAGACGAACCCTGGGATGTGAATTCCAAGTGAGCCAGAGGCCCCAGGAGGACACAAAGGGAGGTGGTGGGGTAGAAGTGGGGGTGGAACTGAGCAGGGCCAGTGGGGGGAGTGGAAAGCTGCCAGCTGTGTGGGCTGGCTGATAAGTACTTTCATCTGAACAGGCAAGGCCACGTCCTAGAGTCAAACAGTGGGATGGGAATTGTGGGGTTTAGGTTGTCAGCGTCAAAGGTCAGATCCAAGAAAGAAGGCTGGGGTAGCAGATCTGAGTAAGCTAGACTAACTACTTTAAGTTTCTTTCCTGTAAGAGGCAAGTAGACCTGACCGAATTTATCTGGGACCAAATATCTTTTGATTATGTTGTTGGTCTTCTAGGCCTAGTTACCTGACTTGTTCAGGGTGGCACAAAATCATTGGTGATCAGATCTCTGCTGACCCACCTGTTGAAATCTCCATAACTAGACATTGCTACCCGTACAGTGAGTTGAATGGGATCATAGATCCCAGATTTAGAGCTACAAGAGATCCTAGATACCATCTAATCTAATCCTCTCGTTTAGCATATGGGGAAACAGGTCCACAGAGTTTACATAGCATTTGGACTTGGGCCCTCTGACTCCAAATACAGCACTCTTTGCTCTGGGATACTGCCTCTTTATGGTACTTCAACATGTAAGTGTCCCTGAATTCTTTTTTTTTTTTTTTGGTGAGGCAATTGGGGTTAAGTGACTTACTCAGGGTCACACAGCTAGTGAGTGTCAAGGGCCTGAGGTCAGATTTGAATTCAGGTCCTCCTAACTCCAAGGCTGGAACTCTATCCACTGCACCACCTAGCTGCCCCAGTGTGGCTGAATTCTTAAAGGATATGCTACAGAAGCATAAATTCTGCCAGGCTCTACCAGGCTAGAAAGGTTTCGAGTAGAAGCCTAGTGAGAGATTGTGTGTATGTGTTCTGGAAGCATCAACCTACCTAAATTTGGATGGACTCATCCCTGGAAGATTGTGTTCAGTCATTTTCAATTGTGTCAGATTCTTTGTGACTCCATTTGAGTTTTTTGGGTTTGTTTTTTTTGTTTGTTTGTTTTTGGCAAAGATAGTGGAGTAGTTTGCCATTTTCTTCTTTAGCACGTTTACAGATCAGAAAACCGAGGCAAACAGGGTTAAGTGACTTACCCAGAGTCACATTGCTAGTAAGTGTCTGAGGCCAGATTTGAACTCAAGAAGGTGAGTTTTCCTGACTCCAAGCCTGGCACTCTATCCATTGTGCCCCATAGCTGCCTGCCCTGAAAGACTGGCCACCAGCTGAATGGATTTCTTTAAAAAAAAAAAAAGGTTGTTATTCGCATTGATGAAGGCACTTTCCACCAGTATGCTCATGGAATTATGAACCTTTTAAAATAAAGTATCTCAAGTTTCTTCAGATGTATCAGCTTTCTCAGACATGTGTAGTAGCCCTCTTTCTTCCCCATATATGGTAGAAGGCAGAGAAATAAGGACAGCAGAGAGTCAACCTGATAGAATGACAAGTTTCTAGAATTTCCTTTGGTGTATCTCTCTGTCTGGCAGCTAGGTTGAGCAGAGGATAGAATGCCAGGCCTGGAGTCAGGAAGACTCATCTTCGTGAGTTCAAATCCAGCTTCAGATACTTACTAGCTGGGTGACTCTGAATGAATCACTTAATCCTATCTGCCTCAGTTTCCTCATCTATAAAATGAGTGAGAGAAAGAAATGGCAAACCACTCTAGGATCTTTGCTAAGAAAACCCCAAATGGGTCGTGAAGAATTGAACACAACTGAAAAATGACTGAACAAATCTCACCATCTAACCCCCCTCTTTGGACCACTCCATAATATGTATTTACTATTTTATTGCAACATACTCTATCTTTCCAAGCTGGCTCAAAGGTGTTACCATTTTTAGGTCTTTTGTGCTCTTTCATTTCAACGTCATATTTCATAGTGTTTAAAAATGATCAGTGATCATAACTGTCTAATTTCACATGCTTAGTGCTTAGTGTTGGTAAGATTGTCAGTGCTGGAACAAACCAGAACCAAACCCAAACCAAAAATTTAGGAAACAATGAGGGTTTATTGAATTTGCCAGCAAGGGAGTCTCACCCTCAGGGATAGAACCAAAGAACCAAAGGACAAAGCTTATCTAGGTTTCAATTTAGACAGCAGGTGAATTGGGTGTGGGGTACCTTAGGATTGGATGAGGCCTGTTGCTAGGGGCTTGCAGATAGAAATAGGGGAGATAGTACCCCTTTTTTGGGGGGTCTAGTAGCAGGAAAGGCTCTTTAGGTTAGCTCTCTTGTAACCCTGCCCTGGTAGATAGGAATGTCCTTGCTGATCCAACAGAAAAGAGGGTGGAAAACTGGGTAGGAGCTGCAATGAAAAATGGTCAGGGGAAAGATAGAGGAATTGAAGACAAAATGGAGTTGTTTTAGCTTCCTGTACTGCTCACACTAGCACAGCACACCATTCAAGGGATCTTATGTTGAATCAGCAAATTGCTGGCTACAATAAGCCACAAGTAGGCTTCCTAGGAGATTTTCAGGGAAACACTGTACTATTTCCCTTCATTGTCAGATCCCACTTGAGCAAACATCTTGTTGTTAAGTAATTTTTCAGTCATGTCCAACTCTCCATAACCTCATTTGAGGTTTTCTTGGTAGAGATACTGGAGTGGTTTGCCACTTCCTTCTACAGCTCATTTTTCAGATGAGGAAATTGAGGCAAACAGGGTTTAGTGATTTGCCTAGGGTCACACAGCTAGTAAGTGTCTGAGGCCAGATTTGAACTCAGGAAAATGAGTCTTCCTGACTCCAGGCCTGGCACTCAACTCACTGCACCACCTAGCTACCTACAAACATCTTAATGCTGCTGCTTTTTGCTTTATATAACACCTTTCTCTGGATAGGTCACATCCCTGTACCAGACTGTTAAGTTCAACTATGGAAATAGGAAATAGCTTACCTTGTTCACTAGCAGAGTAGCATAAGCTGCTCTCAGCAAGTGTTTAATGAATGTTTACTAAGTTGAACCAGAGGAACTTCTCTGTTAATAGAAAATAAGGACTTGGGTTAAAAAAGTAGGTAACCTCCACCATAATATTGTTTGAAAGGTTCAAATAACAATAAATATGTTCCAAGCCTGAAATTCCCTAGAAATCCTGTCCCTTAAGTTACTCCTATAAGTTAGATTTTACTAAGTCCTGTTTAAAATCAATTAAGTTAACTTAGGAAAGATAACACATTAATCCGTTATTCTCTATTACCCTATTATCACAGATTAGTTTAATAAATTATTCTGTA
>NW_020954953.1:9081269-9082156 GCF_900497805.2 Vombatus ursinus | reverse complement strand
TTGAGTGATGGAGGGTAAGGAAGGAAAGGAAGCCCAATGGCAAATCTAATTCACAATTTTTCCAATGCTGAAAACTCAATAAGTGATGTTGGCTGTATCTGCCATCATTAGTAAGTATTTATTATCTGTGTTTCAATTTATTTTTATTTTTTAAGGAACAAAAATTATTTTTTTCTCCCTCCCACTGGAAAAAAAGGAAAAACAAAATCTTTTTAACAAATATGCATAGTCAAACAAAGAAAATTCACACATTAGCCATATCCAATAAATATGTCTTTCAATCTCCACCCTAAGTCCATCACTTCTCTATTAGGAGGTAGGTAGAATTCTTAGTCATCAATTCTCTAGAATTTGTAGTTGATCCTTGCAATAAGCAGAGTTCTTAAATCTTTCAAAGTTGTTTGTCTTTACAACATTGTCATTATAGTATAAGCTATTCTGATTTTGCTCACTTTACTCTCCATCAATTCACATACATATTCCCAGATCTCTCTGATACTGATGCAGTCATTTTCCTCATAAAGTGAAATATTATTTTACTACATTCATATGCCACAACTTGTTCAAACATTTCTCAATTGATAAGCACCCCTTAGTTTCCTGTTATAAATATTTTTGTACATATGGGTCCTTATCCTCTTTCTCTGATCTTCTTGGGGAATAGGCTTATCAGTAGTATAGCTAGATCAAAGGATATACACAGTTTAGTAACTTTTGAGGCACAGTTCCACACTGCTTTCCAGAGTGGCTAAACCAATTCACAATTCCATCAACAACACATTCCCATAGATCCTTCAATATTTGTCATTTTCCTTTCTTGTCAACTTCACCAATTTGTTGGGTGTGAGATAGAACCTCAGAGTTATTTTAATTTGCATTACTTTAAA
>NW_020954953.1:8939604-9081259 GCF_900497805.2 Vombatus ursinus | reverse complement strand
TTTTTTCTATTACCCATTTCCCTTTTAATTTTACTGCATGTTTCATGCAGTAATTTAATTAGCAACGGTTTTAGATCAATGTGTGCTATGAGCAAACAATTTGAAACCAAAAGATATAGAATGAAATTAAGAGGGGGAAAACTAGTGAATAAAAGAATACCTCTATTTCCTAACATTCTGATTTTGATTCAATTAAAGAAGCATTTAATACATGCCCAGCTGTTTAAGACACTGTGCAAAGTGTTGGGGTTACAAAAATAAAAATGAACTGCAGTATTCTGGGTCATTTTTAATTTTACCTAAGATGTATGTAGGGCAACAGGCTTAGAGTTCTCACAATTTATCATAAGGCATAGAGATTTTCAAATTTTGTTACATATCTTTATATAATTTCACTTGTCAATCAAGACTCTTTCCAATTTTATCTCCCATTATCCACAAATACATATCTACATATATGTATGTACACACATATAATATACGTGTGTGTATACATAACATACACATGCATATACACACATGTCTATCTGCAGGTATGTACACACATGTATACTTCATACATGTATACAATGTGTATCCACATGTTGTACATATATACATGTATACGTACATACGTGCGAGTTATATATATTCACATGTTTCAGGCCTGTGAATAAATATTTGTCTATATTAACTAAGGGGAAAAATCTCTCTTGTCTTTGGTTCATTTCTGCAGGTCCTTCGAATATTACAACAAAGAACAGAAGTGTGTGATTATGGCTGAAAACAGCAAGACTTCCACAGTTGTGAGGAGGAGAGATGTGGTTTTATTTGAAAAGAGAAGTATGTATGTCTTCTTGTTCACCTTTCTTCTTAAGAGGGAGCCATGTGCAACTTTTTAATGTGTTTTCTTTCTCAAAGAGATGAGGATAGACCAAGTAGTGAGGGGTTAATTTGTTTTTGTAATAAAGTGACTGGAGTGGTAAATTCCTCCTGGGCTAGATAAAAGGCTCTCTAACACTTCCACTGAGGGTGGCTGACCGTATTTCTTGATTTCCATGTTCAGAATATGACTGAAGGATTATTAAGAGATCCTTGGACGCAAGTGCCCTGTGCTTGTGTGTGTATATTTCTATCTATCTCTATTTTATCTATATTTCTATCTTTGTATCTCTTTTTATGCATGTATCTATATATGTATGTATCTGTCTATGTATCCATGTATATATGTATGTATGTAGCTGTCATCTATCTATTGTAATTATGTATGTATGTATGTATCTGTCTATCTATCCATGTATCTATGATCTATCTGATGTATCTATTGATGTATTGATGTATCTACATATGTATGTTTGTATCTATGTATCCATCTATGTGTGTATGTATGTATCTATCATCTATTGTATCTATATAGGTATGTATGTATCTATCCATGTATTTATCATCTATCTGATGCATCTATTGACGTATCTATATATGTATGTATGTGTCTGTCTATCTATCTATCTGTCGGTTTGTCTGTCTGTCTATCTGTCTGTCTGTCTGTCTGTCTCAAGGGTAGGGGGATTTTAGTTCTTCCTGACAGTATTATAGTAAAACTCTTTAATTGTATTACATTTTTTCTTTTCTTTCAACATACACCATTTTTCTTCTGACCTTTAATTAAATTCCTGTTATTGGTGTACTAAGTTCTGAATTTGCATGCTTTCATTTTCCACAGTTTACATTTGTTCCTTAAAAACCCTCAATAAATATCACTGTTATATGGTGTGACATTATCTCAGAAAGGCAGATTCTTATAGGAGGAAAGAGTACTTAGCACCATTTCAGGCCCTACATATAGGAAATGCTGGTTTTTTTTTTAAAGATATTAATAAATGTTAAGTTTTAGAAACAACTCTTGGGATAAAGGATAAGCTAATCATAATTAGTGGTGTCCTGAAAAAGGACAGTTGCCTGGGATTAGAAAACTCCGTAGTGATGCAGTAGGTATTTATCGTTGACATTAAAGTAAACTAATTGTATGGTAGCTGATTAATTTTGCTTAAATTATACCTTGCTAAAATAAGCAGTTTTCTATTTCTGGATTCCACAGAGCTTCATATAATATACCACAGAAATCCCTGCTTACACCCTAGTCCCTTCTCCCAAATGAAAAACAGAGGCTTTTGCAGTATTTCTCCAGAATAAGAGAAATTGAGGCAAAAACACAGTGACATATTTTCTTTCCATGACCACCCTAGATTTCTGCTCTTTGTTAGAGTGCACCCTTGTTCATGAAACATTTTAACCTCATTTTTTTGAGCTTGAAATACAACTCAACACTAAAACTTATGTCATTCGAATACTGATTTACTCATTGAGAATAGGTAGAAGTCCTAGGCTGAAATCTCAGCTCTGCTACTTGTTCTCTTGTGTAACCTTGGCCAGAATATTCACTTCTCTGGGCCTCAGTTTCCTCTAAGGTTCCTTCCAGCTTTGGATCTATGATCCCATAGGTTTCATTGTGCATGAAATAGAGGCAGCATGAAGAATTCACTCTCCCAAATTCTAACATTTGGACATGTAACTTAAGATAAAATGAATAACATAAGATGGATTCTGAGATCAGAGTTCAAAAGGTAGTTGTTTAGAAGGTGATGGAAAAGACTGAAAACACATAGAAGCTTCCTTAGGTACATACCAAAAGCAGGAGCCAGAATAGGACCTTTTCAATATTTGCTTTTTTCCTTGTAGAACACTGAAACACTTTAACACAATTGGCCAGGATTTCCTCATGGAAAGTAATCACTGACAAAATCACACCCATATCTGCTTGGGTGGTTTAGCTGATTGCCACTGGAGACATAAGAAATTGTCTTTTCAGGGAGTCTGGCGGCAGCAATAATGCAGCTGTCTAAAATGTCATTTCTCTCTGCTATTTGATAACATATTAGTTTGTAATGAAGCAGGGGGTTCAGTTTTCTCCATTAGATTTATCTTTTATGAAATACTTTGATGGGAATTTCTTTTCAGTGTACCTTTCAGAATGCAAGAGAGGAAATGGAAAAAGCTATAGAGGGACTTTGTCTAAAACTAAAACCGGAAATACCTGCCAGAAATGGAGTGATACTAGCCCTCATGTACCCAAGTAAGTTTTTTTTTTCCCTATCAGTGTTCACATGCTGTATTCAGGATAATTCAGTTATTCCCCAAACCAAATCAGACATGTGAATAGGAACTAGCACCACAGTGCTCATTATAGATGAGGAATGTTGAATAGACCAAATATTTGGAGTACAATTCCAAAGAGGGAGCTGCCAAAGTTAGCAGGCTGATTCAGTTGAATTCCTGGAATCAGGAAGACTTGAATTCAAATCTCACCTCAGATACTCACTAGCTGTTTGACCATGGGCAAGTCACTTAGCTTCTGTTTGCCTAATCCATTGGAGAAGGAAGTGGCAAACCCACTCCAGTATCTTTGCCAAGGAAGCACCCTGCTGGATCACAAAGAGTTGGACACAATCATTAGACAATGACTGAACAACAACAACTAAAGTGGGCCTAGTTGACTTCTTATTGTCTAGAGTACTCATTTCCAAAATGGAGGCCTCGGCCTCTGGAGGTGCCACAATTGTCCAATCAGAGAGTATAAAGATGGGCTACAGGCCACTTTCCTCCATAGTCAATCCTGGGAGGTGTCTCCAACACAACCAAACCTGCCCTTCACCCCTTATTGTCCAGCACTCCTCCTCTCTACCCAGTTCTACCACTATGTAAGCTCCCAATTTTGACCCTTCCTCTCTGGGTCTTGGCCCCTCATGGCAGTTACACTCTAACTCTGACTCACTGTAGCAGCTGTGCAAATGTCATTGGGAAAATTCAAACATCATTCCATTCCTATCCACAGATCATCTCAACTTTGTGATTGCGGCAAAAGCTCCCTAGTTGGTCTCCCTGCCTTATCTCTCTCACTTCACTTCATTTCCACATGAATTTCCTAAAGTGCAGGTGTGACTATGTCACTCAACTACTCAAACTCCCTACTGATCTAGGGTCAAACATCCCATCCACTAGTATTCAAAGGCAACTTATCTCAGCCTACCTTTTCAGCTTATTGTATATTACTCCCCATTCTGCACTATTTGGTTCAGTCAAACTGACTTTTTTCGCCTATTCTTCATATTTATACAGAAACATAATTAATTAAAATATAAATACATAAACAGAAAAGGCTGGTGTGACACCAGCTATTATGCAGAACTATGTAATCAGACAAATATGTTTATAACAAAAACTCTGCTGAGCTGAAATCTGAGAAATTAAAATTTGTTTATTTTTTTAATTGTGTGTGGTAAATGTCTATATAGAGAGATGTATGATTCTTGCTTAAAAGCTGTTATGCTCACTCACTGTTATGATATATCATTTTAATGTCTTACCATGTATATTTCAATAAAAATTTATTTTTTAAAAAGTTTGTCTGTTCAGCTAACTATGTTGTTCACGTTAACTTGAATAATAGTTATCATATATCAGCTTGACTTATCCCATAGGACATACATATGGATTTTTTAAAAAATCAAAATAGAATTTTTCTTCTAGAAATAAAGCATTGTGATTTTTCAGGGATAGTGGGAGATAGCCGGCCATAATGAAGAGAGTCAGTCAAGAAGGCCTAGGTTCAAATCTTGCTTTTGATACATACTAGGTATATGTAGTACGTATATGACCATGGGCAATTCTCATAGAGCTTCATCTCAGAAAACCCCCAAGAAAATATCTAAGATTATGAATTAAATAGGCAATTGCTTATCCGTATAGAATCTGGAGTTGAAAGAGGTATTTATTTGGTGGTTTCCTTCTTGGGGGAGGAACAGAAGGACTTTTCTCAGTTTGTGAGATCTAGAAAATATGATAAATAACAGGAGGGATTTTCCAGAATAAGTTTCAATAATTATTCTTCTAACTTTATCCTTTTGTTGACAATGCTAACTATAAATATCTTAGGAATCTCAGAGTGCTGAGATACTGGCTTTACCTACCATGGGCAGTTGGACAGAGGTTGATGGTAGGAATGGGTGAAGGATTTTGTGGACCTGGAAAGCCACCATTTTCCCTCTGGTCACTATATAGAGTTGATGATTCTGGACCTAGGCAAAGATGGATCTTAAGCATTGGTTCAGAAACCTGAAAGCAGAATAATAGTATCAACAATAAATATCACCCTTCTGACAAATCACAAACACGGCAAAAATCCTACAGAAATTTCAGTTGTCACATGAGTTCAAGTTGTATGTAGATGAGTGGCAGAATGGAATGCTGGAAAGAGCTGAACCTGGAATAATGAGAGACCTGGGTTTGAATCTTTTACTGGTGAGTTGTATGACTCTGGGCAAATCAGTTATTCTCTGACAGCTTCTGTTTTCTCATTTATAATCAAATGAGGCAATACATGTAAAGTGTTTTGCAAATCTTAAAGCACTATATAAATACTAGCTACTATCATTATTGTTATTATAACTATTACTACTCTACAAAGTGGGTCTGAGACTTACACTACCTACCTTGGAGGGAGGTTTTAAGAGGAAAGCAGTTTGTGAAATTTAAAGCACAATAGAAATGTGAGTTATCATTCAACAAATGTGGATTATCTTATTCTTTATGTATTTGGATGCCAAAAGCCTAAATCTCAGATGAGGTGTACCTCTTTCTCTGGCTTCACAGAAACATATGCATTATAGAAATATAGGCAAGGGGGCTGGAATTGGACATGTGATTTCATTAGTATGATAATGATAATAATAATAGTTAACATTTATACAAAACCTACTATGTGCCAGGCCACTGTGCTGAAAGCTCTGTAAATATTATCTCATTTTATCTTCACAACAATCCTGGGAGGTACTATTATTATCCCCATTTTATAGTTGAAGAGACTGAGGCAAACAGAGGCTAAGCAGGTTGCCCAGGGCCATACAACTAGCAGGCCAAACTTGAAATCAGGTCTTCCTGACCCCAGGCCCAGTAGCTCTGTCCACTGAACCACCTAATTACCTCTAACAAAGTAAGTCAGCATTTTCTCTTTGATTGATAATCCTGGAGTGTTGCCAGGGGTATTGTTTGGTTAGGTGACCTACCTAGCTACCATACAAACAGTATATGTCAGTCTTGGGACTTGAACCCAAGTCTCTCTCTATCCACTGTGTAATAGCTATCTCTGCCAATTAAATATTGGTATTCAATTAAAGCATTTTCCCCTTTCCACAGCTTTACACCAAGCAAATACCCAGATGAAGGACTGGAGAAAAACTACTGCAGAAATCCTGATGATGATATTAGGGGACCTTGGTGCTATACCATGGATCCAAAGACCAGATTTGAATATTGTGATGTTCCTGAATGTGAAGGTTGGGCCTGTCTTCCTCTCTCTCTCTCTCTCTCTCTGTCTCTGTCTCTCTTCCTTCTTTCTTTCCTTCCTTCCTTTTTTCCTTCCTTCTTTCTTTCTTTCATTCCTTTTTTCTCTTTCTTTCTCTCTTTCTTCCCTTCTTTCTTTCCTTCCTTTCTTTTTTCTTTCTTTCTTTCTCTTTTTCTTCTTTTCCTTCCTTTCTTCTTTCCTTCATTCCTTTTTTCTCTTTCTTAGGTAAAGCAAGGCACACAGACATACTGAATCTCAACGAGATATTGGAAGTAGCTTCAGAGAGCCCTTTGTTAAATTTTCAGTGTGAGCACCTTGTAAATCCACAACGGCTACAAATCAGGGTTTGAGTTATTGTTTTGTAGCTTGTTGAGACTTAAGAAAGTGTTAATAATTCAGTGTGTTACTTACACATTTTTTTCCAGAAGAGCCAGCTGTTAAGCATTTACCACACTCCTGTGTTCATTAAGGAATTTCTTGATTGAGCTTGACTGTAAGAGAGGGTCTAGAGACTAAAATACTCTATGCTCTTAACTCTAATTTTCAAATATCTATAGTCACAAAGGTGGAGGGATTAGAACTGCATTAAGAAATCTCCAATCTTTTATTAGCCCTTCTTTGATGGCACTTGTCTAGAAAGCAAGTGTAGACAGAAAGCAGCACTCAGCTATTTCTAATCCCAACTCTAGCTCCGGTTTGTCATCTGTGTTTATTCCTCCCCGCCTCCTTCTTCCACCCCTTATCCCCATTTCATCTTTGTTACCTTCATTCATTTCAGTCTCTCTCTGTGTTTCCATCTAACCTACCATGGCAGATGAATGCATGCATTGCAGTGGTGAAAACTACCAAGGTACCATTTCAAAGACAGAGTCTGGAATCGAATGTCAGCCTTGGGGCTCCCAGGAACCACATTCTCACGAGTACCTTCCTTCCAAGTAAGTCCTACCAGGAGAAAATAAAGATGTTGAAATGAACTCCTTGACCCACATAGGTATTTCCTATTATTAATTCTTATTCATCCAAGAAGAGACTGGAAGATCTAAGAGAAGTCATTGCTGATGAGCTTCAGATCTCAGAAATCTCCTTTCTCCCTCTGCCTTTATCATGATGATAACATCATCTCCTTTCTCCCCCTGCCTTTATCATGATGATAACATAAAGGAAGAAGCCAGGGCAAAACAGCAGAAGACTAGATTGGTACCATGTCTACCGGCCTCAAATATTCTCTTCCCTGCATTCATTCCTTTGACACTTACCTTATGCTCTGTTCTCATCATCAGGTGTCAGTGAATTAGACCCAAGATCCACCAGCCCTTTTCCATTAGCTGGGTAATTTTTGGGGGTGGGAGAGGTTATCTTTTGATACACTGCCAGAAGTGCTGATGTAATCAACTGCATCTGGATTTCCTTGTTGCACTCCAACCCAGATGTTGAGCATCCCAAAGGAGTCTTTTGTGTTCAGCATAAGGGACCATTTGTGCTTGTTATTGCTTCTGCGTTCCCTAGGGTCCTATTCTTCCTACTCTGTGAATACTCAGTAGGACAGAAGAGTCATACATTAAAAGCATGAGGATTCTCACTCTCTTCTCTAGTGTGTACCAGCTCATTATGTTTGCTCAGTGGATAGTTAGGCAAACTCAAAAATTATGTATTAAGCATATGACATGTATTTGCTGTTTCCTGTACAATAGAGGTATTTATTAAACACACAGTCCACAACAGTCCCACATTCAACCTGAGCCAGATTAAAATGTAACTGGGCTATATAAAACAAAATAAATAAAAATACTACAGAAATATATAACATTAATATGTGGTTTTCTAAATTAATCTGCAGCCTACAGATATCTGTCTCTACGACTTAGTGGCCTTCATTTCTTTGACACCACTGGTGTACATGACATCCTAGCTCCCATCCTTGTGTCTTTGCTTAGGTGGTCCTTCCAAGTATTAGAATTCCTACTTTCCTTCGTGACTCAGCTTAAGCACTCAGCTTTTCGTGACACCTCCCCCTCTCCAATATTTTTCTGCTGTTCATTTTCCATATTACTATGAATTTATTTGTTTATATATTGTATAGACCTAGAATTTCATGGTGGGTTGGCCTCAGGGTCAGGACAATCTGGTTTCAAATCCTGACTATGACATATACTGGTTGTAAGACCATGAACAATTTTGTCACTTAATCCCTGAGTTTCCCAGGGAACGCTCTGAAATTACAAATTTTACAGTGGGTACTAACCTGCATTGGTAAAGAAGAGAACTTCCCTACTAAGAGTTCCTTATGCCATCAGCAACATCATTGACAAGCATCTATGAAGGACTTAATTGGAAATTTTTACAAAAGTCTAGTCATGAGGTGGGGTGAGGGTCTGTACTAAGATGGTAGCCATGACAGAGGAGAGAAGGGGACATTATATGAGATGTGTTGTAAAGCTAAATGTAAAGAGTTTTTTCCACACTCAGATTTCCCAATAAGAACTTAAAGGAGAATTATTGCCGCAACCCAGACGGAGAGCCTCGGCCATGGTGTTTTACCTTGAATCCAAATAAACGCTGGGAATTCTGCAACATCCCCCGTTGCTGTAAGTATTGTCTATGATAGCATTGTGCTATTCAAAACCTCTGGATAAAGTTTTAAATGGGATGAAGGTGAAAATATTTGACAGTGACTGAGTATCTGACTGAAAGGTGACATTGGACTCTGGAAGTTACTGCTATTTGTTTAGTCTTTTTTTTTTTTTTAGTTATATCTGACTCTTTGTGACTTCATTTGGGGTTTTCTTGTCAAAGATACTGGAGTGCTTTGCCATTTCCTTCTCCAGATCATTTTACAGCTGAGGAAACTAGAGCAAACAGCATTAAGTGACTTGCCCAGGGTCACACAGCTAGTAAGTGTCTGAGGTCAGATTTGATCTCAGGTCTTCTTGCCTCCAGGCCTGGCACTCTATCCACCTAGCTGCCCTGTCTCTAGATTAATGAGGTCTTAAAGTGAAGAGATTTTAGGTTGTCACCAGAATTCCCTGACGTGTAACTTGACCTTCGCTTGAATACTTCTAGCAATGGGCAATGTACTACTTCACAAGTCAGCCTATTCTATTTAAAATTATATAACTATATATTTCAACCTGATAACTATTTCAATTATTATTAGACAGCACTTCCTTATATTGCACTGAAATCCACCTCTTTGTACTTTTGATCTACCGGCCCTAATTCTACCCCAAACAACACAGAATAAATTGAATTTCTCTTCTCAGTGACAATTTTTCAGCTATTCAAAGACAAGTAGCCTGTTTCCCTTAAGTCATCTCTTCTCTGTGTTAAGCAGCTGTGATGAAACTCTGAAAAGTGACTGAGGGCTTTTGTATACTGGAAATAGTCTTCAGGCCACAGTGCAGAACTTGGCAGTGGATATAACTGATGTCATGAGCTTCCAAGTTGAAAGGAGGCCGGTCTGCTATGAAAGCTAAGAAAACCACAAGAAAGCCTATCTCCATAATCCTCTGACTGGCTTTATGCTGGCCAAGATCCTCCCTAGAGAGGATGAAGCTGATAGAAAAGGGCACAACTTACTACTGCTACAGAATTTTAAAAGCAAATGATATATTTGGGGGTTGGGATAAGATTGATTTGAGGGAAATGAAAAACAATGTTGTGACATGGTCCCAAATCTTTCTTAGTCATACATCCCTTTAGTAATTTCATTATAAATAGTCCTGTGCCCTTTTCTATCAGCTCCTAACTAGAGACGATGGAGATGATCTTGACCTACTAACAGGAGAACCAACCTCATCTACGTTTAGGAGTAAAATGCAAGTCTGAGACATGAGATTCAAAGGAAGGAGTTAAATGAGGATAAAGTAAAGAATATCAGTGTTTAGTTGTTTTCAGTCATGTCTGATTCTTTGTGACCCCAACTGGGGTTTTCTTGGAAGAGATACAGGAGTGGTTTGCAATTTCCTTCTCCAGGTGAAGAAACTGAGGCAAACAGAGTAAAGTGACTTGCCCAGGGTCACACAGATAGTGTTGGAGGCCAGATTTGAGCTTGGGAAAATGAATTTTCCTGACTCCAGGGCCATCACTCCATCCACTGTGCCATCTAGTTACCCCATGAAGAATATTGCTAAAGCTCTGTAACTCCACAGTTGTATATCTCTTCACATGTATATGGCTTTGTTTCATTTGATATCTTCCTTTAATTTCTTCACAAATCTTGTCTTGGTTAAGGGAAGGATTTTTTCCAACACCTGCCTCAGATATGTAGGGGAAATATTCAGGGATGAGATTTGTCAGCTGGGCTGGAACTGGTCTCTAACCTGTGAGTGGCCAGAGTTGAACAGAAGGCTAGAGCCAGGAGAGTCAGGAATCAAACAGAAGTTTAATTTATTTCAGAGTGAGAAAATGCTTTCAAGTGGAAGCTCTGCACCCCACCCCCCACCCCCACCCTGAGAAGAAGGGCTTCTGGCAGAGGTAGGGTTTAAATATATGCAAAACCACAAAAGGGCTGGACCACAACACAATCACTCTTAGGTCTTGAGTAAGCATTTCCCATGGTTGGCATTTCTTGGGACAATGTAGGCATTCTTGGGTCCCATAGTAACAGTCTCTAGAATCATTGTATATGGGTAGTTGAGCCTTGTGATTGTTCAGCGGGGTGCAAAACCAGAGTTAGCATGGCAGGAACAGGAGTGCAGTATCTGGTTTGGTTACACATGCACAGGAATTCAGAAATTGTTAGTAGTTCAAGAAATTTTGAGGGATGATTTTAAGCTGCAGCACATTGGCTGCCTCTGGCCTTCAAGGTCCCTGAGACATAGGGGGAGCTGCAATAAATCTAAACAGTTATTTCTTAATACAAAAATCATAAATTCCTCAGTGAACACCTGGTGCTAGTCAAAGTAATGCACTTTGACTTCAGTGAACACCTGGTGCTAGTCAAAGTAATGCACTTTGAGATCATGCAGAGCACAAAGCATTGTTGTTATGCCAAGCTCAGGGCACAGCCTGCTTCTTGGGCCTAAGCTCTGGGAAACAGTGTCTCCAAATATCTTGACAGGTTCAAGGTTGGTGTACTAGGAGATCAAAGACAGAAATCCTTTGGAGTAAAGGTCTTTGGGATTCGTAGCAGGACACTATTCATAGTTTCCCAGTTGGCATTTCTTTTTGACATTTCCATTTTCCTCAACACCTCCTCTTAAGATATGATTTTAAACACTCTCACCATCTCATTGCCCTTCTCCAGATGTGCTTGTCCATGTTCCTTATAATATGTGGTACCTGGTACTAAATTCACTAATCCAGATGAGATTTAACTAGAACATGTGAGACAATTATGAGTGTTCAATTCAGTTCAGTAATTTTTCAGTCGTGTCCAACTTTCCATGACCGCATTTGAGATTTTCTTGGCAAAGATACTGCAATAGTTTGCCATTTCCTTCTCTAGATCATTTTATAGGTGAGGAAACTGAGGCAAACAGGGTTAAGTGACTTGCCCAGGGTCACAGAGCTAGTAAGTTTCTGAGGCTAGATTTGAACTCAGGAAGAGGAGTCTTCCTGACTTCAGGTCCAGCACTCTTTCCACTGTGCCACCTAGCTGCTATGGGATAATTATGTTCTTTGTTCAGGACACTCTACTTCTTTAATTGTGGTCTAAGATCACATTAATTTTCAGGCAGCTAAATCATCTTGTTGAACATTATGCCAAACTTGGAGTTAATCCTCTTGCCACCGTAAATCTTTTTACATTAATTGCCTTTAACCCATATTTCCTTCCACCTATACCTGAGCAGTTGATTCTTTAAAATATTATTTTATTGATATCTTTTGTTTTCATGTCACCTTCATTTCCCAACATAACCCTGCTGCCAGCAAATGATACATCCTTTGAACAAAGAATAAAAAAGAAAAAAAAGTAGCCCGGCAAAGCCAATCAATATACCAACAGTTTCTAATAGTGTTTACAGCACTCCAAACCCACAGTCTCCTAACTCTACCAAGAAACAAGAGAGATACATTTTCCCCAGCTCTTCTCCAGGGCCAAGTTTGGCTATTGCAATTACAGTTAGTCAACAAACATTTAGTAAGTACTTGCTATGTGCCATGTGTTAAGCCCTGGAAGTACAAATAAAGGCAAAAAAAAAAAAATCCCCAACCTCGAGGATTTCATGAATGGGTACAATAGCATGTAAGTAACTAGGTAATCGAAGATATATATGTATATATATATATACATATATATATACATATATATATGTATGTATAATACATGAAAGGGAATCTGAGAGAGGAGGCACTAGTAATTGAGAAAACCAGGGAAGGCTTTATGAAATAGGAGGAAATTGAGCTGAATTTTGAAAAAAAGCCAGAGAAACCAAGAAGCAGAGGTCAGGGGGCACAGCAATTTTGGCCTGCAGGACAGTCAGTACAAAGGCATTAAGATGAGAGATGAAATGCCATGCTCAATGAATATCAAATAGGCCATGGTAGCTGCATCTTGGAGTATGTGGAGGAGAATGACGTGTAAGACTGGAAATGTAGGAAGGTACCAGGTTATGAAGAACTTGAAATGTCTAAGAGAGGACTTAATACCCCAGTTAATGGAAATACAGCTATCAAAGCTTTAAAATTGCACTAGGACTTTTGGGACACCCTGTATGATTCTGGAGGTACCAGGGACCCACTGAAACTCACTGAGCAAAAGGCAGTGACAGGGTCAGACCTACATTTTAGAAGAGTCGCCTTGGCAGGTGAGTGGAAGATGGACTGGAAGAGGTGGGAGGAGAAACTTGAGACTGGGAGACCAGTTAGGCAACAGTTGTGACAATGACGAGGGCCTGAATTGGGGCAGCGACTAAGTGGAGAGAAGGGAAAGTATACAAGAGATGTTGTGAAGGTATTCAACTTTTTTTTTCTTTCCATTCCATTTTCCATTGTTGTAGTTATTGTATATATTATTTTTCTGGCTCTGTTTACTTCATTCACTGCATCATTCATGTTTCTCTGACATTCTCTTGAGAAACACATGTTTCTCAACATATTATCAACATATTCATCATTTCCATGGCACAGTAATAATTCTATTACATTTATGCGCCACAATTTATTTAGCCCTTTCCCCAACTGATGAGAATGTGCTTTGCTTCCAGGTCTTTGCTACCACAAAACATGGGAGCAGTTGATTATTTGACCTGGATTTCACAGGATTATACAGGATTTCACATTTATTCCTATTAAATACTGCCATCTTAGGTTTGGCCCATTGTTCCAGTGACTCTCTTGGGATATTTTTGGATCTATCTTCATATCATTTGTTAATTTAATAAATATACCCTTCAGGTCTTCATTATAGTCTTAAAATGATGTGACTACCATTTAGTCACATTACTCTATCTTGTCTAGAAGGATGTTATAAGAGCTTTTATTAAATGTCTTTCTGAAATCCAGATGCATTATTGCCTTTCTCTGATATTTTGTTGTTGTTATGTCATTTTTCAGTTGTATCCAACTCTTCATGACCCTATTTGGTGTTTTCTTGGCAAAGGTACTAGAGTGGTTTGCCATTTTCTTCTCCTGCTCATTTTACAGATGAGGAAACTGAGGGTTAAATGACTTGCTCCAGGGTCACACAGCTAGTAAGTGTCTGAGGTTAGATTTGAACTCATAAAGATGAGTCTTTCTGGTTCTAAGCCCGGGGCTCTATCCACTGAGCCACCTAGCTGTCCCTTTTTTCTGATATACCAGGCTAGTAACATCCCAGTGTCTACTTCTTCCTTTTCAAAGCACACACAAAGTGTTTAATAGTTGATTCTAGAATTTCACTAGGGATTAACATGGGTCTAGTTTAGAACCTACCACACCTTTTTTGAACATTGCAGAGATATATTCTCTTCCTGCGTCATCTGCCACCTCTCCTCTTCTCCAAAGGGATTCCAGAATTGTGATCACATCTACCAATTAATTCATTCCTGTATCCTCTGATGTAGTTCTTTTGGATCAGGTGTACTCTCTTTTTATCCTCCCATCAATTTATTTCTCTCTTAACCATATTTGCTTTACTCTTTCTAGCTTGAAAATCATTCTCCTTGACAGAGAAGATGAAAGCAGCATAGGAGGTGATTCATTTGGCTTTATTTCTGGTGTCTGTTAACATTTCATTAACAACCCCAAAGTAGTGGGCATATACCCTTCTTGTTCTGCTTTTTTGTTTTGAAAATACAAAAGGAAACAAAACAAAACAAAAAAACCCAACCCTATTTGTTCACTTTGGAATTTCTTTTTTAATTTAAATTTCCCCCTTAATGCACTCTCCCATCCAGCCAAACTGGCTATACTTCACACAATATACTCCGTCTCCTTTCTCCATGCCTTTGAACAGACTGGTGTCAGTGCCTGGAGACTATTCCCTTTTAGAATACCTAATAGTTACCTTCAAAGTTTAGTTTAATTGCCATTTTTTACATGAAGTTTTCCCTGATTCTCCAGCTGTGGATGCCTCCCCCTTACCTTGATTTTATTATGTATAAATTTTATGTATCTCTATATATGTGCATGCTGTCTCTCACTTGATAGAATAAAAGTACTTAGGGGTAGAGATTGTTTCATTTCTGTCTTTATATCCCCAGCACTTGAACACAGTATTTAGCATATAGTAGGTGCTTTGTTTGGGGGTAGCTAGGTGGTGCAGTGGATAGAGTGCCTATCAATTCTCTGGACACTTTGAGAACTGTTTTCCTAAAGCATGGGGTATATATTTGACCCTGTCCAATGTTTGCCTTCTTAATAATTCAGAATTCTAAAATGTCACAGTCACTTTCTCCTAAGGTTTCCATTTTTCCCATTTAAAAAATCATAGCATATCCAACATTAGTGAAACTTTAGGGAATTTGCCAAAACCTTTCATTTCACAAATGAAGAAACAAAGGCTCAGAAAGGCTTAAGTGACTTGTCCAAGGTCACCCTGCTAAGTTACTGAGCTGGACTTTGACCCTCAGTTTCCTGATTCACAATATAGTTCAATTTCCATTTCACCACTACTTCTTTGTCAGAATTAAGGCCAAAGTGGCTTCTATTACCTTATAAGAGATTATCAGTAACAAAAGTCAAAACTTTATTAGATACTCTGCTTTTAGCAAAGTGAAATTGTATTGCTGAAGTTCCCTGTCACTGCTGTACTGCACCTTTGTACCAATTGTTTTGCTTCTGTACTAGTGTGATGTCTGGACAAACATCATCCGTATCCTCCCACCTTCCTGTCCAGCTTATTGGACATTCTCTCCCTCCTTTTCCCTCCCCTTGTTTCCCTCTTTCCTCTCCCTTCTTCTCTCTCTCTCCCTTTCCCTTCTCTCTTGCTCTCTCCTTTTCTTTATCTTTCCCCCTTTCTCCCTCCCTCTTTCCGTCTTTCTCTCCTTCTCCTCTTTCCCTTCTTCTCTTTTTGTCCCCCTTTCTCACTTTCTTTCTTCTCACGCCTTCTCTCACTTCCTCTGTCCTCCTCTCTTCCTCACCCCCCTCTCTCTCCTCCTCTCTCTCCCTTCCTGTGTCCCCACCCTCTCTCCTTCTTCCTGTCTCTTCTCTCTCTCTCTCTTCATTCAAAGGCTCTCCATCCTGCTTAAGCTCTTCAGAGTTCATTAATTTCTATATAAAGTTATACTTTCCTGGCATATAATGTAACTATCACTTCTAGCACATCTATTTGTTTTTAACCAGGTATAGTAAATTGAAAAGAATATTAGATTTGAAGTCAGAAATGCTAATTGCAGTTTACACAAGCTTTGATCTTTGAAAAATGAAGGGCCTGGACTAAATGAGGTCCATGATCCCTTCCATCTCTAAACCTATGTTCCTATTCCAGCTGTGAATAGAGTTAATATGGCATTATAAATAATTAGCATTTATTTGACACTAGAAGGTTTGCAAAACATTTTATAAATATTATCTCACTTAATCCTCACAATGATCCTGGGAGGTAGATGCTATTATTATCTCCATTTTATAAATGAGGAAACTGAGGCAGCAAATACCTATTCTCTTCCTAAGGAAACTGAGGCAAACAGTAGTTAAGTGATTTAAGGGTCACACAGATCCTGGGAAGCGTCTGAGACATGATTTGAACACAGGTCTTCCTGACTTCAGCTCCTGAATTCTCTCCTCTGTGCCACCTAGCTAATGTGATCTCGTAAAAGTCATTTAGCCTCTTTGAAATTTAGTTTTCTCAGTTGTAAAATGGGGAGAAAACAACATGGGCAACTATCTATCTCGTATGATCCATCTCACAAAGGTCAAATGAGGTCATCTATGCCAAATATTTTGTCAGCCTTAACTTACTCTATAGATCTCAGCTATTACTAGTACTTTTCTACCATTGGGAATACCAATGAAATTGTCTTTACTTCCTTGGGTTAAAATTTTAGCAATAGTTTTTTTTTTTTTTTAACCACCCATACTATGTGCGTTGATATCTATGAATTACTGGAAACCTCAGGCCAATCTGTCAACAAGCACTTGAGTATCTACTATGTGCCAGGCATTATGCTCCATGTAAGCTCCTTGAGGGCAGGAACTGTATTTTGCCTCTTTTTGTAACCTGGGTGCTTAGCACAGTACCTGGCACATGGTAGGCTCTTGATAAAAGTTTACTGATTGCTTAATTGCTTGGGAATACAAAGACAAAAATTAAATAACCCCACCCTGAAGGAGCTTATATTCTATTCAGAGACACAAACATACATAGGATCATAAATTTAGAGTTGGATAGGACCTCAGAAGTCATCTAGCTCAACCTCCCCATTTTACAGATGAGAAAACTGAGGCCCCAAGGAGATTGAGCAACTGGCACAGGGTTACACAGCCACCATGTTTCTCAGGCAAACTTTCTATGACCTCTGTTACATTTATGCTGCAATAATAGAAGGATAGTGTCTACAGCAAGGGAAATTGAAGTCTTGATTATCTTTATGCAGAGAATAGGTGAAACAGTGGATCGAGCTCTGGGCCTGGAGTCGGGAAGACCTGAGTTCAAATCCAGCCTCTGACACTTACTAGCTGTGTGATCCATGGGCAAGTCCCTTAACCCTGTTTTTTGCCTCAGTGTTCCCAGACCAAAACAGGCACGTATAAGGGGGTGGAGAGCAGCCAGAAAAGACTCCTCTTCAACTGTCTCAGATCAAAAACAGGTGAGGGAAATGCAAGCCTCATCAAGCTTATAACCTTGTGAAAAATGGAAAAACAACATCTAAATGCCAAGTCTCATGGGAAGTAGAGTCAAAAGGGGAACATAGGCCAGTTTTTTCTCCTCTAATGTTCATCTGTGTTTTCAAAAAATGCAATATATATGTGTATATATATATATTTTTTTTTCCTCCTTAAGCTACACCCCCACCACCTTCTGGTCCAATGCTTCAGTGCTTAAAGGGACAAGGGGAAAACTACAGAGGCAACATTGCGGTCACTACATCCGGGCTTACTTGTCAACGCTGGAACAGCCAGACACCTCATAAGCATAACCGGACCCCAGAAAACTTTCCCTGCAAGTAAGTCCCCAGTTGATGGCTGCTGAATATAATACAGAAGAATTCAATTCCATTCATACATGTTCTTTAAGATCACAGGTCATAGATTTTGAGTAAGAAGGAAACTCAGAGGTCTTCTTCTCCAACCCTCTCTTTCCACAGATGAAACTGAGTTCTAGAAAGTTGAAGGATTTGACTAATGTCATAGAGGTAGCATGTGGCAGAGTTGGGATTGGAACCTAGAGCTTCTTGATCCCAAATCTAGTACTTGGTCCTTGGGGTCGAAGACTTTAGGCATCAGAAAATAATGGAGACTGGCTGAGGCTTGTGTAAGGAAGGGGGAAGGCTATACGAACTTGTGTGGGAGACAGACCTTCCTTTCCATCTCTATCTCCACCTCCATACTCACCAGACCCTTCTGCCATTAATTCTGTGATAGTGGTGACTGATTCTTTAACATAAATAATAACCCCCAAAAGACTTATGTTAAGTAACCCTCCCAAAGTCCAGATACACATCTTCACACCCGAAAGGAGCTGCAATTGTATGTGAGCCCACTGCACTTAAACTATACCTCTGGCATTTGTTCAACCCGGTGTGTCTGAAATTTCACTCCTTTGCTCAAGAAGCTTCAGTGGCTCCCTATTGACTCGTAGGGTAAAACACAAAGTCTTCTGTTTGGCATTTCAAGCCTTTCACTATCTCCAACTTACCTTTCTTTTCCCTTTTTTTTTTTTTGGATGAGGCAATCAGGGTTAAGTGACTTGCCCAGGGTCACACAACTAGTAAATGTGAAGAGTCCTAGGCTAGATTTGAACTCAGGTCCTCCTGACTCCAGGCCTGGTTCTCTATTCACTACACCACCTAGCAGCCCTTCCAACTTACTTCTTTCAAAACTGATTACAAATTATTTCCCACTCACCTCTACCTGCTGTTGCCTGTACAGGACAGTTTCTCTCCCACCTCCATGCTTTTGCATAGATTGTCCCTTATGCCTGGAATGCCTTCTCTCTTTATTTCAGCCTCTGGGAATCTCCAGCTCCCTTCAAGGTTCAGTCAGCTCAAGCATCCCCATTGGAAGATCTCTTTTATGATTCCTTCTGTTAGTGCTCTAAACCTTTGCCTTGCTACACACATATTCCTTCCTCCAGCAGAGCATTAGCACGGGAGGTCAGAGCCTATATTACTTTCACCCATACATTTCTAGTGCCTAGCACACAGGAGGCATCTAGTAAATGATTTCTGAGTTGAGCTGTGTCATGGTGGGCACATACCTTTGGTGTCATGTATAAATCAGTCTGTTCATTACAATGGCAAAATATTTCCTGTCTGTTGCTGATGCCAATTCAATTAACTTTCAACAAATTCTTTTCAGAGGTTTGGATGAAAACTACTGCCGTAATCCTGATGGGGAGACACAACCCTGGTGCTATACCACCAGCAGTGAAACTAGGTGGGAAAACTGTACCATACCTTCCTGTGGCTCTTCCCATCCAAGGACAGAAACAGTGGGTAAGGGAGGTTTTTGTGAATGATGTGAGTGATGTGGCCAAAAGGGGTCATGTGACTCCCCTTCCTCCAACACCCTCCTACTTTACAGGTCTTTGTTCTTATTCTAATTCCAGTTATCAGGGAATAGATTATTTGGCTAAGAATTGTATTTGCAGAGCTGGGGGGGAACCCCATCAGCTGCACAGAAAATCCCATTTATTCCTTCAGTATGACAGAGATGTGTACAGGACAGTGGAAAGAGCATGGTACTTAGAGTCAGGAGACCTGGGTTTAAATCTTATCTCTGGTCCTTACAAGCTGTAGGATCATAGGCAAATCACTTAAACTCCTTGAGTGTGTCTCTTAATTTGTAAAATGGGAACAATAATATTGATGCTATCTACCTCACAGGGTTGTTGTGAAAGAAGCAAATGCTTTCTCTCCTTCCAAACTCCTGTCCTCACATTAGGGGACTTGAACATACATATTGGCACTCCCTCAAATACCATAACTTCCCAGTTCCTTGACTTCCTCATTTCCCATGACCTACTCCTCCACCCCACTTCATGTACACGCAGAGCTAATCATACCCTTCATATTGTGATCACCCACAAGATCATGAACTCTGAAATTCAATTATCTGATCATAATCTTTTGTCATTCCTTTTTTTCTGATTAACCCTGTTCTTTATTCTCACTGTGGTCTCCAAACTTTTAGTTCTTTTCTAGGCCATCACTGCTGCATTGGCTACACCCTCTTCCCTTCCCTATCCTCACCCTCATGAACCAGCTCAACTCTCCATACCCTCTATTCTCTAGTCCTTTGCCCACTTAGCCTATTACTGACCATGCCTTGTGAGCTCCAGCCTTAGATTGCTCCCATGCATTACCTTTGCCTCTTTTCTCATGTTGCTGAACACAGCTAGAGAAAGTCATAAAACTATGCTGATTTGGTCCACTAAAAATTTAGTTTACATAATCTCAAATGGGCCATCACTGTGGAAGTAGTGATAGTGAGGCCCAAAGGGAGGCCAAGCAGTGTATGAGTAGAATTACAGACCACTGGAGTTGAGGAGGTTGAAGAATTTCAGCCAAGGTGTCAGGAAGGAAGGTCATTCACATGGCTATCTCAGTCCCAGGGGGTGACGGCAGGGGACAGGATGGAAAGGATGACCGTGAGCCAGGTGCTAATGCTGTTGAAGAAGGTGGTCCAGTGTTTAGGAGTTTGGTAGATAAAAGGAATGTGGATGGTGGGGAGAGAAGGTGAAGTATCTGGGAGAGGTTGAGTGATGAAAATGAAAAGACTGTTGGCAAATGGCAGTTGAGAGAAAGGAGGAGACCTACCCCTCTTCCCTGCCCTTGGAATCAAGGAGAAATGGTCTTCTTTTAAGAGCATTGATAAGAATGTAGCATCCACTGACAGATGTCAAATTTCAGTTGCTTTGAAGAGGCAAAGGGAGTGCTTTAGTTAGAGTGGAAGGATGTAGGAGTGTTTGTTTACAATAGAACAGGTTTTTTTCCCTCAAAGGGCATTGTGGAAGAAGCTAATCAATGGTAGAATGAGGTAGTAAAGGGAAGAATAGGCCTAGGGAAGGTAGGTTAGGGTTGAATTGGATGGGGGTGAGGATACAGGAGAAGGTCAGGTTGCGCCAAGATAACAGTGATCACTAGCACGAGAGGAAAAAGTCTTGGCTAAACTTTGCTTCCTCTCGTAGTGCCTCGAACATTATTCCAAACACAGCAGGTGCTTATTAAATGCTTGTTGAGTTGTGGATGGAATTAAATTGAAGCAGGTGGTTGGGAGTTAGGTCAAAGCCAAAAGTTAGAAGGGGGAGGGCACAGTCTCAAGTGGGCAACACTGGGAAATGGTAAGAGTTTGTTGAATTAATCATGCCCAAGGATCCCAGTTAGCCTATTGGTTATTCCTATTACCACCTGAGTCACCAGCACTTCTCATGCATCAGATGTCTAAGAAACAACCAGTATTTTTGTCTAATTTCTTTTAATTCTACTGCAGCACCCCCTGTGCAAAGCCCTGTAATCCAAGAATGCTATGAAGGCAATGGACAAAGTTACCGTGGGACATCATCCACCACAATCTCAGGGAAGAAGTGCCAGGCCTGGTTTTCAATGGTGCCCCACCGACATGAGAAGACCCCGGATAATTTCCCAAATGCGTATGTCCACATTATTCACCAGCCAAGAATTTGGCCCAATATATCTGTTAGGGAAGCCCATAAGGGAAATAGGAAACTTAGATGCCCATCAGAAAAACGTCATATTAGCAGGCTCTCCACTAGTGAATTATGCCCTTAGTGAATTCCAGAATGTTCCTCATTCTGAGTGCAGGAGAGACAGGAGCTTTAAAAAGCTTGGTATGACCAGTTTTGGGGTGGAGTGGAAGTCAAATTTTAATGAAAGACTCAGAGGGGCACTCAGCATAGATCTTTGGGAGGATTCCAAGCCAATGGCTGTTAAAGACTTTAGAACAACCTCAATGTATATAGTGATGGTATCATCTAATAAAAAATGGAATCTTCATACCATGTAGCTTGGCTGCCCCAACAAAAGAGTTAACATGGTGAGAGGTGTCAAAGCCACCGGTGATCCTAAGTCCTAACACCTGTGAATGTGGGTATACAAACATGTTTTACATGTTTTAGTAAGTGCATTGACAAGATAGAATGCATCGAAGAAGAGTGATTGCCATGGTAACAGGATCATCTAGTGTGTCATATAGGAACTGGAAGAAGGAACTAGGAATGTTTAGCTTAGAGAAGACAAAGCTTTGGGGACACTAGGATAACTGAATCCAAGTATATGAAGGGCCCTTATACAAACCAGTTTTAATTGGCACGAAAAGGTAGAATTAGATGTTATGGGTAAAGGTTGCTAAGGGGAAGGTTTCAGCTTGATATAAGTATATCCCCAAGTGTGTGTGTGTGTGTGTGTGTGTGTGTGAGAAGTGGGTGGGGAGTATAATGAGATGCCTTAGGAGGTAGTGGATTCTGTTTCACTGTAAACCTTCAAATACAGAATGGATGACTACTTGTCCTGCCATACTAAGATTGTGAATTTGTATTATACACATTGTCATGTTCTGGGCCCTGGGCAGTGAGTACCAATTTGTGGAGATGGGACAATGAATCAGAACTGGGAGAGCCAAGACAGGCAGGCAGGCAGGCAGGCAGGTGCAAAGGAAAAAAACAGAAGCAGGAGTGCAAGATGAGGCAGTGGGTCAAAGCTAGGCCAATAGAGAGGAGAAATAGAATTGATGCACCAGGGACACGAGGACCTTGAAAATGATGTGAGGTCTGCCTCAGAGAGGAGGCCTTTGAAAGGGCTCCTGCTGTAGCAGGATCCAATAGCTTACTCCCTAAGTGTGTAAGGAGGCTAACACCTGCAGGTCAAAGGCTATTCTGTTGTAGCAATTCATCATGGCTATCAGATCCCTTCTCCCTCCCCACCCACCACACACACACACACACACACACACACACACACACATACACACACACACACACAAACATACTCACTCACTCACTCCAGAAGCCACCCACAGTAGAAGAGTATAAAAGCGTAGGTTGTTACCAAAGGCTAGCTTTTGTTGACATGTTGTATCTGCTGCAACTGTAGGTGATTACTCCACAGCACAATTTTTCTTAATAAGTGGCAGACTATGAGTCAGAGCTTACAAGTCAAGTCATGTTTCAGAGATGCACGATTCGTCACCCTGGTGACTCCCTCCCCTCATACAGGTTACAATGCCTTTATACCTTGGTGGATCGGTTACTGGGGGTTGATCGGAGCAAAACAACAATAATAACCACAACAATAACAGTAATAATTATAGCATTTACAAAGCTTTAAGATTTGCAAAGCACTTTACATATATCACTCATTTAATCCTTGCTACAACCCTGGGAGGCAGGTGTTAATTATTATCCCTGTTTTACATATCAGGAAACTGAGGCTGAGAAAGTTTAGATGACTTGCCCAGGGTCACACAGCTAAGTATCAGGCAAGATTTGAATTAGGGCTTTTTGACTCCAAGTCTAACAGGTTACCTGATGTATCACCTAGCTGGTCCATCTCTTTGTAGCCTACCTGGTAATGAGCCTCTGAACTTATTTAGGATGCCAGACAAAGAGTCTGTCACCAAGTCTGGACATGAAACTTTTCTAGGTTGGTAGGATGTGACAGAACTTGCAGTCTTCTGGCAAAGCCCTCAGGAACCCAGGGTCACTTCAACGCCCTAAATGAAGCTAATATGACTTGAATTACAGGCCATGAGTCATAGATCATATGAGTCACATCATGTTTTATTAAAACGACCTCAGTAAAGAATGCTATGAGGGTCCATAGATCTATGGTTTTTGTAAAGATGTCTGTAAACACCCTCTGTCTTATGAATATACAACTTAAAAATGTGCCTCTCGCATAGATATGGCTGGGCCCCTTGGGAGAAGGCTGGCTTTGGAATTTTGGAAAATCAGAAATGTTATCATAAGCCTCTATGACCAAGTCAAATTTAAATTCATTTATTAAACACCTACTACTACCACGCCTTTATACAAGTATACAAAGATACTTAAGACATAAGAGATAGGAAGACAAAAAAGAAATAGTCTCGCCCTCATGTACTTTCTGCTGGGTCATAGTGCTGTCTTTGTATCTTTGATATAAAGAATTCATAATTTATAAATAAACACCCTTCTAGGAAAATTCTAACTGATATGTATTCCTATGTGACTTTAAATATTCTCTCATCATTAATAACAAAAACTGTCTTTGTTCTTACAGTGATTTGAAACGGAACTACTGCAGAAATCCAGATGGGGATAAAAGTCCTTGGTGTTATACCATGGATCCCAGGGTCAGGTGGGAATTCTGTAACCTGGAGAAATGTTCGGCAACAGGATGGAATCTCCCAAATGGCCAAACTACAAGCGATCCTCGTGTAGATACAACTTCCCCCTCAGACTCAGGTAACTAAGCATCTTTTAGAGGCCTGTAGGCTTTGACACAGGGAAGAGGAAAGACAGAGAAGTCTTTATGGGTAGAGAAGCCAAGAATGGGGAGATTTACAAATTTTGACTATTAATATGTATCAGAGATGGAAAACGGGGTAGGACTTTGGCACTTAATATGGGAGGGGAAAAAGGTTAAGAGTTTTAATGGTGGTAAGCTAGAACATATTTTTCTAGGTTCTGCTTTCATTATATATCCATTCTCTTCTCCAACCCCAAATCAAATGGCCATACAGCAACAAGGGTGATAGGTTATACACTATCTGCCAGGGGCAAAGAACAGATACTATCAGAAGGAAATTAGAAATGATACCTATTTAATCTCAGAACAGGAACCAAAAACCAATTTTGTATACACATGTATTTATGAATACATAAATTTATATACACACACATATGTTTAAGTGCTACAGTGGATAAAGTACTGACTTTGGAGAAAGGGGACCTGAATTTTGAATTGCAGCTATTACTTTTAATTTTGGCACCTGTAAAGTAAAAGGGCTGGACTGGATTTAGTAATAATAATAATAATAGCTAACATTTATATAGCACTTACTTGGCACTGTGCTAAATACTTTATAATTATCATCTCATTTGATCCTCACAACAACTCTGGAAGGTGGGTGCTGTTACTATCCCAATTTTACAGATGAGGGAACTGAGGCAAACAGGGTTAAGTGACTTGCCCAAGGTCACATGCCTAGTAAGTGTATGAGGCTGGATTTCAACTCAGGATTCCCTACTCCAGGCCCAGGGCTCTGTCCACTGTGCCACCAAGCTGCCCCTTTCAGAGGCTCTCTCAAGTTCCTTCCAGGTCTAAATCTATGATCTCCAAAGTACTTTCCAACTCAAAAATAGCATGATCCTATGGTTTTGTGAGAGGTAGTAGGGTCCATTGAAAAGAGTACTGGAATTGGAACCACAAACTATGTTTAATTTCTGTCTCTACCATTTGGTAGTCTAATGACTCAACCATCACTCAACTTCTGACTTGCCCTGTTTTGTAAACTCTGAAGCAATATAAGTGGGGATTGTTATTGTTGTTATTGTATTCTCTGGAATCATACACAGAAGCCACCCTTTTTGAGTCCTACTCAAATTGGTGCCCTGTGATGATTGGGAAGGGGGTAGTAGAAATTGAGGAAAGTAATTAGAATCTTAAGAACCATTCAAAACCACCAAAACAAGGCCAGCTAGGTGGCACAGTGGATAGAGCACCAGCCCTGAAGTCAGAAGGACCTGAGTTCAAATCTGGCCTCAGATCTGATACTTAGTAGCTGTGTGATCCTAGACAAGTCACTTAACCCCAATTGCCTAAAAAAAAAAACCCAAACAAAAAAAACCCCACACAAAAAAACCCACCAAAACAGTTGGTTGATTGAATATTGCTGGATTCAAATATCAACGCACCTTGAAAGAGCCCTTATTAGCAATGTAAACATGAAATCACTTGTCCTTGAAATGAGCACAATAAACAAAACATTGAACCACACACTAAGAGGCATTTGTGAAAATTTCAGGATTTGATAAGTTCTTGTAACTGACCCCAGAGAAAGATAGAATTCAATTCCATTCAAAATTTATTAGATCTGAATTAGTGCTGGAGAAAGGGTTTGTTGCAGCTACTCACAGAATCATAGAATTTAAGAGTTGGAAAGGACCTCCATCGAAGGCCACGGAGTCCAACCCATCCAGGAAGGAATCTCCACCACCACCCAAGCGGTCATCCAGCCTTTGCTTGAAGAGCTCCAAAGTGGCAATTCTCCAAGGCGAAAAGTTGCAGAACTTCTGCTGACCTACCAGAGCAATCATGGTGTCACCTTCCACACACATACTCCCACATATTGCCTCTTAAAGATCACAACAAGCCTCCCTTGTTGTTGTTCAGTCATGTCTGACTCTTGATGACCCCATAGACCACAGCACGCAAGGCCCTTCTATCCTCCACTATCTCTCAAAGTCTGTCCAAGTTCATAACCCTCACTTGGATAATGAAATTATTACTATCCTTCTTCAGCATAGGGGAAAACCAAGTCTCAGAGAAAGGAAGTGAGTGACTCCCCCAGAGTCATATAGCTATGTGACAGAGTAGGTAGACCATACCATGTCTTCTAACTCGGCACCCAATGTTTTCTGCACTTCATCACTACCTTGACAAAAAAAGAGCAGAGGAAGGGGAGCCTAGACCTAGATTCTAATTGCCTATACTCCTCATTTCAGGCACTAGCCTGTTAGAAAAAATTTTTATTCATTTTGATTATTCTAATCAAATTAGATGATTCTAATCTAATCATTTCCACTTAGAGAACCAAAGATGGACAGAAAGAGACACCCCCATGACTGAAAATTTATCACTCCCCCACCATATTCTGGCTACAATTTATGATATTCTCAAAACAGTAGAATAATATTCCACAACTAGATAAAACATAGTTATAGGAGTCAAGAAAAGTTAGGTTAATAGTTTGCTTCCTCAAACAGAACAGTCAAAACTTTCAGCAGGACCTTGGAGAATCATTTTCCTAAAGTCATTTAATCCCTCTTTGACCATCCCCATCAAGGATTCTGCTTTCCAGCTGGCCAAAGGGGGAACTCAAGAGATGCTTTCATTAGTGGAAGTAATTAAAAAGATTTCTTTCCAGGACTCCTTGCCCTCATCCAATCACTGCCAATGTTACTTCAAGGTGGGGTCTTTTCCTGGGCTGATCTAGAAAAAGGGGAGCATGACATTGATTTGGAATTGATAGTCAAGGACTAAAAAGATTTCTCTTTCATATAAACCCAAACGCTTCAGATTAGGATAAATATAGTCCTAAAGGAAGGAGGGAAGGGTAGTTTTAATTGACTTCCTCAGGATATTGGCACTGACACGGTATGACCACGATAATTCAGGTTCTTATCACCTCTTGCCTGGACTACTGCAATAGTCAACTATTTAGTATCCCTGCCTCAAGTCTCTCGACTTCAATCTATCCTCCACTCAGCTGCCAAAATGATTTTCCCAACATGTAGCTTTCTCTTGAAGTAGTTCTCTCCAATGATTTAAAAATTTATTCAAGAATTCTCTTCCGATCAAACAAGTGTATGTCACTTACTAGCTACGTGACCCTGGGCAAGTCACTTAACTCTGTTTGCCTCAATTCCTCATCTGCATGGCGAATTACTCCAATATCTGCCAAGAAAACCCAATGTGGGGATCACAAAGAGTCAGGCATAACTGAAACAACTCAGCAAAAGTAGATCACACCATAGTCCTCTGGCTTGAAATTTTTTTTTTTTTTTGGTGAGGCAATTGGGGTTAAATGACTTGCCCAGAGTCACACCGCTAGTGAGTGTTCTGTGTCTGAGGTTGGATTTGAACTCAGGTCCTCCTGACTCCAGGGCCAGTGCTCTATCCAACTGTGCCACCTAGCTGCTCTTTCTAGCTTGAAATCAAGCCCCAGAGTTCTTTCCACCATGTCACACCATCTCACTGGGATTATTCTGTGAAATTCTGTAAACTGTTATTCTATCTCCAATTTCTAGGCCAATAAGCTCTTTCAACAACTGGTCAGAATAACAAATATGAATCAATATTGCTTGTTCAGAATTTGTAGAGGATCTGAATATTCAGCCTGTCATCTGACACAAACCAATCCCTAGGGTGGGGGGGGGAGGAAGAGGGGGGTGTGTGCTTTTCAATCACTGCTGGAAAGTATATTACAATACATTCTTTTCCTTTTTTATGCAGACTGTATCTTTGGGAGTGGGAAAGACTACCGGGGCAAAAGATCAACCACTGTCACCGGCACCTTGTGCCAGGCCTGGGCTGCACAGGAACCTCACTCACATAGTATTTTTACTCCAGAGGCATATCCAAGGGCAAACTTGGAAAAAAATGTAAACAGCACCAAATTCATTTGTTTAACTTTTATTCCCACAGAATTTCTTTTCTCTCTGCCATCTCCGTTCCTCAAAAGAAAAAGAAAACCCAGCTTAACTTCTATAATCACGGGGGTTGTTAGGTTAAGGCTGGTCCTGTTATTTGGGAACTGAAGAAGGCAGCTAGAGGCAGTTCAAATACATGGGCATACAAAATATTACCAGGGATTGTATTCCCTGGGGAATGGAAGATTTGTTGTTTCTTCTGACACCTACCTCGAAGAGTTCTACATATTTTTAAAATCATAAGTGTACAACTGGAAGGAACTCTCAAAAGTATTTAATCCAACTCTCTCATTTTGCACATGAGGAAACAATTCTAGAGGACTCATGAAACATGATACTCACCTCCTGACTGGTGATGAATTCAAAGAACAAAATGAGATCTACATTTCTTTGAACATGGCCAATATGGGAATTTGTTTTACTTAACTACAGCTATTATTACATGGGTTTTCTTTTCTTTCCTTTTCAATGGGGACAGGTAGGTTGGGAGGGAGAGAAGGTATATTTTTGTTAATTAAAAAATAAAATTTAATAAAAATAAAATAAAATAGAGATGAGGAACATGAGGCCTAGAGGGATAAAAACCCAAGGTCACATTGATGGCAGGCCCAGGACTCAAACTTACATCCTCTGATGTTAGCTCTAGAGTTCTTTACCATGCACCATATAATGTTTGTCTTTGAGGTCTATTTTAACCTGTTAAAATGGGCGTTTCGAGGTGAGTTCCCCAAGTACCTTGCCTTATTACCGATGTGTTTTTGCCATAGTCTCACACCTTCCTTAAAGGATAGCTTTTCTGGGGGATGACAAGAGGGTGGGTGGGGGAAGGGGGGCTTCCAAGATGTTATTTAGTAGCATAAACCTTTGGAAGTGTCACTTTGCTTCCTTAGGACTCCATTTCCTCATTTGGGAAATGAGAAGGCTGTACCAGAAGATCTTGCATGTTCTCCCTTCCCAGTTCTAAATCCTGTGACCTATGAGTCCACAGGAAAACAGCCCTCACCTGGAGCAATATTACCGAAGTGAACCCAAGGCAATGCCAAGTCACTAGGACTTTACTCAGATTCCCCTTCTCACAAGTCTGTGGCCTCCTTGCTGCCCAATAACTGAGCATTCCTAAGAAGTGGACAAAGTGTTAACTCCTCGATACCCTCACTCACAACATTAGAGTATTACAAGTCTCTCTTTTTTCCTTCCAGTACTGCCGTAATCCTGATGGTGACCCCAATGGTCCTTGGTGCTACACAATAAATCCTAAAAAGCTCTTTGACTACTGTGACATCCCTCAGTGTGGTAATTCACTTTCCTCCCTTTTCTCTTATTTCTTTTTTTTGGGGGGGGAGGGTATGAGGCAATTGGTATTAAGTGACTTGCCCAAAGTCACACAGCTTGTTAGTGTTATTGTGTCTGAGGCCGGATTTGAACTCAGGTCCTCCTGACTTCAGGGCAGGTGCTCTATCCACTGGTAGTAGGCTACACAGCACCCTGGATTTTCAAAGGAATTGTCTTCTAGCCAAAATGGCTGCCTGAACTGGTGGTAGCTGCCTACCTAGCTGCCCCTTCTCTTATTTTTTAAAACCTTCAACAGAAATAAGAATAGCTTCTTAGTCACATTTTCAAGTTTCTGCATAAGATAGTTGAATCTTGTCAAATGTCGGTCACAGAGTGGCCTTTTATTCTCCACAGGAGGGTTTACCTAACCTACTGCAGGCCTTCCTCTAGGCATTTTAACATTGGATGGAGGCCAATGGAGCATATGAGCTCTCACAACATCAACAGCTCACTTCTTTTGCCAATCATAATAATATCCCGATAATATTATTTCTATCACTTCTATGCAATTCTTCATCGGAATAGATTGTCATTTAGGTACTGCAGAATGGTCTGCAATATTCTGTGTTAGTCTATTCATGTTGACCATGTACCTCTCTGCCCTTTGAGTGACCTATGACTTCTATTCTTTAGAATTCAAAGTATTTCATGACAAGCAACCATCATGGAAAAATATTTATATTTAAGAGATGAGCTTTTGATTAATTTGGTAGAACTTTGGGGTCATTTAAAGCACTGCACAATTTCCCCCAATTACAACCCAGTCCCCTATGCTCCTTCTATTCAATTTTATTTTTATTTATACTTTTCTCCTTTTCCTGAATTAGGCCTTTGTGCCAGAGCCAAGAAAGGCCACTTGCACTCTTGGCTAATGTAATCAGCCCTGCTGGACTCATCTTGGGTCTCCTGGGTCATGAGATCACCTCCACCTCTTGGGGTTAGGTACTGCCTCCTCTATTTCTGAGCTTCACAGCACTGGATCTTTAGGGTCCTCTTTGGGGTCTCAGGAAAAAATGTTAAGGACCTCAGACCCCCTGATCCTAGGCTGTTCCAGTCTGAGTGCTGTCCCTATCATGTCTTAGTCAGTTGCTCCCTAGGGTTTTCTTGGGGGAGCCCTCTTTTTTGGCTGCATCTGGATGTTGAGCCTCATAGGCTAAAGATATTTTAGTCCTTCTGGGAAGTTGTTCCACTTTGGTAATGGCTTTGCTGGCAGATTCCCTTTCCTATTGCCTTTGGGCTTCTGGCTGACTTTTTCTTCAGTTCTGGGGTAGAAAAAGTCATTTACTGTAGGTTTTTCATTGGATTTATCCATCATTATTGGGTTTAATAAAAAATAAGTAATTGGGAGTTGGGCAATCCACCACCAGTTCAGGCAGCCATTTTGGCTAGAAGTCAATTCCTTTGGAAATCCAGGGTGCTGTGTTGCCTACTACCAATTTGGAAGGTTTCTAATGGGTCTTTCCCAAAGATGTTTGTGCCTACATAGTTTGTGGTACTTAGCTGACATTTTCTGTTTTGACCCTTACTAATTAATCATTCTTGAATTGAATGATAGAACTGACAAGTTAAGCCCTTTCAAAAGCCATCTTTTTCCTTCCTCAAGTCTCACCAATTTCATTTGACTGTGGAAAACCCAGAGTAGAGCCACTGAAATGCCCAGGAAGAATTGTGGGTGGGTGTTATGCTCAACCCCACTCTTGGCCCTGGCAGATCAGTCTCAGAACAAGGTAAGATGCTTTACTTAACAGTAAACCATTCTATACATTCCTTCCAAGCAAGACTTTTATTCAAGTACTTATATTTAAGTATATACTGACATTTCAGAAGAAAGTAATTTAATTATCTATAGGAAGGTAAAATGGAAGATCAAACTAACCAAAACATTCTCCTTACTTGCTGCCCTACCCCCCCAAAAAAAAATCCATACAAAGGGATGAAAGAGTGCTATTAGCCAATCTCCTTTGGAATGGAAGCTCCTCCTAGTGGACAGAGCTTGAATATACCGTATTCTCTCAAGGAATTCAGGATCCAAAATCTATTCAGGCTTAGCAATAAACAAACAAATAAAACCCTCAAAACAGTTACTGATGATCCAGTTTTGTTTCCACAGCACAGTTATTTCTGAATATGCCTCCCTCCCATCCCACCCTCAGATTTAGTCTTCCCTTTTCACTAAAAATAAAGTTAACAAAAACAGTGATCTATTTGACACCTTGTACAACATCCTTCCCTTAGGTCCCAGTCTCTCCTGAGACAAATATCCAGTCAATCAGTAATAAAAATAAAGCTGGAGGAATGTTGATAATTTCTCTATACTATTTTAACATCTTATGATAGTGATAAGAGGGAGGGAAATAAGCATTTATATCACAATTATTATCTCATTTAATCCTCACAACACTTTGAGGTAGGTGCTGTTATTAACCCCATTTTATAGTTGAGGAGGGGCAGCTAGGAGGCAACTAGGATAGAACTCTGGGCATGGAGTCAGGAAGACTCATCTTTGTGAGTTCAAATCTGGCCTTAGAGACTTACTAACTGCGTGACCCTGAGCAAGTCATTTAACCCTGTTTGCCTTCGTTTCCTCATTTGTAAAATGAGCTGGAGAAAAAACCGGCAAATCACTCTAGTATCTTTGCCAAGAAAACCTCAAATGGGTTCACAAAGAGTAGGACACAACTCAAAAACAACTGAACAACAGCATAGCTGAAGAAAGTAAGGCAAACACTTGCCCGGGGTCATACAGCTAGAAAGTATATGAGGTTAGATTTGAACTCTGGTCTTCCTGACTCCAGGCCCAGCACTCTATCCACTGCCCAACTAGCTTCCCTGATACAGACTGAATCTGTATTTCATTGGAAAAGAAAAATACACTAGACAATGAAATTTTCTCTACCAATCCAAGTAGGTACCTTCTCCAATCTATAGTCTTAGAGAGTTGCCTGGGCTTATCTAGGGTCACATAGCCAGTATGTGTCAGAGGTTAAGACTTGGATCCAAGTTTTCCTGGCTCTGAGGCCAGCCCTCTGTCTGCTATGCCATGCTGCCTTTCAGATCTTTGGACCTATTAAATATTTCATTTTCACAGCATGTCCTGCCATCCAAATAGTTGATGTTCTAGGGAATGTCTCCAAGAAATAAGACTTCTAGGTTGAAACTGGCAGAATTCCCTAAAAGACTGTCCCTTGGGGTCACTATGAAATGATCTTGATGGATCTTAGCAAAAGGTCTCAGAAATAAAATCTTTGTCATAAGCCCGTGGCTAGTTATCTCCATTAGAGCAGAAAGCACCACGAATTCAAGCAATCTCTGTTTTAGGGGCCCTTAGGTACTCTATGTTCCATGGTGAGTGACCAAGGACATAATAACTACCTGCCAACTGACAAATCCTGGGGGCAGGGTTGGGGCTGGAGCTGATCCGGCTAGAGCATAAATCAAGAAAGTGCTGGGAGATGTTAAACTCCCTGAAAACTCACTATTAACGCATTATTAACATTTTCTTCATTGCTTTAAGTCTAGACAATCAACAAAACAATAAATTGAGACCTGATTTGTAGGATTTGTTGATTTCTGAAGTGTAACATGCACTTACACTGAAAACGTTTAACTGTTGGCTCATCTGAGCCTGTGGAAGTTGGCTCCAGCACACTCCTGGTAGAGAAGATCATTAGCAATCTACCCAGATGTGATAACTCCTAGCTAACCAATGAAAAGCCAGTGTGGAAAGTGGGCTAGATTTAGAGTCAGATACCTCACAGGTTCAGATCATACTTGATGCTTACTACCTATGTGACATTTACCCTTTCTGGGTCTCAGTTCCTCATCTGCAAAATGGGGGGGAGGTTGGACTAAATGACCTCTAAGGTCTCTTCCAGCTCTAAATTTAACATAAACTCTCAATAAGGAATTCATGAAACTCTTTGGAGAAATCTCATGATGTAAGGAAAAGAGTATACTGGTGCGCTTACTGTCTCAGGGAGGGGAGGCAAGGATAGAATTTGGAACTCAAAATTTAAAAAAAAAAGAATGTTAAAATTGTTTTTACATGTAATTTGGAGAAAAATAAAATATTATTTTTTTTAAAAGATACTAAAAAAAGCCCACCCAGAAAATTTCCAATGCCAGAAAACTGATATGAAGCACATAGCCCATTGATATTGGGTGTTAGAATAGAAAGAACACTGAATGAGAAGTGAGGAGTCCTGTGTTCTAGTCTCTAACTGAGCCCTTAGGTCATTCTGAATCCAAGGCTCCTCATATCCTATCTAAAATGAGGGGATTGGACGCCATAATTTTTGAGAGCCAATCAGTGGGTCAACAAGCATTTATTAAACGCTTACCTTGTGCCAATTTTTAAGAGTCAGCCAGTGGTCAACAAGCATTTATTAAGCACTTACCATGTACCAGGCACAGTGTCTACAGCCTGTGCTCTAGACCCATCTAGCTTTGAATTTCTGAGGTTCTTTTTTATCTAGGAAGGATAATATGATCTGTTAATATGGTCAGCCATAGCTGCCTTCCAACAGGTTAGTAGGAAATGAACAATCAGTTCTTCAACTAAAACCTGCCTCTCTGTTCTAGGTTTGGCAACCACTTTTGTGGAGGTACCCTCATAGCTCCCCAGTGGGTGCTGACAGCTGCTCATTGCCTGGAACGGTAAGCTGGCTGCTAGTAGTAATAACTGCTAGGTAGTCCTGAGAACTATTACCTTTAATGCAGAGAGAAAGTTCAGGCAAGCTTGTGAGTCTAAAGGAGTGGCAAGATCAAAACATTTAGCCATTCACAGGCCTGACTGCTATGGTCCATGGGGTCAGGAAGAGTCAGACGTGACTGAAGGACTGAACAACTACAACAAATGGCATGTATGTCCCCAATCTCCCCAAGATAATCAGCACATATTCCTGTCATCCCCTTGCTATTCCATTCTCCCTTCAGATAGCGGCAACATCAGAGACATGGGTTTGTGTATCCCATCTGACTCCTGACATTTCTTGACCGACAAGGAAGGGCAGGAATAATGATGCCAAACCCACAACTTCCTTTCCTGTTAGTCAGATATCTGTAATGCATTTATCCAATCATTTATTAGATGTTCATTAAGCTCCTAGTAAATGCAAGGCAGAAAAGCAGATAAGAAACTTTCTAGATCTCAAGCAATTTTATAATTTAATTGGGGTGGGGGGAGGGATGGGGTGGAGATAATACATAAAAAAAACATGATAAAAGGGAGTGAAATAAGTGCAAAAGAGAGATCCCAGAAAAGCATGATGAGACATTTGAGATCAAGCAACAAGCATTTATTTTAAATGACTACTATGTGCTAAGCACTGTGCTACAAATAAAAAAAAAATGAAATGGTCCTTGCTTGCAAATAACCTGCATTGTATCATATGGCTATATACCTTTGATGTGGGAGTAGAGTGGAGGACAGAGAAGTGGTTAGGTAAGGCTTCAAGGAAGAGACAGCATCCAAGTTGGAACTTGAAGAGAAACACTTCACCATTTGGTGATGGTACCAGGGGGAAGGTCTCTTCAAGGCATGGAAGGATTTCAGTGAATAGAGGCAGAGAGAGAGAGACAGAGAGAGAGAGAGAGACAGAGAGAGAGAGAGAGAGAGAGAGAGACAGAGAGAGAGAGACAGAGAAGGAGAGGAGGGGAAGAGGGGAGGGGAAAAGGCAAGGGGAGAGAAGAGAAAAGGAGAGGAGAGGAGAGAGAATGACAAAATGGGATGTAGAGTAGCCCAGCGGATTTGGAAAGTAGAGGGCTTGAAGGAGGTCTTGCCTATTAGCATAAGGATTCTATGCTTTATTCAGTGGGTACTGGGGAGCCATGGAAGAGTCTTTGAGTAGAGGAAGGTGACATGGTCCTGGTGGTACAACAGGAAGGCCCTGCCTACTAGGGCAATAGGGTGAACTTGGCCTTTTGAATAAAGACAGAATCCGAAGGAGAATGCTAAAGGTTTATTTGGGAAGATCATTTCTGCCCCCAGGGTGGTTCTTCAGAAACAACATACCCTGCCTTTAATTGTCTTTTCCATTCCAGCTTCAACATGCCTGCCTCATATAAAGTTGTCTTGGGGCTACACAAGGAAGTCCCTCCAGAACCATACGCTGAAGTAATAGGAGTTGCTCAGATGTTCAAGGAACCCCTTGGAGCAGACATAGCTTTGCTGAAACTGAGCAGGTATTAATTGATTCACCCATGGCAATATAATAGGTCTGTTTCATCCTAGATGTTATCAACCAAAAATAGCAGCAGCATCAAGGTAAGTGGGAGATCCACCATGGTAGGTGCTCCAGGGCAGCCAACTGGGACCAGTACAAGAGAGCCAGTTGTTGAATTTCAGTGTGAGCATTTATGCCTCAGAAATCAGTGCAACTCAATATTTGATTTATTGTTTTATTCACTGCCTGGACTTAAGAACATGTTGATCAAAATTAAACTTAAAAATGTGTGTGTTATTTCGGTAGATCCATACAACAACCTTGTGAAGTATTATTTTGACCATATAACAGATGAGGAAACTATGGACAAGGAGGATTAAGAGACTTTGCCTAAGTCAACAGCAAGGTTTCTATTACTATAGCTGGAATCAGTCAATAAACATTTATTAAACATCAGGCACTGAGCTCCAGTACAAAGAACTGGAGAGATAAACAAGAAAAAGAAAGACAAACCCTGCCCTCTAGGACCTTACAGTCTAACAGACTGTAACACACACAAAGAAGCTGGAAAGGGAGGAAGGAGGAGGGAGGAGGAAAGAGGGAAGATGGAAAAGTCCAAAGGACTATGGCCAAGTGAGAAATGTAAAGATGGCTGGCGTGAGCACTTTATTTTTTTTAATTTATTTTTTAAAAATTTAATTATTTTTAGTTTTCAACATTCACTTCTACAAGATTTTGAGTTCCAAATTTTCTCCCCATCTCATCCCTCCCCCACCCCAAGATGGCATGCATTCTGGATGCCCCTTCCCCTAATCTGCCCTTCTTTCTACCTCTCCACCGCTTCTCTTATCCCCTTCTCCTTCTATTTTCCTATAGGGCAGAATAGATTTCTTTATCCCATTTCCTGTATTTCTTATTTGCCAGTTGCATGTGAAAATTTTTTTAACATGTGTTTTAAAAACTTTGGGTTCCAAATTTTCTCCCTTCCTTCCTCCCCACCCACCCTCACTGAAAAGGTAAGCAACTCGATACAGGTTATACATGTGTAGTTACGCAAAATACTTCCATAGTAGTCATGTTTGTGAAAAACTAACTAAATTTCCCTTAATCCTATTCCGTCCCCCATTTATTCTATTCTCTCTTTTGATCCTGTCCCTCCTCAGAAGTGTTTGCTTCTGATTATCTCTTCCCCCAATCTGCCCTCCCCTCTATCATCCCCCCTGCTCTCTTGTCCCTTTACCCCCCTATTTTTCTGTAGGATAAGATAGATTTCCATACCCAATTGGGTGTGTATGTTATTCCCTCCTTAAGCCAAACCCTGTGAGAATAAGATTCACTGAGCACTTTCTTTAAAAGGAGGACTCATCTATATAAGTTTTTAAAAGTTAGCCAGTTTAACAAAAAAAAGGTCCTGGGTACCATTGTTTAGGAATAAAAATTATTTCAATAAGCAACTTCGGGATGGAGAGAGAGGCCTATGTTGATTTAGGGCTTACCATTGCATTTAGAGAGACAACATACACCTTATTTATCAATAGAAAAACTGGAAATAATAGCATTGGAATATGACAACTGAAAGAATCTTGGTTTTTTTGCTTTTTTTTTGTTTTTTACTTCCAGACCTGCTTATATCAATGATAAAGTAATCCCAGCATGCTTACCTTCAGAAGATTTTATGGTTCCTGACAGAACACTCTGCCATGTCACTGGCTGGGGTGATACCCAAGGTGAGAGAAATTCTACAGCACTAAGACACAATTGACCTTTATCCAATTTTTTTTCTGTGAAATGATCTATATTTTGGTGTCTTCTAATTGAGAAAAGGATCATATTTCTAAATATAAATCTGTATTTCTGAATATCATTCATTCACCTCTTTACCATTCTCTTTAGAATATGTAGTTTTCAGAGACACTGAGTCAGTCTGTGTCAAAATAAATGAGAATTTATTAAACCCTTTCTATGTGCCAGGCACTGTGCTAAGCATCAGGCATACCAAGGAAGGCAAAAAGACAGTTCCTGCTCTCAAGAAACTCATGGTCTAATAGCAACAACAACAACATGAAAAGAGTCACGTACATTCAAGAGATTTACCGTTTAAATGGGAAATAATTTCAGAGGGAAGGCAAGGGCAGTGTTTCCTAGATATGTCCTCCTTGTGCAAGCTTCCAAAGGATCATGTAACTTTATGTTTAGAGCTGAAAAGGGCTTTGAGGCCAACTAGTACAAGCCTTTCAGATGAGGAAACTGAAGCTCTGAGATTTGAAATGGCTTGCCCAAAGTTCACAAAGGTAGGAAAGAATAGAGCTGTTATTCGAACCTATGTCATGAGTTCAAATGTTAAGGGCTTGCCTAGGTCCCCCAACACAGTTTCTATTACTATAGCTGGAGTCAGTCAATAAACATTTATTTTTTTTTGGTTTTTTAAAAAATATTTATATTATATTTTTATTATCTTTTTTATTAATTTATTTTTAGTTTTCAGCAATCACTTCTATATGCTTTTGAGTTTTAAATTTTTCTCCCCCTCCCGCTCTCCTTCCCTCCCCAAGACAGTGTGCAATCTGATATAGGTTCTACATATACATTCCTATTAAAATATTTTCACATTAGTCACGTTGTAAGGAAGAATTAGAACCAATAAGAGGAACCACAAAAAAGAGGAAACAAAACAAAACAAGACAAAAAAGAGAAAATAGTATGCCTTGATCTACATTCAAACTCCATAGTTCTTTCTCTGGATGTGGTCAATAAACACTTATTAAATGCCAACTGTGTGCCAGGCACTGTGCTCCAACGCTAAGTTCTGGAAATATTAATAAGAAAAAGAAATACAGCCCCTGCCCTCTGGGAGCTTATAGTCTAATGGAGGAAGACAATATATGAAAGAAAGACAAGAAAGGAGAAGGGGGAGAATCAAGTTCCCTGACTCCAAATCTAATCTTTTCTACTGTACCGCGTTGACTCCTCAACAGTTCTAATACTGTTTCTTTGGCCTTCGACACAAGCTTGGAAATTTTTTTCGGTTTATAGAATCTCTATTCCTGTCTCTAGACTATAAAGTCCTAAGCATCCAGACAATAAGCATTTATTTATTACCTGTGAGGTGCTAGGCACTGTGCCAAGTGTGAGGGATGCGAGGAAAACCAAAATACAGTCCCTGTTCTCAATAAGCTCACAGTCTGAGTTAGATAATACGCAAACAACTACGTACAAAAAAACTCTACATAGGATAAATTGGAAATAATCAGCAGAGGGAAGGCACTGGAATTAAGGGGAATCTTGAAAGGCTTCTTGTAAAAGGTAGGATTTTAGCAATGACTTGAAGGAAGCCAGGGAAGCCAGGAGGAGGAGATGAGAAGGGCAGCTAGGTGGCACAGCGGATAGAGCACCGGCCCTGGATTCAGGAGGACCTGAGTTCAAATCCGCTCTCAGACACATAAACACTTACTAGCTGTGTGACCCTGGGCAAGTCACTGAACCCCATTGTCTAGCAAAAAAGTAAAAATAAAATAAAAAATAGAAGGGACAGAGTTCCAAGAATGAATGACAGCCAGGGAGAATGTCTGGAGTTGGGAGATGGAGTGTCTTGTGTGAACTATAGCAAGAAGGCCAATGTTATTGGATTCAAGAGGATTTGGAGGGGAGTAAGGTAAGAGAAGACTGTCAAGGTAGCAGAAAGTCAGGTTACAAAGGGCTTTAAAAGCCAAACAGAGGATTTTATATTTAGTCCTGGAGGTAGTAGAAAGCCACTAGAATTTATTGAATGGAGTGGTGGTGATGGTGGTGGTGGTATTATGGTCAGATCTGAGCATCAAGAACATCAGTCTGCCAGCTATGTGGAGGATGGACTGAGCAAAAGAGAATTGAGACAGAGATTTGTTATTGTTGTTTAGTTGTTGTTTAGTTGTTTTTCAGTTGTGTCTGACTCTTTGTGACCTCCAAAGAAACCAACCAGCTGGTTATTACAATAATCCAGGCTTGAGGTGATAAGGGTCTATACCAGGGTGGTAGTAGTGTCAGATGAGAGAGAAAATGGCACATATGACAAATGTTACAAAGGTAAAACCAATTGGGCTTGGCAAACAGCCTGGATACAAGTGGAGAGAGAAAGTGAGGAGTCAAGGATGACACCTACGTTGTCAGCCTGGGAGACTGGGAGAATCGTGGTGCCCTTGATGGCAATAAAGAAGTTGGGAAGAGGGGGAGGTTTGTTGGGGGAAAGATAATGAGTCCTCGAATCTTAGTTTTGGAAGGAACCCCCTACTGTCATGCAGGAATTCACTACCACCCTCAGTGCCAATTGGCACATATCCCTAACGAGTGATCCAGTCCCTGTTTAAACTCTTCCCTCACAGAGAATTCACCACCTAATAGAAATGCCCTAGATTAATAATTATAATAACAATGGCTAGCATTTATATAGTTCTTCAGGGTTTGTAAAAGAAAATTACAGATTTCTCATTTTATATTCACAAAACTCTGGGAGGTCGGATGCTACTATCAAGCTTGTTTTACAGGCGAGGAAACTAGGGTAAACAGAGGTTAAAGGATGTGTCGACGGTCACACAGCTAATAAGTAGCTGAAGTAAGATTTCAGCTTGGGTCTTTCTCACTCCAGGTCCTGGAGGGTTCGCATTCCTCCAGGTCAGCCAACCTATGCTTCTGCATCTTGTTCCGAAGGACCAAAAGCCTTATTCCATACCTCATCAGAAGGTGGAGAGTTGAGCAAGGGTTTTTGATGAGTTTAACAACAGAGCAGAAATGCCATTTGACATGAACTTTTTGAGTGCAGGGACTGTCTTTTGCTTTTCTTTCTATCCTCAGGGCTTAGCAAAACACCTTACACATAGAAGGTGCTTAATAAATGCTTTTTGACTGCCCAGCAGGTCTTACTAAACTGAAGAGGCACAGTGACGTACTGTAGTTTGAACTTGGACAGGTTCATCACCAAGTTGATAGTAGTACAGTGATCAATGCATTTTTCAGCCATTATGAGGGTCACCCACAAACGAAGGCCATCTACTGAGATTCCAGCCTGTGAGGGTGGAATGCAATCATGGACCTTTCGAAGCACTGAAGTGACTTGCTTAAGATCACATAGCTAGTTAACTGGCAGATGCAGGATTTGAACCCAGGTCTTCTGACTTCTAATCCAGCCTTCGACACCACGTATACTCCCTTTCTGATCATTCATGAACGGCTAATGAAATCTTTCTTTCCCTGACAATGCTTGAAGTTGTAGAATTAGCACTTGACTAAAAGTCAGAACTGGTTTCTTTGCTTCATAGTAATTCTGCCACTAGCTCTTGCCCTGGGATATTCAACTAGACTTGAACTACCTGTGTGATTTTGACCATTCTGAGGTCACCTCCCTGGGCTTTTCCTTGTTAATTAAGCAAGGTGATTGAACTAGTTGGTTTTGATCATTTGACTTGTCGTGATAAGAACTCATAAGTAAGACTTCATTTCTACCAAATCTACAATTCTGTGGTTATTGACCTCTTCTTTACCTTTCGCTCTATTAAAAAAAAAATCACCATATTCTTCTTTGCAGAACTTCTAAATCCATTCCTTTTCAGGAAAAGTGAAATGGAGGTTGATGCCTGATGGATATATAAAACCGTCTCAAAAACCATTCTGAAATGCTTTCCCTTCCCCAATAACTAGGCAGCTCTCCCTTCCCTTCTATACTTCTGGCCTTGCCTCTTCCCCATTGGAGGGTATGCCCTCACCTAGTGTCACAATAGAGTAGCCTGTTTACCCACTTTCTATAAAATAATAATTAGATAAATAATTCCCAGTATACATTATAAGGAAGGGTGATAAAATAAAAAAAGAGTAACAGATTTGAAATAAAGAGATCTGAGTTCAAATCCTGGGTCTAACATTTATTAGCTGGGCAAATCACTTTCTGAAACTCAGTTTCCTCATTGGTAAAACGAGGGCATTAATGTCTGCACAAGGTTATTATGAGGAATGTGAACCTTAAAAGTAGCATCTAAACACGTGGAATGATTAATTCCCATGCTTCTTTCTATTATTTTCAAAAGACTCTCCTGCTTTTGAAACTATAAAGTGTGTTAAAATTGAGGGATCCCTCCCAGTTTAAACTCATAATAATTTACTAATTTAATCATTGTTAATTTTCTTAATGTTACTTTGTTAGTGTTGCACTGGGTTTTCTCCCCTCCCCCATCTCCACATTGACTTCTGCAGAGCACACACCCCACTCCTCTTTGTCTCTCTTTCGGCCACAAGATGACAGTATCCTCACACAAACAATTTCATCCATTAACAAAGACCTTGAAAGTTAATTTCTCCATTACTCATCAGGATGAAAGAAAACACATTACTGTTTCCTATTAATAACCACCCCCATGTATATTATGCTGGAAGCTTTACACACCACCCTATCCAAGGGTTGAGTAGTAATATCTTGATTTTATAGATGGGGATACAGAGATGGGTTAAGTGACTTGACCTTGGGATATTCAACTAGTAAATATTGAAAACTAGATTTGAACTCAGATCATCTAGTTCCAAGTTCAGTGCTCCATTTACTTTGTCCCTTCTTGCTGAATGAGCAATTTTTTTTATCAGATTTGAGATTCCATTGGTAGATGGAACTTCCTATATGGAAACTCCCATTTTCCAATACAGATAAGCAACTGCTCTGTAATTTGTAATCTTAAGGAATCGCCTGGGGCCACTGAGAGGTTGAATAATTTATTCAGTCATACAGTCCATATGAGTCAGAAGTGGGATTAGGTGTTTCCAGCCTTTTTTTTATCTAGACCCTCAGAACTGTATCTGATTCTCCTTTTATTTTTTTTCCTTTTTTTTTCCCAATTTATTTATTTATTTTTAGTTTACAACATTCGCTTTTATAGGATTTTCAGTTCTAAATTTTCCCTCCTCCCTCCATCCTCTCCTCCTCAAAAATGGCATACAATCTGATATAGGCTATACATGTATGATCATATTAAACATATTTACACATTAGTGATGTTGTGAAAGAAAAATCTGATTCTCCTTTTAAACAAATTCTTTAGGGTATGACTAGATCCCTCAGGCAAGGCATTTGGTGACACCAGGAAGCAGACAGAAAGACTCTGTTCACACCTGTTCTAACTGATTCACTCAATCAAGAAGTGCTCTAACCAACAAAAGCAATCACTTTTAAGTGGCTGGGATAATGACTAGAGCCCTACCCTTCCTTACTGTACAAAGTTAGTGTTAGCTGAAGGAACAGGAGATGTTTGGCCTGGAGAAGAGACTTTGAAGGGGTGCTAACAGCTGCCTTTAAGGGACAGCATAAAGAAAAGGGAATATTAGGTTTATTCTCCATATGATCCCAAGGCTAGAAGAAAGATTGAAAGTTGCAAAAGAGGTCAATTTAGCCTGGATATCAGGAGGAAAAAATTCTCTAATAACTGGAATTCTCCAAAAGTGGAATGGGCTATCTTAGGAGAAGGTTCTGCTTCACTTGAAATTTTCAAGCACAGACTAGATAATCATTTGTCCCACTTATGATTTTTAACTGTTTTAGTTATGTCCACCTTCTCATGACCTCTTTTGGGGTCTTCTTGGCAAAGATGCTAGAGTAGTTTTTCATTTCCTTCTCCAGCTTGTTTGACAGATGAGGAAAGTGAGGCAAACAGGGTTAAGTGACTTGCCCAGGGTCACACAGCTGGTAAGTGTCTGAGGCTGGATTTGAATTCAGGTCTTTCTGACTCCAGACCTGGCACTTTATCTACTTCACCACCTAGCGGTGACAGATAGGATTTTTTTTCTAGTACAAGGTGGTCTCCATAATCTCTGAAGCCCTTCCTGAATCTGAGATTAAGAGGGGGCATATAACCTTGTATAGCTTGTACTCTGTTCTCAAAATGAAATAAAATGTAATAAAACAAGGAGTTTTTAATATAACTAATGCATAGTGAGGAACACCTGAGTTCAAATCTGACCTCAGATACTTACTAGCTATATAACTCTGGGCAAGTTACTTAACCTCTGCCTCAATTTCCTCATCTATAAAATGAGGATAATAGCACCTACCTCCCAAGATTGTTGTGAGGATCTAATGAGATAATAATTTGTAAAATACTTTCTCTCTCACTAATTAACCTCTGTCCTTTTTGTTCATTGAGGCAAAAATCATTACGTTGGAAACATTTGGGTAATGAAATAGAACATAATATTATCGTGTCTCTGGGTGCAGTGTCTGGCAGTGCCTGACATATGATAAGCACCTATTATTATTGTTGTTTTTGTTATTAATTTATCCATTTTGATTAAACCAGATATAACAACACCTAATTTTTTTTTCCTGATTCGTTAGTCCTGAGATTTCCATGTGAATACATTTGGGACTTGATAACCATTTCTTTACTTTTCTCACCTAAGGCACTTCTCCAAGAGGTCTACTCAAACAAGCCAGCCTCCCTGTGATTGAAAACCGAGTGTGTAATCGCTATGAGTATTTAAATGGAAAAGTGAAATCTACCGAACTTTGTGCTGGTCATTTGCGTGGCGGCGTGGATAGCTGCCAGGTAAGAAAATGCTAGTGGATGCCAATCTGAGGCTACACTAGGGTTTGAATGCTGTGACAACTTACACTGGTTCCCATGTTGGGCAATTCAATGAGAAACACCAGCCTCACTTTTCCCATAATGTTGTACAGCCAAAACAACTGGATAGAATCTGACACTATATAGACACACTTTATAAGCAAGGAATGTAAAGACAAAGCAGGTAGCCACCAGCATGATGTGGTTTGAGGAGGGCTCAAAAGTTTTGCTTGGAATAGATCTGATGTTTCACCTGCAGTCATTAATGTGTTAAAACCATTGATAGAGGCCATCATGTCCACAAGGGCATGGAAAAAAATGGCAAACGGTTCCCTGGGAGTAGGTTTTTTAGATCTCTTCCACTGGCAGAGAGGATCAGACTAGCTGTTTGAACCTCAGATCTGGAAAGGAGGAAGTTCAGCGAAGCACTCAAGGGTGGGAAACTTGCGGCCTTAAGGCCACATTTGGCCCTCCAGGTCCTCGAGTGTAGCCCTTTAACTGAATCCAAACTTCACAGAACAAATCCCGTTAATGAAAGAATTTCCTCTGTAAAAATTGGACTTAGTCAAAAGGCCACCCCCAAGGACCTAGAAGGCCACAAGTGGCCTTGAGGCTGCAGTTTCCCCACCCCTGGTAGGAAGGACTTGCCTTGTAGAAATGCACCCCATCTTAGCTAGTAGGAAGCAGGAGACTTTGGCAGGCCTGGTTGGGGAGTATCTTAGGAAAGAAGGGACAGAGTGCATGCTGGAGACAGACTTCACCAATGTCATGTCTTTGTCTAGGCCTGACCTTATCTAACAGAAGCAAAGAACAAAGAAGGAAGTGAAGAGTTTTTAATGATAGTTTCTACAGTATCTTTACTTTAAGTGAAACATCCAAACTGATAGTTTCATTGAATCTACAAGCAGAGCATTCAGCATCAAACATTATGGTAGAGATACGGTACACTTCCAGTAAATTACTGTTTGAAAAAATATTTCTTCACTGAAAAGGGGTACGTTTTAAAAGCATGCAAAAAGAGATTCTAAAAACAAAGATACAGGTAATCATTTCTCATGGAAGTGTGAGTCATTCTACTAAAAGGTGGCACAGTGTCTATGACTCAAACATCACACAATCACTAATTGTTGTGTTTTTCTCCATACAGGGTGACAGCGGAGGACCTCTGATATGTTTTGAGAATGACAAATACGTTTTACAAGGCGTCACTTCTTGGGGTCTTGGCTGCGCCCGGCCCAATAAACCTGGTGTTTATGTTCGAGTATCAAAGTATATTTCTTGGATTGAAGAAGTAATGAAAAAAAATTAATTGGATAGAAAAAATTATGAAGCAGTGACTGTTTATGGTAATCAGCACACAGGCAGAAGACATGATGTGCTCAGAAATAATTTACAGTAATCGAACTAAGACTCTGGGTGTTATCATGGACTGTGAGTGATACCATCCTAATGGGGATTTTTTTTTTGTGTACCAGCTTTCCAGCTTATTGACTGTCTGAATCCATATTAGTAGAGACTCAGCTGTGACATTTATTAAAAAAAAAATAAATTCTCTACTTCCCTTGGCTTGAGCCAATTTTTTTTATCCTTGAATGCTAGATCAAAAAATATAAGAATAAAATCTGATTTTAAATGTTTACACTTCCTTGTTCATCTGTGCTAAAGTCACTTTTCTTTAGCTAAAGGTCAAGAATACTTATTCACCTGGCTATACCAGCCACATGGTGTTGAAGTTAACTAACTTAAGTGAGAAAGATCTACTTCTTAGGAGTTGTATATTGAAGAATGAGGAACCAGACCATAAAAATTATTGAAAAAGGGATGAGATGTCCCAATAGGTCACCTACTCCACTGCTCCTGCCAGTGTGGGGCAGCTTGGTGGCACAGTGGATGGAGCACCAGGCTAGGAGTCAGGAAGATTCAAGTTCAAATCCAGTCTCAGACACTTACTAGTTGTTTGACCCTGGACAAATCACTTAACCCAATTTGCCTGTTTCTCCATCTGTCAAATGAGCAGGAGAAGGAAATGGAAAACCACTCCAGTATCTTTGCCAAGAAAACCCCCCAAAATGGGGTCACAAAGAGTCGGACAAGACTGAAATGACCGGACGACTTGTCAATGAAGGACTGCTTGACGCATATCCTTAGTGTCATTACTTTTGGCACTGAGAGATTTTTAAAAAGCATCAGCATACATGTGGGGTCATGACAAGACGCCCTATTCTTAGAAATGATATCTGTCAGTAACCACTTTCCTTCAGCCAAGCACAGGGAACACTGAACTTAGTGTTATCTGTCTATAGTGAGGTAAACTGGGCAAGGAAAATGTAATTCAATATTGAGCTAAGTGTCTGAATGTTATCCGGGGTCAGAGTAAAGTCTAGGAAGCCTGCCAAAATCATTAACAGCAACAACATGTGAATAGTTACGATTGTCCATTTATTTTCAAGTAAGATTGTTTGCCCCTTTTAAAAAAAAATGCTATGCTGCAGTGATATTAAGATGGCTGTAGAAAGTGGAACAAACCCTAAGATTAAATTTTCAGTTTTTAATTAATGTCTCAGGTAATTTGTATTTTTTTTTAAAAATCCATCACATTTTCCCCTGCCCCAAAGAAATACAACTTCTTGCTCGTTCCTTGCCCCCACCACCCCACCCCATTACTTCCACTGAAACTGTGTTTTAATAGTCTTCTACTTACAAACTATCTTACTAGAAATCTTTACTTCCTTTTTCCAGTTGGTTATCAAGCACGAAGGGCAGCAAGGTGGTGCAGTGGATAGAGTGCTGGGTGTGAGGTCAGGAAGATGAGTCTTCCTGAGTCTAAATATGGCCCGAGACACTTACTGTGAGACCCTGTTTGCCTCATTTTCCTCATCCACCAAATAAACTGGAGAAGGAAATAGAAAACTACTCCAGTATCTTTGCCAAGAAAACCCCAAACGGGGTGATGAAGAGATGGACATGACTGAAATAACTACACAACAACAAAGCAAGTGTGAATGTACACCTCTGTACCGGACAGAATAGTGGTGGAGACATTTGAAAGTTTATTCTTTCAGGCAGGTAGTAATCTTCCAGTTATGTTCTATGTATTTCATAGATATCATGAAATATCAATGTCATTGAGAGATTAAAGTTTCAGGTCACTTAAACTTCTAATGGAAAACCACAAGGTAGGTGTAAATGTATTTCCAAAAGGATTTATACAGGAGAAGTGACTTAAAAGGATCTCAGTAAAGGTGTGTGACAAAAGGGTGATGGGCCAGTCATGTAGAAAGAGGTAGGGTTCTCATGTGTCCCACTAGCATCCACACAATATCAATAGATGCAGAGAAGGCCAACAATACATTGGGTGCATCCCTCCTTGAGTGATTTATGGGCAGGTCATTTAACCTAACCATCTCATTTTCTTTCACTACAAAATTAAAGGATTGCATCAGGTGGTATTGAAGATCCTATCTAGATGCAAAACTATATGATTCTGTAGTTGTTGTGAATCATTTTGTGAGAAGCCTTGGAACGGCAGAATGCTACCACTGGGAAGGAATTTAAGACATCATTGAGTCTGATCACTGAATTTCCCATGTGCGGATGCTAATACTTAGAGAGATTAAGCAACCTGCCCAAAGTCATACTGTTTGATAGTACCAGAAACATTACAGCTTTTCAGTTGTTAAATTTAAAATTCACACACCAAGCAACATCATGTTAGACATCTACCACTTTGAAATTTATCTACAGTCAAGCCTCGATGCCCTAAGAATCCAAACCAAATAGGGGTTGATGGCTTATATTTCTTTATCCTTTAAGGTTTGTAAATTACTTTCTTCATATATTTTTGAGATGAGGAAACCAGAGTTAAAAGGTTGTGCTTTGCCCAAGGTCACACAAGGAGTAAGAGGCAGAGCTAGGATTTGAATCCATGTCTTCAGGCTGTGGTGATCCTTCCACTACGCCAGTCACTTCCTAGGGACAGCAGAAAGCTGGTCAACGATGAAGATGCCCTGCTGGAAAAATCCTGAGAGCTACAAATATTCCAAAATGAGACGAAAGGTAGAATTGTGAATTAAGTTCATTATTGAAACACCTTAGAAAGTAAGAGGAATCCAGAAGCTAAGACCTAAAAGGTTTAAAGAAAAGGCTTTTACCTTCTTTTCCTTATCTCTAGACAAGGACATGTTTATTACTGACCAGAAACTGAAAGGCAAAACTATTTTGGTGTATGGGAAAACTGATCATACTAATTTGCTTTGTGCATTTTTCCTAAAGGTGAGAAGAGAGGAGAGAATCATTATTAATTTTTTTCTTGCCAATTTATCATTTTTTATTGTTATTGGAGGTAAAATAGCTTAAAGATACAGAGGTGATATTAAAAAATGTTAAGGTCTTCTTAAAGCTAGTGCTCTTAAGGAGAAAAAGGCAACAGCAATACAAATATGAATTAGTGAAACCACACTGCAGGACTAAAATTCAAGGCAAATTGTTTGACATATTTTATAAAATGAACATTTAACACTTAAATCAGTTGTAATATAAGAATTAAAAGCTTCAATTGTGATTAGCACACATGTTGTGTACATATATATATCTATATCTATATCTATATAGGCATACTGTAATAGAAATTCTCTCTAATATTGTCTAGATCTCATGCCCTATAGTTTCCCTCTACCTCATGTCCCCAGAAAAATAGGTACGTACTCAGCCCAAAAGAATAACATACAGAGTAGCATACCAAAAAACCCTGATGTCATTCAAGGATATTTTGTGACCTCTGAGAGCACTTACAAAACTGGATGCTAATTAGTTTAAGCAAGGCTGTACATACTCTTCATTTTGCATTAAGTATTGGCTCAGTCCTTGAATAAGTGAGAACTGGAAGAAGTGAATAAGAAATCTCTGTGCCTTATTAAATATAGCTATCACCAAGAAACAAACCTAACAAATACAATGCAAATCACTTCAGCCTTTGAAAATGCAGAGAACTGTGAACTCATCAGTAGTGAAGACCATTTTTCCCTCCACAGTTCCTTCTCATTAGACTAATAAAGATCTGGCTCTAGGTGTCCACTGGAGGAAAAAAATAATAATGTTTTTAGATAATCTCAGAGTTAACTTCGAGTAATAAGCAATGTAGCCAAAATATCAACCTGTATTGCAAATGGATCTTTATAACTGGCATGTCTAAACCAAGCTAAGATTTATAGAAACTGATAGGAGAGAAAGGACAAACCAAACTGGTGAATGTTATAACCCAAGTGTTCAAGATGAGAAGAGATGGGAAAGGCTCAGCACAGTGTTGTCCAACATACATAGGATTCCAACACCAGGCTTCCTAAATCTTGATCTTCTGTGGTCTTTTAAAAATATTTTTAACATGGCACTTTTATTGTTTGGCCAGATTTTGATGAAGTCACCCCAAAATTTTTCTTGTTGAATTGAATTAGATTATTGCTGCTCACGTCACCAGCACCATTCCTAAATTCTGCTTGTTCGAATATCCTGACTGGCTGGAGGAATCCTCATCACAATGGGGCAGGCATGTTTTGTCATTCATCATGGAGCTCTTTTTCTCTCCTTGAATCAGAAGTGAACAACTCCAATACAAAGAAAATTTCTTGGCTCCGTGAAAGCTGCTCAAGGAAGTGGTTCTTTACTAATATGGCCACATGTCCCATTCTCCCAAAAAGAAATGCCTATTCTTTCCAATATTATACAAAAATACACTGGATATTTTAAAAGTCTATGTATCATATTTGAAATACAATATATAGTACAGAGAACTTGTTCATAGAATTATTAGAATGCAGTTGAAAATGAAACATACATCCTTGCAAGTTGTGTTTTACTGATTTCAAAGGAATATCTGACAGGAACCAGGTTCCTAGAGTACAACTTCACACTAAATACCTTCTTTAGTCTTTGGCAAGGACTCAAGTGTGAATGCTTGTTACTTGACTTTTCTTCTTCTTGCCTCTTTTGTAGACATGTGGGCTAGCAAAACACAGAAGAAAAAAGAGATTCCACATTAAAAAGTCACTTCATGAACTAGAGGAAAGGAAAAATATGTTTCACAAACATATTAGTCAATATGGAATTATTTCGGATCATGGCCACATGCTAATTGTCAGTGCAGTGTATTGTCTTTTTTTGTTTTCACTGAGAAAGAGATGGTTTGAAAACGGAGCTGTTTGTGGCTTCAAAAAAGTCATCAAATGTGAGACAGCAGTATCGGTAACATGAAAAAGTAATTCGGTGAAAAGATGATTTTAATAATTTGAGGGACAAGTAATTTGTTTTCAGAGTAATTAGGAAAGGAATTGATAAGCTAATGTTCATTGAAGAGAAGGTGACCAGGATTTTGAAAGAGGCTAGAAATCATCTCATATACAGACTGGTTGAAGGACCTGGAACTATTTCGGCTAGAGCAACGAAGACCTAGGGGCATGATATGTGCCTTGATATAGGAAAAAGATTTGAACTATTCTGAGTGGCATGGAGGCAGAACTAGCAGCAATGGGTAGAAACTGCAAAAAGCCAGAGTTTTCCCTTACGGTGAGGGGAAAAAACAAACTTCCTAACAATAAGAGATGTCATAAAATATAATGAGCTGCTCTGGAAAGTAGCAGGCCCTCCATAACTGGAGCTCTACAAGGACAGGCTTGGAACTGTAACTCCTGTCCAGGTACAGTTTGAAATGAGGGCTTCTAAAAGCATCCTTGTCATCCTGAGATACTGTCATTCTGATTCTTGGCACTACTCGGTGCTGCTTTCTAACTGGCTCTTAATAAAAATAATAGCATCTCACACTTACATGATGCCTTAAGGTTTACAAAGTACTTTATATGCATTATTTTTATTTGTTGTGAGGTGATGACTTTGCCCTGAAGACATCCTAGGCTTGGCTTCTTGTGTATTATTTCCTGTGTATTATTTATCGGTTTTATCTTCCAAAATAATGTCACGCAAATAAGATGACAATGTGGGGCTCTTATCAAGGAAGAGAAAGAATTTATTTCATATATGCTGACAAACTAAAATAAGGAGGTGGATTCTGATTTTTAAAATGTTTCTAGTTTTAAAGGATATTTACTATTTTAATACTGAGAGATAAAATATGAACACAATATAGCACAACATAATTCAAATTCAAATGGTGTGAAGCAAAACAATGGTAACGTAGCTAGGAAATGATGATGCTGATTATATTTCTCAATATGCTTCTTTTACTTATATACCATCAATATTTGATTTTGCCTGGGTCTTTGTGTTTGTAATTGCTGATATGCAAACTCAGGAGATCCAGGCTTTTAATTTCCATGAATTTTAAGAATTTTCATATGCACAGAAGATACTTATCATGTCAATCATGATGATACAATACCTGGCAAGCTTTTCTACATCCTCCACCGTCTCAGGTAAGGCAATACCCTTTGTTTCAGGTAAGAGCATGACAAGCCCTCCACAGACTGATGCAAGAATACCTAAGGAACAGTAATGAAAGGCATTATAGTACTAGGATTGGACATGCTTGACTTAATACTCGGTTCTCAAAAATGTTGGATTTTTAGAAAGAAGTAGCAAAATTTGCAAATAACTGAAACAACCAAAATTTTCCCATAGGTCTGTTCTCCAGGTAATTTATGAGACTAATAATAAAATAAAAGATTGTATTTATACAAGAATATAGAATTCATTACATTCTCTCATTTGATTCTCAAAAATTATCATTATTATTCCCATCTACATGTTTCAGGTACTTTTAAGCACATCCCATAGTCCTTTGTTGCCCTCATTGATTAGGGCTTTATTTTGGTATTCATGTGGTCTAATTATAAAAGAATATAAAATTTCCCACTGATGAATATTTTGTTCTGGAACCTATGTCTCCTTAAGAAAGTAACGTCACTGTGCCAATACCACATAAAGATGACCGATACACCTGTACTATACCTTTGGACTTGGTATCTAAGTGCCACATTAGAGATAAAACAACATGGAGAAAGGGAATTAGTGCTTAGGCACAGAAGCCCACCTGAGAAGGAAGGATTTAGGTGAGTGTTCTTTAAGGTTTCCTGTTGGGTTAGAACCTGTCCTATATTTGACGTTTTGTTAGCTTTGGGGATTTCATTGGTGCTCAGGATTCTTTTTTCTTGGTGGAAACAGACATGAGCCAACTTCTGATATTTCCAGGGGAAACCACGGGTAGGGTCACAAGTGTGATTTGTATGATAAGATCCTAGATTGAATCTGGTCAAAACCAGATTCCTGTAAATCTATTAGATCTTTGGTTCTGAACAAAAAATTTACATATAGATTAGGAAACTGAGGCTCAGAGAAATTAACTTGACCGAGATTACATAGCTAATAAATAGCAGCATCCATCTGGACTCAAACCCAGATCTTCTCATACCAAGTCCAAGGTTGTTTCCACAATAATAAGCTGCCTAGTTTATCCTGGATTGTTATCAGTGGTATCCTTTTTTTCACCTCAGCTCCAGAATGAACATGGACCTTCGGTAAGAAAATAAAATGGTTAGAAGGAACCTTTCGTGGAATTCTTGACTTGAGTTCGAATGCCCAGATTCACACCTAAGATTATTTTTGTGAAATGGTATTTCTATTAGACAGAAGTTTGGCTTGTATGACTTCTAGATACTTATCGACTCTCAGATTTCTATCACATTCTTCACCAGTGGGTTTGTGAGTTTGGATGAAACCAAAATAAGCTACATTTATGACTGTGGTTAAGTGCTTAATTTTTTTTTTTTTTTTGGCTCACTGTATTTACCCGCAAACTAAGTAAGTAAGAGATAATTATAGTGGAACTCCATACAACAGGACTCATTTTTTACATAGATTGTTTTATATACTCAAAATCAAATCACATCTTCTTAAGCAGACACAAATCTGATATGATATAGATGTATCCTATAAAGAGGTGTCAGCTGGAAATATACATCAGGCAGCTGGAAAGAATGACTAGATCAGAATTTGGGAGAGAGGACAGAGCTGAAGATAAAGACTTGGGAGTCATCTGCAAAGAAGCAATAGTTGAAGTTATGAGGATGGATAAATTACTAAGGGAAAGAAGATAGAGAGAGAAAGGGACTGATAATAGAACTTTGGGGATGTGCTTACATTTGAAAGATAGGAGACAATGGGTTAAAGATAAAGAGGAGTTATCACAAAAAATTGGAATAGTAAGGCCCAGGAAGTCAAAGAATAAGAGTTTGAAGAAGTAAGGGATGGTCAACAATATCAAATGCTGCAGAGATTTCAATAAGGATTGAAAAAATTCCATAGCACCTGGTGATTGGAGGATAATTTCTGGTCTTTGAAAAAGCAGTTTCCGTCATGGTGGTGAATGACAATGATAGATTACTTTTGGATCAGGCTTTACTATTTACTTTCACGTATTTTTCTCAAATCAGACAGGAGATCAAGGATTGGGTATGACAAGGAAAGGCAGCAAGTGCCTGGTTTTAATTTTTCTAAGAGATTTATTATGAACTTGATAAGCATCAAGAAACATGAACATTTCCATATAAAGAGAACAGGGGGAGTTGTACATGAAACTAAGATTTTCTATTTCATGTAGTTTGGTTTTAAAACATATGCATGGATTTTTACATTTTTTTCTTTATTCAAGTCTTCTTACAAAATGACTGATACATAAACATTTTACATGATTGTACACGTATAACCTATATCAGATTGCTTACAGTTGCAGGGAGGAAGGAGGGGAAGAAGGGAAGGAGAGATTAGATTTGGAACTCAAAGCATTTTTTAAAACGTTAAAAATTATTTTAACATGTAAGTGTGGAAAAATAAAATATTATTTAAAAAAAAGAGGTGTCAGTTCTGTTCTCCCACACCAGCATTTTACAGGAGTTCCACTTTGGTTTTGCCTCAGAAATCTTTTAAAGATAAGTAATTAACAAATAAAACAGAATCTTGTAGGAGAACTGCATTTATGGGTCAAAATTTTACTGTGCTATAGCTGCTCCTCGAAAACAGAACAAGCAAAGGCAGAAGACTAAATGGATCCCACCAATAACAATTTTAAGAGTCAATTTAGAGTTCTATTAATAATAATAGCTGACATCTGAATGGCATTTGGAGGCTTGCAAAGCATTTTATATATTATCTAATTCAATCCTCCATGAGGTAGGAAGTACAGTTATTTTTATTCCCACAGAAACTGAAACTCGCAAAGGTTAAAGGGTTTGACCTTAGTCACACAAGTAGAAAATGTTAGGGGCAAAATTTGAACCCAGATCTCTGTGAATCCAAATTCAATACTCTATCCATTATATCAGGTTAACTCTCCAGTGAAAACTATCATATTTAAAAGAGACATGTTAAATTCTTACCAAAAATGATAAGAGGTAGTTCTAGCCAGATGGCTGATAGCCGAAACAGCAGGAATGGAGCTACGATACCACCAAAATCACATAATCCTGAGCACAACGAAACACCAAAGTTTCTACAAAGGAAAAAAAAAAACATTTTTTTCTTTAATGACCAAGGCAATGGCAAAATCAAGAAAATGAAAAGTGAATGGTATTAGTAATAAAAAATCAAAGAACTATTTTATATTCACAGAGTAATTTAAATTCTGAAATACACTTTCATACCAATTAATCTAGTTTTATCCTGACAGCAATCCTGTGTGGGAAGGCAAGCGCTAGCTTGCAATTTATAAAGATAAGGTAACTAAAGTCAAGAGAGGTCAAAAGACTTAACTGAAATTAATCCTGCTGATTAGCATCACAGATTAGAAGTCAGGTACTTGCAGTATAAGCCTTCTATTAGATCCTACAACCTGCCCATGGCTATATCTCTTCGATTCCTTATTGTTCTCATGGTCTACTCTTCAATGAAAGGCATGTATTTTTCCTGCTGGTATTATTCTACTCTCACATTTTACCACCTTCATATTGTAGAGTTATAGCTTTCTTAAAAACTATAGCATTTGAGCATTTTTATTTTGAGTTACAAATGATAACTCCCTTTCTAAATAAGTTAAATAATGTACTCATACAATTTTGTTGTTGTTGTTCAGTTGTTTCAATTGTGTCTGACTCTTTGTAGCCCCACTTGGGGTTTTCCTGGAAAAGATACTGGAGTGGTTTGCCTTCTCCTTCTCCAGCTCATTTTATAGATGAGGAAACTGAAACAAACAGGGTTAAGTGACTTGCGCAGTATAACACAACTAGTAAGTATCTGAGGATGGATTTGAACTCAAGAAGATGAATCTTCCTGACTCCAGACCCGGAGCTTATCTACTGCATCACAACACACACACGTGTCTACATATGTATACACACATACATACACATATATACATACATACACCCACACCCACACATATGAAAGAGGATTGGATTTGATATCTGGGGACCTGAGTGTGAATCCTGACCCTTTTTACTATGTGTCTGACTGTAGGAAAGTCACTTCTGGGAACATCATATGTGAGATGAGAGGCTTGAATTGATGATCTATTAGTTCCCTTTTAGGAGATAAACACACACACACACACACACACACACACACACACACACACACCAACCACACTTTAATATATTAGAAAGAAAACTAGACTGGGAAATTGTAGAACTAGTATAATCCTGTCTTTACCAAGGTCACAAAGGTAGTAAATAGTATATCCAGGATTCCAACACAGGCCCCTAGACTCTAGATTCCTTCTGTACCTCAATTTCCACATGTATAAAATGAAGGTGTTGAACATGATTTTTAAGGTTCCTTCCAACTCTAAGTCTGCGACTATTATTATATCTATCGATACCAAAGGTAACGGAGAGCTTAAGAAGTAACAGTGCTTAATAACTGATTTAAGAAAGTTATTCTTTCATCTTCATGGATTTGGCCCAACATTCTACTCTTATCAAGAAATCATGATTTGTTGGTTAAATTTATATAATGCAATTTTAAAGCATCAATACATCAATCTGGTTAGCAAATGAGATGACAATGACCTTACATATAACATGTGAAATTTAAAAGCAGTGCTAATGCAAAAAAATTTAAAAGTTTCAAGATGACCTTTGTAGTAATAAATGCAAGTATAAAACTTTATTCTTATGTCTTGGGGTATAAGTACAGCCAGTTTATCAGGAAAAAATCTTTACTGCTAGCTTAATATCAGTTAATAGTGTGACATGGCAGCAAAAAAAAAAAAATTAAGGTAATCTTGGGCTGCACTCAGGGGAATAACTTCTAGGAGCAAGAAGGTAACGATCATACTTTTTCTGCCCTAGTAAGACCACAGCTGGATAATTGTATTCAGTTGTCTGCACCAAAGTTTTGGTATGCTTCAAATGCCTCTCTTTTATTCAATATCTGTCTTTTTTCATTGATGGTTAGGCTCAGGTTAGCAGGACATATCACTATGAGTTACATCTTGAGCTCCTTTGATCTTCAGAACATATTCCATTTCCTTCTGCTGTTTCTGCTGCTAGCAAAGCACAGTCTTGTGTTATTCACATTTCTTTTTATTTATATTTAACAGACTTTTTCTTGGTTTCTTGTGGTATTTGTAGTTTGTCGTTAGAATTGTTAAATGTAAACAACTATGTTTTAGAATTTGCAGCATAGGATTTTTCTGGTGGTGATCTGTGAATTCTTTTAATTGGCACTTTGTTTTCAGTATTCAGAAGTTCTAGGCAGTATTCTTGTATTATAATGTTCAGGTTATTTGACTTCTTGTATTCTTCTCAAAGATTTATAATCCTTAATTCTCTTTATGCATTCTGTCTTCAAGATCAATTTGTTCTACTTTTACAGAGATCATGAGTTCTTTTAATATTATTCCTTTTTTAAACTTCTTTCAGATTGTTCTTCACTTCTATGTGTTTGTATTCCCAACTAGTTGTTCTCTCTTTTATTTCTTTGGAGAGATGTACCCCTGTGAATCAAGTTTCTCTGTTTTGCCAATTATTTCTACTTTGTAGGCTATAGAATCTCTCACACTTCTTATTTCTTTATTGCATCATTCAGGAATATCTTGCTATGGTTCTATGATCTCTTGGGAATTCACAGGATGATCTTCCTTAGCAGGTGGTGATTCATTATTCTTTGTCTTACAATATTTATTCAGAGATGTTTGAACTCATTTAGATGTCCTGGAGTCCATCTTCTCTTTTGTTATTAATATTATCTCTGTTGATTTATCTGCTTGTTTTCTAGGTTTTTAACCAAGTTTTCTTCTTCCTTAGATGTTTGGAAATTTCACTTTCCCCCCATATATTTCCCTGTTTCTCGTTTTCTGACTCCCTCCCCTTTTAGGGCCAATGCCCTAAGGGCTAGACTTCAGCATCCTCCCATGCTAGGGAATTCACTTTTCATCAGCCTCAGTCCCTGACCTAAATGGCCTTAAGGGGGTAGAAGTGGATTCTTGGATTGCAAGTCCCTTCCTTCTGGTTTGGTACAATCCCATACAGAGGCAGACACCTTGCCACAATTCCCTCTGTTCTTGGTTCTCTGGTTGAGCACTGCTGCATAACAGCATGCTTCTGTCCCAGATAGGGTAACACTCAGGGGAACTTCCAGAGGAGGGTAATCAGAATGATAAACAGCCATGGCATGCAAGGGTTGGTTGAAGTAAATAAGGATGTTCAGCCTGTAGAAAAGAAGGCTTGCAGAACCTGATTACAAGAATACAAATATCTGAAAAACTGTAATTTGGAAAAGGGATTATATTTATTCTGTTTAACCTCAGAAGGAAGACCTAAGAGCAGAAGGTAGAAGCTCTAAAGAGCTGCATTTAGGTTTAATGGAAGGAAAAGCTTCCTGACAATTAGAGCTAACCAAAACTGGAATGGGCTGCATCAGTAGGCAATGACTTGCCTCTCATTGGAGACCTTCAAGCACAGGCTAGATGACCACTCATTAGTAATATGGTACTAAGGATTTGCTTTTGATATAAATTAGATTAAATGGAGGCAAGAGGTCCCTACCAACCCTAAAATTCTGCAATTAACTGAATGTATCAGTGTGATGGTAGCAAAGACTATAACATTGCTCAGAATGGAATGCCTTTCCTGTGGTTCACTGCCCTGTTCAATATGAGAGACTGTGCTTTTTGTTATCAGGATGCTATTATTAGCTCACTGCAAGCGAGGCATGAGCACTGAGAATTTTACAGTATCGGGGACAGACTTGCACCAACCTATAAATGTACTCACTTTGTCCAGCTTATGACCACCATATCTGTAAGACAACTGGCTGGGATTAAAAAGATAGCATAAGTCTAGTTCTTATTTCTGTATAAAAGATAAGTTATATAAAAGATATAAAGCTACATTCTACCCTACCAGTATACTGAAAGAATTCTGCATTTGGGAGTCAGTAGACCTGGGTCTGAATTGCATCTCTGACATCAATGTGATCAGGTCACTGTTTTCTGTTTCCTTATATGCGATGTGGGGATAATAGAACTTAACTTTAGGGTTGTAGTAAGAAAAGCACTTTGTCAACCTTAAAGTTCTACAGAAATAAATTGTCATTATTGCTATGTCTGAGGATAACATTCTCAACATTTTTATGTTTGTGAAAATTTTGAATACATTTTAAAATTCACTTTAGCAAGTGATTGGCTTACACTCAGATTTAAGGGCAAACCTGATTCATATTTCAAATCATTTGACATTTATCTAGCCACTCAGGCTAGCTCTGAAAAACACTGGTGCTTGAAAGAAAAGTCACATTATTTTACTTGATAGTATTGGGGTGAGCAGAGTGATTATAGCCTGCATCATTGTATCTTTTTCCCTAAGAAGAGGTGTGATTTCAAACTCAAGGCGATGACTAGACTGGGAATAATAAACTAATATGCTCCCAATGTGTCAATAAATCTTAACTAACCACACAGGGAATGTCAGAAACAGCTGTCTGAACCTTTTGGGGTATTGGGAGGAGGAGGGAGGGAAAAGTAGCAATATTTATATTTCAAAGTATACTCCAGCATCAGAAAAGAACTTGAGCCCTAAAGGTTATAAATACAGGGTGGAACATTTAATTTAAATAAGACTTACATAGTCAGAGTTTCAGTTCAGTATGATAGTATTTCATAAAGAGAGAAACTGAAAAGGCTGAATCTAAACAAGTAATAAATCAACTCAGTCATAATGATGTAGTAACACCTCATTTAACATTAGAACCCATCTAGGATGCCCAGGAAGTGGGAAGCCCCATTATCACCACCAGGGAACATTCTGTTCCTCTACTTGTGCCCTGGTCCCCTTCTTCAGCCCCACTACCCAAAACCTGAATGGGCTGCTTACACAGCTTAGATGAGAGCAGTCACCAACTCCATTCCTCCTGATGATAGGAAGGACCACCAGGCATTACTACCATCTGCCCTGGCACTGCCTCCTAAGGTTGTCCTACAGGCCCTACCTCTACATCTTTCAGAGCCTCTTGTAGTAGACAGAAGATACAAAGCTCTGTTTTTTTCAAAAGAAATGAACCTGTGATTTCATTGGTATATGTATGGAATTCCTGGTGAAGAACTCGCCTTACCAATGCAGAGCTGCAACTGTCTTACAACTTCTGATCTTAGAGGACTGGTTGAGAGCATTAAGATATTAAGTGACTTGCCCATGGTCACATAGCCAATATATGTCAGAAATGGGACTTGAAATCTTCCTAATCCTAAAACCTGCTCTCCATTGACTGTGCAACATTGTCTTTTGTCCTCTGATGATGATGATGATGGTGACAATGGTGGTGGTGATGATGACAAAAATTTTTATTTATAATGGATATTTTAGTTTACTAAGTACTTTATATTCTTTATCTCATTTGAGACTCACAAAATCCCTTAGATACTATAGAAATTATAAGCCACATTTTACAGATGAGGAAACTGAGGCTCAGACAACCAAAATGACTTTCTCATGATGATAGAAAGGGAGAGAATAAGCATTTATATGGTGTCTACTAAGTGCCAGGCACTATACAAAATGCTTTTTACAAATAATACTTCATTTAATCCTCATAAGAACCTCGTGAGGTGCTATTATTATTCCTATTTTACAGTTGAGGAAACCAAGAAAAACAGAGGTTATGTGACTTGCTCAGGGTCACATGGCTAGTAAGTGTCTGAAGTGGGATTCAAACTCAGGTCTTCCTAATTCCAGGTCCAGCACTTTATCCATTGTGCATCATAGAATTATAGAATTAGATCTGGATCTCAGGGATCATCTTGTCTAACAACCTCATTGTATAGCTAAGGAAATTGAAGAAGCCTTGGAAAGACTTGCACAAGATCACAGAAGCTATCCTCTGACTCCAGAGAGAACATTCTTTCTCCCGTACCACAACTAGTGTTAGAAGTTGGAAACTCAGCTCTCCTGTGACTCTTTCAAGAAGGAGGAAGGTGGCTTAATGGATAGAGCAGTGGGCTTGGAGTCAGGAAGACCTGAGTTCCGACCCTACCTTGGGCACTTACTTGGGTGTGGGATATTAATCAAGCCACTTGATCTCTCTTAACCTTTCAGTTTCTTCATCTATCAAGTGGGGACAATAACAGCACCTACTGAACAGACATGTTATAAGGATCAAATGAAACAACACATGCAAAGTACTTTGCAAACTTAAAGACGCTGTATAAATGTCAGCTATCATTATGGATTATTTCTACTATACCATGGCTGTTTCTCTAAGGCGATGGAGCTATATGGAGGGATTTACACTTACACTACATGTCCCCAAACTTCAAACTTCAGTGCTTTTTATATACTATGTCTTCTTCCTTTGGAAGTCATTAAAAAAAAAATAGACATCTGTCTCTTTCAGTCGTTAGGGCCGAGCCATAGCTATTGTCTCCATACTAGAAGGAGAAATGTAAGGAGTAGAAACGTAATGCTATGGAGTGTACAGTCTCTCCCATATTGACAGTGCCTGTAACTACATAAAAGTAAAATAATGTAAAATTCAAATAAGGGTAAATTGCCTTTGAGTGAGGACCTGAGGGGTTTTTCTATGAGTAACGAGTATGGACTATGTGATAACTATTTTGGTTGCTTAGAGAAATTTTTAACTCATTAAGGATCTTAGATAAGTGACTTCTGAAGTAGTGAGATGTGACTGTAATAACCATATACATCTGTATAGTCCTTTTGTACTTTCTAAAATGCTTGCACTTATATTACTAAAGCCAGTCTTTGATTAGGCTATTTTAAATGAATGTGTAGTCTTACTTGCCAAAAGAATACGTCAAGCTTCCCTCTTGTTTTCTGGGATGAAATTCTTAGTGAAGAATTAACTAAATCCAGATTCAACACAAATCAAACACACAAACACACACACATATGTGCTTCTTTCACTATTTTTATGATTGGGTTAGGTAAAGACTCAAATATCAATGATATTATTCTTGAGAGCATTACACATACTCTCCCTTGGTTGGGGTGCAATGATGTTTTCCAATCTTTCCATGTAGGAGAAAGTCTTAAATGGGTCACGGATGTAATGCAACCACAGCTTGGCTTTGCATTAGGAAAAATAAAACTGACCAACACTGGAAGGAAACTTGGAAAAATGCATGTACTCTGAATTGATACTCCTCTTGGCAAATTAATTTTAGATGAAGTAAATGCAACTGTTTAAAACTTAAAATATTGTACTAACATTAGGAGATATTTTGAATTTCTGAAAGTATATAATGACTTTTAAGCATTCCAAACTTGGCTGATAATATATTTCAGTGCCATAATGGAGCTGGCTTGCTTTCATTTAGGTTATTTCTGCCTCATAATAACTTTAAACTTTAATCACCACCACCTTCTTTGCTCCTCATCCTCTATCCCTCCACGATTATTTTGCTCTGTAAGGAGCTAATCCCCACCCCCACCCCAGCTAATATTTTTTATTGCTTTGATGAAAGAACAATTTTTGTTGCATCATGAATTCCTACTTGTAAGTGAATTCAAAACTTTATGCAGTAAAAGTGTTTTGATTGATGGTGATGCCAACATCTTCTACAAGGCAGACTCCACTTTAACAGTGAGTGTGCACTGAGTGTCATTTGGCATGTAGGATATGTATCTGAATAGCCACAGTTCAGACCCATTTCCTCCCACTCAAAGCTGTTGATATCCATTACTGGGAAACTAATGTATCAAGTAAGAAAAAATGTAAAAAGTTCCATCCCTCCCATCTATAACTATCCTCCTATAAAATACACAGCACAAAAGCCATCTGTTTCTCATCACTTGCAACAAATAGAAATTGAGGTAACAAATGGTATTCTTAAGTCTCATCAGACAGGAACCTAGCTTAGGTATTTAATTCAATTAACATCTGATGACAAAATGAGTACAAATTGAGGTGAATAAATATTTGCAATGATGAACAGACTATTCTCTAACTATGCCAGAGAACTTTAGCTGAATGGGACTCCTTGATAACTAAGTTATGTGCCAGAACCTTTAGGCAGAAAACGTTTCCATCGTTTTCAAAACGATGTCTTCCATCAAAGACATAGTGTATGAAACAAATGAAACAGAGGCTGTGGGCCACATGAGCTTTGTCACAGGCAAATTCTAGGTTAGGTACTTTGAGAGTATTGCCCTGAAGCTAGGCATGAGCCAACAGATTACTGAGCTAAAGAGCCTCTTTCAAAAGGTTGAAGTCCAACCTGAAGGAAACTGGGAATTACACATTGTAATTACCTTAAGGTCGTTGGATACAATTCTGAATTCACCAAATAAACAATTTCAAAGGCCATGGTAATTCCCAGTCTTCCTATAGTAGCCACTGTGGTTCTCAACCATGGTATTCCTGGAAATACAGAGAGAAATGTTAGGGATTTAATGTAATTACCAGTTAACCATAAAATGCATTTGTTTGGTCCCTTGCACAACCCCTAGTTTGTGTGTGTGTGTGTGTTTTTGTAATGCATTGGGTTTTTTTTTAAGTGCACACCAAATTTATACAGATTTATACAAAAATTATTTACAGAAGTTCCATGGTGCTCCTGTATCAGAAGCAAAGACCCTTTTATCAAAAAGGATTACAACTAGGGCTGTGCTAAATTCAAAAGGATTGGATCCCTTTGAGAGAGTCCAGAGTCCATTTGTTCAGACTGGGTCAGGGGTTTAAGGGACTTGAAGGGTCAGTGCTAAATCCTGTACATCCCAGGGGGGCCAAGAAGAGGAAAACAAAATGATGGACCCCAGAATATGAATGGGCTAATAGAGAAATGACTATAAAGAATTAGAATGCCCCACTGGTTACCCAAGTCAACTTGCCCATTTTCTCCCTTTCTGTTGGCTTTTGGACACCAGTAAAGCAATTCCCTAGTTTTTGAAGTGCATATAATATATCAAACAGTAGCCAAAATGCCCTGTAAATGTGTGTATAATGTATATTATGTATATGTATATATGCATACATACATGCATGCATATATGTGTCTGTGTGTATATATATGGATTTAATGGGATAAATGCCCCCCTCCCACCATAGGTGACATGGCAGAACAGAGCTGTGATAAAACAGCAGAGTAAAGAATGCAAAGTTCTGCCTTAGATGTCTTAAATCTTTTCCAGTTCCTAAAGGTATTCATGTTGTCCTTCACATAGGATTTTCAAAATAATATGCTGGCTGTTGCCATTCCTTACTTTACGTTGTGCTATCCTTTTACTTTCTTCTGCTCTGCTTTCCCCTCGATTTCATTTTTTAAGAAACCACCTCGCAGGATCAGTCTCACAAAACTGGAGCTTAAAATAGCCTTAGAATCTATTTGGTGCAACCCCCTCATTTTACAAATGAGGAAACTGGGAAGCCCAGAGAGGTTAAGTGACTTTCCCAAGGTCATACAGCTAGGAAGTGGCAGAGCTGGGATTTGGTCTCATGACTGTGAGTTCAGCACTCTTTCCACTGTGCCAATACCTTCACTCAGCAGGCCAGGTAGATTCCTACCATGAAGTCAAGTCAAATGAGCCGAATAATATTCACATTCTCTCTCTCTCTCTCTCTCTCTCTCTCTCTCTCTCTCTTTCTCTCTCTTTCTCTCCCCCCTCCCCCCATACACATATACACACAATGAAGCAACTTCTCAGGCCACCAGAGAAATATCCCTATCCTTTTTTTGGGGGGGGGTACTCTGTATTTTGAATAAGTAACAAAAAACTGCCCCAAATGTTCCAGAAAATTAAAAAACAAAAACAACCAGCTAATTCATTGAATTCCAGGCAGGGAAAATGTGTGGGCAGTTGGTTCAGATGTTTTTTGATCAGGTCTGTCTCTTTATGACTCCATTTGGGGTTTTCTTGGCAAAGATACCATTTCCTTCTTCAGTTAATTTTACGGATGAAGAAACTGAGGCAAACTGGGTTAAATGACTTGCCCAGGGTCACAAAGTTAGTAAGTATCAGGGCAGATTTGAACTCAGGATGATGAATCTTCCCGACTCTGGCCTGGTGCTCTATGCACTATGGCACCACCTAGAGGCCCCATGTAGGCAGTTAAATCAAGTGAAATCATGCTCCTTTTCCTCCACTCCCAAAATAAGCCATTCATTCAAGAAATGTTTATTAAGTAACTTCTATGTTCAGGGCACTGTGCTAGATGTTGTTAGGTGTGTCAGGTCAGATAAATACAACACATCACCTGCCCTCCAGAAGTATGTTTTTCCTATTTATTTATCCATCTATTTATTTTTTTTTTTTTGTGAGGCAATTGGGGTTAAGTGACTTGCCCAGGGTCACACAGCTAATAAGTGTCAAGTGTCTGAGGTCGGATTTGACTCCAAGGTTGGAACTCCATCCACTTCACCACCTAGCTGCCCCTGCCTCTAGAAGCTTGTAATTACCAAAAGGTTTCTAAACATTTTGCCTACTTCCATATGATCTTATATTTACAGAACATTCTAGAGGAGTAACTTTTTATTTATTAACAGCTACTGCCGCTCTTACTCTTTCCCATTTATTCAGCAACATAAATTTGCTAAGTGCTCTGAAAAAAAAAAGATGGCTGCTATCGGTAGTCGGTGTGGTATAGTGGAAAGCCAATTGGAATTGGCCTCAGAAGCTTTGGGTTCGAGTCTCAGCTTCCCCACTTACTAGCTCTATGACCCTGGTCAAGGTTTTCTGAGCCACAGCCACAAAATGGCTCAGATGGATACTGTGTATTATCAATTACATACCATACACTTATCATTATTATATAATGTACACATTCAATAATTCTATAAAATGGATAATAATACTTGCATGCAACACAGTGATTGGCAGGAAGATACTTTTTCAATTGTAAAGCCCGATTAAATATGGCTTATGAAAAAGACAAAGGATTGAGTGCACAGTAACATGTTCTGTGGCATATAGTTTTCAACAAGAAATAAAAATGACAGAACACAAAATACATTTGTTTTGAAATGAAATTTTCAATTTCTTCATTCACTGGGACATTAACTTTTGAGATCTGAAAAAGTTTTAGGCATTCAGGGAAGTGCATTTCACTAGCAAAGAAATGGGCTTTCTCACTACCAAAGAAATGGGCATTCTTTCTGACATAATTTTGTATTTTCTTTGTATAGATTGTAAATTTACATACTTTTATCCATTTTGTGTCCTTCAAATGAAACAAAAGCTTCTTAAGTCAGGGACCATTTTGTTTTTGTATGATCAATGATTTTAGAGTGCCTTGCACATTGGAGGAGATTAACAAATGCTCACTGAATGAATGAATGAATGAATGAATGAATATTAGGAGAGAATCTATCTCAGTGAATTCAAGTTCATTCTGTTAGTAAATATTCAGCAAATGAGGGGAGAAAGTCTTGAAAGTCAATAAACAAAGTAACAATCTAGTTAGGAGGAACAATGAGAAAAGCCTATTACTTTAATTCAAGATAATGGTTTTGAGTATTAGCATATACTTTCAGTGTAAACTCACTGAATATTTATCTATATCTGTTCCCCCCAGATAAACTCTTGCATTAACAGTGAAAGCAGAGAGGAACACGAGAACAGAATTGACGCTTGCTAGACTGCCATCTGTTCCAGCACTGAATAGTTGTAAACATGTGTGTTATTCATGCTCTACTGTTGCATTAAAGCCAGATAGGAGGACGAGGAAGCTAGTGCAACCCATTCCTTCAATGAGCAGGTGGTGCCCAGAGCCAGGTGCAGGATAATGAAGGGTGGATATTGTTGCCAAAGCTCCCTGCACGGTGCCCAGATTTCACAATCTCTGCTGGCTTAATGCCATCCAGGAGTGGACACTAGCTGCTGAAGGGGAAATTACTTTACTACCCAGGTTTGATACTTAGATTCTTTCTGTGCATGTTTTAGATGTATGAACTTGCATGTGAGCATGTACAAATATGCATGAACAACCCGCACCAAGTCAGTAAACACTGGTTAGTATGCTCTCCATAGATTCTCCCTATGTTAGCATGAGGAATACAAAAATAAAAAATGAGATAGTCCTAGCTCTCAAGGATTTAGAGAGATTTTTCTCCCTTCCACGAAGAATTTATTTGGAGATTTCTTTTCCTTATATCACACCTTATTTTTTACTTTCATAACTGGCTTCACATTTTGCAGAGAATTACATAATTATGGAATTGTAGAATCTTAGAGAGATGAAAAAGACCTTAAGACATGGAATGTTAAAATTGGATGGGACCTTCAAAGCCCTCAGAGTAAAAATAGGAAACTTTGAGCATCCATGGAAGTCACCACAGCAGTCCAGAAGAATTTAGTGCTTGGGTTGAAAATGATTGCTGTGTCCACATTAAGCTACTTCAAAAAAAGGTAGAGAAGTGTGATGTCCAGATGGAAATGAAAATTTGTCCAGGCACCTTGATTATTAGAAAATAATTGATCAATATGTAAAGCATGATATAAATACTAGCTATATTATTATTGTTGTTGTTAAAATGAATGCAGGATTGAAAATGACCTCAGCTTTATAATTCATCTGAAACTGTCATCTGCAATTGGATCTGAAAGAAAGCTGGGTAGAGTGTACATCACAGAAGTGCACAGCATTAGCCAAAGCAGTTTCCTCCTTGGGAATCTCTCAACACTGATACAGGTGTGGATTTTCTCCCCCTTGCCCCCTCCCCCCAGGATTAAATAAGCGAACAAACAAACAACTAGGATAATCTTACTAAAGTTAATAAAAATGTCTAAAATGTACATTTTATTTTGCTTCTGATATTTTTCTGAAAGTGAAAGGTGATTTTCCCAGGTAGAAATAAATTAGTGTAATATAAAAATAAGTGCTGGTTTTAGAGTTACCTTAAGTAAATTGGGATTGAGATGACAAAATAATACAAATAAGCAGAATTCTTTACTTTTCAAATTTCAATCAGGACTCAAGAATAAGGGCTAATGTAAAACCAGTTAATTTGGGGAGAGAATACAGGCAGAAAAATTTTTTGTGCGGGCGTAGAACCTTTTTTTGACCACAAATGTTTGGTTTACTGGAGTGAAAGTTAGCTAATGAATGTTCCTCTGAGGATACTTTTGGAACTGACTCTGTCAAGAGGCTACTCAATACTTAAAGCACTGTTACATTATCCTATCCAATGCCATCCCATCCCTTCTCCTGATTCCATCTATCCTCCTGATGTTTGCCCTGCCTGCCACTGTGCTTCTCACTTCTGGAGCCCTCCATGGAGCTGTTTTGGCCTGATTGGTGATTACGTCATGTGGCCTGCTATATCTAGTTGATCCTACTCATGTTTCACATTCCACCATTGCACCCTGGCCACCTGGTTGTCCATCATCTGCTCTTCTGTTGCATTTTAACTCCATGAACCAAAAGCAGAACTGAACCTACTTTGTAATTTCACTGGATTCACACCTTTCCTACAATAAGGAAATGATTAATCTTTTTTTTTTTCTCCTAGAGCAGAGATTTCTTTTGGCTTAAGATACCTTTTCTTCCAGCTCCTGTTAGGCTAGTGTTTCAATGTTAGTGCCTGTAAGAATTTCAAAGCAAGCTCTGCTAAGCATAATTATAGTAGGATTCAGTTGCAAATACTATAATAACTATTTCTTTTATCGATAAGCATATACTTAGCAGACTTTAAGCCAGTGAAGCCAAGTGAAATCATTGATCACATAGCCCAGCAGAAAGAATATTATATTTGAAATTAGAGTACCTGGGTTCAAATCCATGTTTGACTACTTACTACACTGGCTCTCTCTGGCTCCTCTCATCTGTAAAATGATGGGGTTGGATTATACAATCACTAAAATCCCTTCCAGGTCTAAATTTATGATCCTATAATCCAAAGGGGCTATTACATTATCAATATTTGCTTTTTCTGTCATAGGCTCCTAAGAATTCTGCTCACTGATAAATTCTGGAAAAGTAGTTACCTTCTGGTAAGAATGCCGTAACAAGACATGCAATTCCAGCTACTATATTGCTCACTGCAAAGGGAAGGCGTCGTCCCACACGCTCAATTGTTAGTAAAATCAGGAGAGCTCCCGGCAATTCCACAACTCCTGAGATAAAAAAATCTATATAGAGGTTTCCACCTATAATTCCCAGGCGCATGACAAGTCCTTGGTAAACCACTGCACTTGTGAACCTGGAATAACATCAAGAAAAACCAGAGAGAGACAAGTAAGTGACGAACTTCAATCAGAGGTGAAGGCAAGGGGTCTTTGTAAAATTAACACACTTAAGGCTTTTTAAAATTCAATGCAATTGGAACTTACCAAGCAAACATTAGAATAAGTGTGCATTTCCTCATTTGGGGAGTCCTCACCAGATCTAAAAAGGATGGATTACTAACCTCCTCATCTGTAACAGTGATCTAAAGGGAAAAAGTAGATTTCGAAAGTAGTACACAGCAATAAACGCCTCGATTTTAGAAGCTAGAGACTTGTCATTAACCAAATTCAAGGCAGCTGAGTCATTGACTCTATGAGACTTATCTAGGGTCTTTAGCCAACTATCACATATTATTTTATAGACTGGGAATAAAGTTATTAACTTCATACTTAGTCTTCTATCCATGACACACGGACCAAACAAAAGGGTTATTGCTCTGTTGAGAATGAAATCCTGGAGCTACTATCCATAGTAACTGTGAGTGAACAGAGAAAGAAATGTGGCAGATTTACCATTTGCAGTTAACTGAATATGTTACACTCTTGAAATTAGAAAGATGAATGTAGAAATAACTAAAGTATGTAGGTCCCAACACTGCATTTTCTTTTGGAAAAAAAAAATAGTTAAGTTAAACCAAAGACAGGAATTAAGAGCAACTGATTGAATCAAAGGTAAAGATCTGGAAGGCACCTAAAATAGCATCTAATTCAACTCTCTCATTTTAATGAGTAAAAGGTGGTGCACAAAAAGCGAAAAGACTTGCCTCCATTTCCTCACCACCCCCTCACACACTCACTTTTTCCTTCTTCTTCTTCTTCCTCCTTGTTTTTTGCATCACTATGATCTATCTACCCTTGGGGTTGGAAGGTAGCCTTACACAAAAAGACTGCCCCCACTCATGGGAATCCATGAATCCACTCATGTTTCAATCCCATAACATTCTGAATTCTGATCCTACCACCTGACTGGAGCTCCTTCCCAGGTTAAAAATATTTCCTAACTGCTAGATCCAACGGTCTTTTCTCTCTCCTCATTCTATGTGACTTCTCTGTAGCTTTTGATACTGTCTACTCTCTTCTCTCTCATATTCTCTCTCTACCATTTGTCTCCATGTCACGACTGTCTTTTCGTTCTCCTCTTAGTTTTATAATAATTTTTTTTTGAAAAATTTCCCTTTTGGGGCAGGTAGGTGGTGCAGTGGAAAGAGCAACGGCCCTGGAGTCAGGGGGTCCTCAGTTCGAGTCTGGCCTCAGACACATAACACTTACTAGCTGTCTGACCCTGGGCAAGTCACTTAACCTCATTGCCTAGCCAAAGAAAAAAAGAAAAAAAAAGAAATAAAAAAGAAAAATTTCCCTTTTACTATGAAACTGACAAGCATCAGCAAATATGAATATTTCCACACACAAAGAAGAGGAAAAGAGGAAAATATGAAATAACAAATCTCTACTGCACGTAACTTGTTTATTTATATTTCAAATTTAACATGATTAAATGAGTTGTCTGTGTCCTATTCTCAACTTTCTTTTGCTCACTTTTGTTTGTTTTTTAAATGATTCATCAACACATTTTTTTTGTTTTCTTTCTCTTAGATTACTCTCCTTTGATCACTCCTTCTCTTCTTTCTGTTCACCAAGCATGGGCATTCTCCAAGGTAAGGTCCTGCTTCCTTCCTCTCTCTCTCTCTCTCTCTCTCTCTCTCTCTCTCTCTCTCTCCATTTCTCCATCATAAATATCATCAACCCCCAATGGTACAAATATCACCTCTATGATTTTGGATTTCCAAATTTATAAATCCAGCACTAATCTCTCCATTCTACATTACCAATGTCTGCTGACATTTGTCTCCATCTTGATACACAATTGGCACCTGACCCTTAACATATTCAAAACCCAATTCACATTCCTCCAAACCCACTCTCCTCTAAACTCTCCCATTTCTCTTGATAGTATCACTATCCTCCCAGCACCCATATTTATTATCTTGACAATATTGCTTAAACAATTTTTTAGATATTCATAATAATGAATAAAGAGTATGAAGAATGTTGGAAACATTTTATGAAAGATAAAGGAAATCAGTCAGCTCATTGCCAGATGTGCTTTAAATCACTGACATAAAATATTGGTTCATAATAATAATAAACCGTACATTTATCATTATATATATTTTTACAGACAATCTCTGAAACTTTTATAAAAAACTGATTTACCATTTATGATTATGGTCAATTGTTGCTTTAAAACATGTCAAAAAATGTTAGGGAAAATATAGAATAACTTAGGATTTGAGGAATTCATGAAAATTCCTGTTTCTCATTTCAGAATCCTGATCTGTCAGAAATTTGGAGACACTAAAGGGGATGAACTATTTCCCTTTCATTCAAAACCCATTAGATGGTGAGCCTGTGATCCCTGCTCCTGGAGGAGGCTGAGGTTGTTGGACCACTTGAGCTTAGCAGATCGGAGCTACAGTAGAGCTAAAACCAACCAATATGGTATCCACACTAAGTTCAGCACTCAGTATGGGGAGACAAAAGGCTGCCGAAAGAGGGACAGACCTGTCCAGGTTGGAAACAGAACTGGTCAAAACCTCTATACCAATCAATAGTGAAATTGGTCAGTGAGTAGCTACGCATCTATCTTGTGTGAGATAGCCAGGCCCAATCTCCACCTCCACTCCACAAAGCAAAACAGTTATTGCACACTTCCAGATATAGACCTCTTAGGGTTAAATTATTCACATTGTCTACAATAAGTTATCTTGACATAATAATTAAGCAACTTCCTACTTCATACTGATATCTCAGTTTCCACCTGGCTGCACATATTTTGCTCTTCTTTGTGTTTTCCATTATGCCCCCACGCCAGGTACCTCCTTTCCACCTCCTTTCCAGTTTCTTGTTTGTTTGTTGTCCTTTCCCTTCAGATTATAAACTCTTTGAGGACAGGGACTATCTCTCCTTTTTGTATTTGTATCCCCAGCATTTAGCACAATGCCTAGCCCATACTGGGTAACTAATAAATAAATGCTTATTGGTTATTTATTGACTATTGACTGAATTGGATCTGGATTTTACTTGGTCAGATCTATGAATAATTGAATTATTTTATGAATAGATCATAGGATAATAGATTTATCATTGGAAGGGATATCAAAAGAGGTTATCTAATTCAATATCTTTATTTTAAAAATGAGGAAATTGAAGGCCAGAGAGGTTAAGTGACTTTCCAAATTTGCCCAAAGTCACAAGTAGTAAGTGACCAAGGTGGGATTTAAACTCAGGTCTTCTGACTCCAAATTCAGTGCTTTCCTACTGTATGTACTACACTGACCCAATGAATTTTGACTACAACTGCTAGGTACCAGACATTGCTTTAAAAAAAAGTGCCATGGGGAGGGGCTGGGGGAGAAGAAAGAAAGAAAGAGAGAGAGAGAGAGAGAGAGAGAGAGAGAGAGAGAGAGAGTCCTAGAATCATACCTATAAAGATCATCCAGTCCAACCTTCTCAATTTACAGATAAGAAAATAGAGGCCCAGAGAGATTAAGTGATATTCCAAATTTGCACAGGTAGTAAGTAGCAGAACTCGTATTCACACATTAGTCCTGTGGATCCTAATCCAATGTTCTTTTCACTCAATCATGAGATATACCATTTAATGGAGAGAACTGCAAAAGTTTTGGCACAATTGTGTTGACACGTGTTTCTGTTGGCCTCGGTGAACAATGAAAAACATCCAAACTCTTAGATCAGACCTACCCTGGCCAAGTAAAGTGGAGACAGCATGTGGAAAATTCAAGTCAGAACATTTTCCATAAATATCTGAATATTTAGGGTCACAAAGATAAGTATGGGGAAGCATTTTTGGATTGATGTGGATAATTGCTTAAATACTCTAATTGGTTTTGTTGGTATAGATAATATTTTTAGTGTTGGTCAACATCAACAGACATTTATTGAATTCTAACTATTTGCAAAGTATTGAGCTAAACTTTAGTCATACAGAGATATGTAAGACAGTCTTCATCCTCAAGGGATGAGGAGCTATATATATAAACATAATATTTGGATATAATGTATCATTATATAACCATAATCTATATTATATATATATAATAAATATACTTTAAATAAATAAGAGTCCACAAGACAGAGATGACTTTGGTTGATCCAGGGCAAGTTACTATTCTGTTATATTTAAAGAACAAATCCAGCTGGTCTTTGATTTAGAAAACATACCTATTCTCCTGAAAGTGATGCTATTCTCCTAAAAGGTTGACTCTTCATTTTTTAAATATCCACAGATCTTAGAGACTAAGTATAAATTAACTAAGTTTGGATGAACTCATGAAAGGTATGTTTTGAAAGGCTTAGGGCAATCTCATGTGGTTGCTGTGTTGTTGCTGTTTTTAAATAAGTTATGTCTTGCTGCCATATACAGTCTATGGCAGCAAGACATAAAATACAACTGCTTCCAAAGAAGTAAAAATGAACATCACATTGCAGGCAATGGAGAGGGCCAATGAACTGTTTACGGAAAGCCTGAAAACACCCTTGGTTTGTTTATTTACATACCATAAACAAATATGGCATGGTCTAAAAGTCTTAGTAAGCTTTAGGTGTGAGGAGTCTATGACATATAACTAATAAGGAATTCCAGAGAAAAATAGGAGCACAAGATGTCATCAAAGAATTATATAATAGGAAGAAAAAATGCCTAGTGGCAAGAATGATGAATGACATGGGTAGGCAGAGTTTTGCACTTTTTTGTTCAGTCATTTTCAGTCGTGTCCAACTGACTCTCCATGACCCCATTTGGGGTTTTTCTTGGCAAAAGTACTGGAGGATTTTGCTATTTCCTTCTCCAGCTCAATTTTCAGATGAGTAAAATAAGGCAAACAAGGTTAAGTAACTTGCCAGGGTCACACAGCTGAGTCTGACGCCAAATTTCAACTCAGGTCTTCCTGACTCCCGGCTAGCCATTCTAAGCCATCTAGCTGTTCTTTGCACTAGAACCCTCAAAATGTCAGGAGAACTTTAGAAGTTCTTCACCATATCGGGTAGACCCACTGGGGAAAATTTATGAGGACCTAGACAAAAATAATATTGGTTGGGAAGGCATGGATGGGTTACAATTGGCATTGTTGGAGAGAATACCTGAACCGATGAGGATATAAATCCATCGGAGTACTCTAGAATGCCTATTGCAGCAAAGATAATGAACCAATTAATAATTATTTGTTAAGTGCCTACTCTGTCCCAGGCACTGGGGATACAAGTACAAGGGAGAAAAATGTAGTTGCAAAAACCTAATTAGACTTAGCAAGGTCATTATACAGTATTTTTCTTTTAAGGAGTAGAAGTCCTATACTAGATGTAAATCTTGTTTTTATGTTTTATCATATGTAAATGGATTTCAAGACCCAATGGATCATGCCAGTTTTGTCTGGGAAAAACTAAAGAAAATAGAATGATAAAATTTTGCCTTTTTGAGGCTTGTTACTAGTTAATATGATTGATGATAGTATTGGGAAGTGAGAGGCATCATGGTATAGTGGATTGAGATCTAGCCTTGGAACCAGGAAAATCTGAGTTCCAGTCCTGTCTCCCAGCAGAATAACCCTGGGCAAGTTGTTCAACCTCTCAAGGCCTCTGGCATTTCTCTAAGAATCTAAGTTAAAAAGGAAATCCTGATGTGCATTGACAGAGGATGTTCCTCAGTACCTCCCTCTGCTAATGAAATCACAAATTCCATTAAAAAACCCCCGAAGAGTATCACCTAGGGTTGTTCACTCATTTCACTCACTCCATCTCATTGTTACCTGCTCCACTTGTCTGCTTGTCCTTTAACTCTGCCAAAACTGTTGGTTTTAGTTTTCTTCCCCGAAACAAGGTAATCTACACTACACTGGAACATTTTATTCATTGTTTCTCTGATTAATTTAACATTGTTTAAAATTTCTCTACGTGCTTTCCTGATAATTTCTTCAAAGTGATCTATTTATTTATCTGGGAGAATAAAACTAGGAATAACATTTGGCTACTAGCCCAGTATTTCACTCAAGTTTTGCTTATTGCTATAATCTTGCAATGAATTGTTTATGGAAAGCCTGAAAACACCCTTGGTTTGTTTATTTACACACCATAAACAAACACACATGTTCTAAAAGTCTTAGTAAGCTTTAGTAGCTTAAAAATGAACTGACTTTGGGGATACGATATTTTCTGACCATATGCCACGTGAGAACAGTGACTAGAAAGGAAAGAATGAACTGAGAGTTGGTACCATGAATGGCACCTTCTTGAATAAACTCAGCCAAGATATAGAATTTAATCCCACTTTCTCAATCAGGATTCTTAACCTGAATCTAATCTCTTCTTACACAAAGACCAAAGAGTTTCTACAGTTTTGTTGGTTAGATGGTGTTCTGAGCAAGAACTTTGTACAAACATGGTTTCATTATTTCCATAAAAATTGAAGTCAGTATTTTAAACACTTTCTTGCCAGTCAAACTTACTCTTATAATGTAATTAAAAGTGATAGTAATAAGCAAAAGCATCCCCAGGTCAGAGACCCCATCTTCTTACATCTTATTCCTTTCTACATACTCTGCAATCCAGTGACACTGGTCTCCTTGCTGTTCCTTGAACACAATACTCCATCTCCTGAATCTGTGCCTTTTTGCTGGTTCTCCCCCATGCCTGGGACTCTCTCCTCATCTGGATCTCTTGGCTTCCTTCAAATCTCAAAGTCTCACCTTCTGCGAAGAGCCTTTCCCAGTCCTCCTGAATCTTCTGCCTTCCCTATGAAATTTTCTCCAACTTTGCTTGCATATATCTTGTTTGGACATAGTTGTTAGCATTTTGTCTCTCCTATTAGACTGTGAACTCCTTGAGAGCAGGGACTATTTTTGTTTTTGTTTCTCCTTTTTATCCCCAGTTACCAGCACAGTGCCTACTTTAAGCATACTAGATGCTTAATAAATGCTCTCTGACCGATTTTAATTGCCTAGATGAAACCACCTTACAGAAGTGATGTCCAACAGAAGTCACTGTGGAGGGTAGTCTGAGTGAGGAACATTTTTCACCTCCTGTTCCTTTAAGGGACTGGTTGGGTGGAATTGATCATGCCAAGCTTCACCAATTGGGAGCTGTTTCAGATGCCTTCATCCCCTTTTTCACCTCTACCTTACATAAAGAGGTGGCCCTTTTCCTTACCAAGACAAATCCCTCTTTACATGCAGAAGTGATGCCGTTTCATTTGGTTTCTCTAGCAGAATGTTCTATCTTACTTTTTTTCACTAATCTTCATATATCTGCCTGCCTACTGGCTACTTTCTTACTATCTACAATCACACCCATGTCTGCCTCATCTTCAAAAAGCCCTCAACTGATGTGTCCACCCCTGCTATTTACTGTGTTCTCTCTTTTGTGACTAAACTCCTTGAGAAGACCATCTATCATTTGTACCTCCACTTCTTCCTTTTCATTCTTTTTTAAACCCTTTGTAGTTTATTCAACCAAACTGCTCTCTCCAAAGTTACTAATGATCTCTTGATTGCCAAACCTAACGGTCTGTTCTCAATCCTCATTCTTCTTGACCTCTCTGTAGCCTTTAACATTATCAATCACTCTCCTCTCCTTGATTCTCTCTTCTCTCTAGAGTTTCATTACCCTGCTCTGTTGTCTCCTGGTTCTTCTCCCGCCTTTCTGATTATCTGCTGGATCTTCATCTACTTCATGTCCACTAACCATGGGGATCCCCCAAGGCTCTGTTCTGGGCCTTCTTCTCTTCTTCCTCTAAAATAATTCACTTGGTGATGTCATCAGCTCCCATTGTTTCAATTATCATCTCTATGCAAATGACTTTCAGATCTACTGGTTCTGCCCTGATCTGTCTCTTGTCTCAACAGCCAGGCTTGCATCTCCAACAACCTATTTAGGCCTATTGAACTGGATGTCTCCTAGACATCTTAAATTCAACACGTCCAAAACTGGACTCATTATCTTTTCCTCCAAGCTCTCCCTCTACCCTCCCTGTTGAATGTACCACCATTCTCCCAGCTACCCAGACTTACAACCTAGATGTTGCCATCCTCAATTCCTCTCTCTCAACCCACCTCCAAACCACATCTCATCAGTTGTCTGAGGTCCCTTCCAACTAAAAGACTCTGATTCTATAAAATACTTTAAAAAACTGTCTCATTAATAAATAATTAGAAATGAAGTTACATTATATTTTCGTTTTTATTTTAAGTAAAAGAGAAAACAACTTGATTTGGGGACAGGGATTTGGCCTGGAATTTCATTGGTATAAAGCAGACTGAAAGACTCTCTAAACCTTCTAACGGCTGGAGCCCTTTTCTTTCCTTGACTTGAAGTTTGGCTCATTAAGAGAATTCAACAGTGACTGAATTATGACCCACTGGAACAATGGTGAATTAATTCTAATCTCTGTTTCTCCCTTCTGTTTTATTGCCACATGCAATAAGGTCCATTACGAAGGGTTTCTCTTCCATTTAAAGTTTTTCTCACTGATTATTTGCATTTCAAACAGTGGTTTACTAGATAAAAATAAGATCATTCTAATTGCATCCAGAATTTGTTTTTTGTTACTGAAAGTGAGGTGAAGGTGGGAGGGAGGGAAACCTGTGCATAATCATTATAGCAGATTCAGATGGTTGGGAATCTACCCTACAGTGTAACAGTCAACAGATGGCCTAGGTGTTCAGGGCATTCTTAAAACATTTATTTACAATCTGTATTTTTAAGCCACATGGAACTGATACCTTTATCCTAGACCAGGGATTCCTTGTCTTTTTTTATGCTGTGACCCCCTTCCCTTTAATAGTGTGGTGATGCATAAAGGACTCTTTCTCAGGATAATGGTTTTAAATGCATAAAATTAAAGAAATAGAAGAGATATTGGACAATAGTTGGTGGGCATGGCAATATCCACTAAGGGTTTTTTTTAAGGGCGCAAAACAGGAAGAGAGCCTCTGTGTGCGTGTGTGTATATATTCATACATATATGCATACAGAGACATGTCTCTCTATATATGTCAATATTTTTATCTATATTTGTATTTGCGTATTTCCATGTCATTTTCTATGACAAAGATCAGGGCTACTTTTTCATGTGAGACATGAAGAAGGAAATAGATAAAGGCATATGTGTAAAGTGAGATGAGGGAGCAGGGAGAAGGTGGAACTTTTAGCTAATTGCTTCAATTTTTTCAGTGAACTATGAGGCAAGGTTTTCAGCAAGGAGGGTTGGGGGGCAGGAGAGCCATGGAAGGACTGAGAAGAGATGTGAAGGTTTGGAAAAATCACTGTGATGAGTGGGAAAATGAATTAATTAGAGTGTTGTTAAAGGATCATCTTGTTGCAGTGAGGACCTAGCTGAGATTATGCAGCATAAATCTGTGGCAGACCTGGTGAGCATGGTCAGGGATTTTTCTCTAGCTTCATTCAGTGGCATGTGACTAGGACTGAAAGAGGCAGATGGTTATAGCAATCCAAAGTCAGAGTTTGGCAAAGCATGACTTGCAATAGAAAAGAGGAGAAAGGGATTTGAGTGTGGTTGAACTTCTTCGCCGTGGCATTGATAAAGGGAAAGTGTAGCTGGTAGGGGTGATGGCCTGGGAAAGAGCTGAGGAGTGGAAGGATTAATGGCCATGGGGAGGACAAAAAGCAAGGTTGTGTTGTAAGGCCCAGGGAAAAATGAAATGATAAAAGATTTTACTCAGATAAAGGAAATCTGGAGTTCAAGAACGGAGAAATGGTTAACACTTACGAGTGATGGCAAACTCAAGGGTATAATGATCTCCGTGTAGCTGAAGTAGAATGGAAGAACAGGTCATAGGAACTGAGTTGATTGAGGAATTGGGAAATTAGGGTAGTAGAACAAGCATTAATATGTATATTGAAATTTTCTAGAATGAGGGTAGGAATTTGGGGTAGAGAGAAAGACTGAACCAAGTATTGAACTCATTGAGCAAGGACGGATAATGTGGGGAGATGGCACACAAGATAATAGCTAACAGGATCTGAATCAGGTGATAATTTTGGATAGCATGAACCTCAGATGAGGAGAGACTGCTTAGCAGTGGCGGTAGGACAACCATGAAGTGACAACCCTAAAACAAGGAGTTATCACAATTCTCCCACCGCAATCAGTGAGTCAGGGTAGGAATGAAAGCGCAGTCAGTCCTGGATGCGATGTTATCAGGAGGGAGCCAGGCTTCAGTGAGAGGCAGAAGATGGAAAGAAATGAAAAAGGAAGATGAAATAAAGTTGAATTGTAGATCAGGCACTCTAGAGAGCACTATGGAAGGAGAGGGCCTCTCTGAAGAGGGACATTTTTTTGGGGGGGATGTAGGGTTAAGGGGGTTAGGAGCAAGGGAATGGGCAGTTGGGGTTTGTACATCAGCAGTCAGGGATTCAGAATCACTGGAATGAGAAGAATATGAAGAAGTATATGCTAACCACTGGGGAATGAATTCAGACTGAATTCATCAGTGACTGAGGTCAATGGGTACAGGTGACTATAATGTTCAAAGTTCTTCCTCGAAACCCAAATTCATGGAAGGTAATAATACTATGTCTCAAGAAGCCCAGGGTGGGGTGTTTCACACCAAGCAGGAGCAGGCAGATGTATGGCTCAGGGCAGCCAATTCAGGAGGCAGGAGGAATCAACTGGAGGTAGACCAGAAACAGAAATAGGGGTTGGGATCTACCAGAGACCTCCTTCCAAGATGACAACTAATGCACAGAATAGTATAGGTCATAGGTTTATAGATTTAACACAGGAAGGGAGCTTAGATTTCGTCTAGTCCACGCCTACATCTTCCAATTGAGGAAACTGACCCTTAGTCTCCCAGTTAGCAATTGATTGATTCACTCATCATCCATTGATTCAACATACTCCATTCACAATGTGCTATAGTAGGCAATGAAGAAAACACAAAATTTAAATAAGAAATGGTCCCTGCCCTAAAGGGGTTTACAACCTAGTAAGAATGATTAGACACCTAAACAGATAAACTTAATACCAATTAGAATATAAGCACATAAAGAGTCCTTGTGGAGTACACAGAGGTTCAGAATATTAGATGAAAAATCTGCAAACAAATATATCATTGTATGAGGGGAGCTGATTTTAAAGTATTCTATCAATCTTTTAGTACAAAGAATTGTCATTCTCTAGTCCTGTTTTTTACATTTGGGTTTTTTGAAGCGAGAAATATCTATAACCTTAATCTTTTGGATTGGTAGTCAGGGTCCATATAGAAATGTGTCACTTTTCACAAACATGCCAATAGATACATTACTTATTGATGGTTGAGAAAACATGAGTACTCAAAGAGTTGCTTTTCCCATAATCAGAATAATCTAGGGACAATAATGAAGATAGTGATGAATAAAAATGGAATTAATCTGACAGACTACTATTAGCATTCATTCATTCATTCAAGAAATTATTATTAGGTATCTATTTTATGAACAACCCAGTGCTAGGCACTGAGATACAAAGAAGAGTAGCACATGGTCCTTGTTGGAGACTTCTTTGGACAGGGGATAATGTATCATGTCATGAGTCACATACTATTTGAGAACTAAGTGGGAGACTTTTTTTTCTTTTATATGCTATTAGTCTCTTTCAAAGTCATATTATCAAAAGGTCTTTCAAGCACTTATCAGTGACCTCAGACAGGGAAAGAAAAAGAGACATTAATGTGATCAGCAGAATTAGGTGACTTTTCCTGAAGCCCAATTTCCAGTGATACCCTCTGCATGATAGCACTAATCCCTCACTCCTGGAAGTGTCCTGGCATCATAAAACTTTGGCCAGCTTGCAGAATGGAGATGGTTTTATCCCAGTGGTCCTCTATGTAAATCACAGATTCACAACACCTTGGAATTTGAAAGGACAACATCTCAGCTAGTGCAAACTATACCCAGAACAAGACTTTTTTAGTTCCTTAGAAAAGTTCACCTCACTTTACTCCAAAAGACTACTTTTAATATTCAACACATAAGTGACTTAGTGGAATAGAAATGCTCACATTAACATCAACATGAGAACTTCACGCCCATTTAAATGGTTTGGTGTTTTTCCTTTTGTAATATAAATTATGTGAACAATTTAGGGCCCTCAGCCAGTCCTTTTGTTAAGATGTGGTAGAGAGGAGATATTTGGTGCCATTAGTTTTGAGCCTGGGTGGAGAGATTCCCTCCCTTATCCCACACTTTGCTGGGCATGTTGCCTAGAACAGCAAAAAGTACGTTTATCCAAAGGGTCCCATGGGGGGATCCAAAGCGCAGCCTGGATATTAGCTAAGGTTAACCAGTTGCAGCTGTGGGAAGCATAGGTCACGTGTGTGAACATTTATTAAAAATAAAATTAGGAATTTACCAAGTTCATGCAGGGTGACAGGTAGGGGGAAGGGGGCATACAATTCTTAAGCTTTAAAATCCAATACAAGTGACTCGGATAAATTAATAGCCTAGTAACTTTTAGGGGGATACAGTATATACATTAAGTATAATACTTTATCCCCCCATTAATATAGTTAAATTCAGTTATAAAAATCTTCACAATAAGAAGAAAGTCGAGAGTATTAACAAGCCTTCATTATTTGAAATAAGAATGTTTCAAACATTGAATGTAAAAACAAAATATATATGCTCTGGTACTTAGGATGTTTAATCAGCTGCATTAAGACTCATGTGAAGAAACTAATCTGTAGGGCAGCATTCCATTATTCATTAATTCAATAAATATTTATTGTGTCTAATTTGGGTCAACTAGGTGGTGCAGCAGATAGAGAGTTGGGCCTAGAGTCAGGAAAACCTGAATTCAAATTTGACCCCAGACATTAGCTGTTTGACCCTGGCAAGTCACTTAACCCCCTTTGCCTCAGTTTCCTTATCTGTAAAATGAGCTGGTGAAGGAAATGGCAAACCACTCCAGTATTTTTGCCAAGAAAACTCCAAATGGGGTTATAGAGAGTCAAACATGACTGAAATGAAATAACAATAAACAATAACAATAGTGTCTACTATGTGCTAAGTGCTGGAGGTACAAAAATAGGCAAAAGGCAGTCCCTGCCCTCAAGAAACTTACAATCTTAATGTCTCACAAATCAAATGGTACTTAAAGAGCAGAAGAACAAAGAGTAACTTAAAAGAAAATGTAAATAAAAACCAAAACCACATTCACAGTCAAAAAAGTCTGATCTCAACAACCATTTTCTTCTAGCCTTCTACTGAATTTTCAAAGAAAGGTATAGTTATAGCATATGAATTCTTTCTAATTTCAGTTCCAGAATTCTGGGACTCAAAAGGACCTCAGAGATTCTCTGATTCCTCCTCAGCAGCTGAGAGCCAGGGAAGAAGCACTTCCAGCCCCCACTACCCCCAGAAATCCATAGACTTAAGACACTGAAGAAGAAATGAGCTCTATTCTGTAGCATTTTAGATTAACGGGTGCATAATTTATCACAGAAGTGATAGATTAAGAATCCTCAAGGAGTCAGTCAACCTATTTTCAGTGAATAAGGTTGTAATCTTGACACAGAAGAGGTTGGTGGCCTTGCCATTTGCCTTTCATAGGTAAGCTTTCATTTTCTTGTTGGGAGCAAGGCCACTTTCCTGGTCATTTCAATACCATATAGCTAAGTGAATATTAACTTCCTGCTCTCATTTCCCTTTCTTGCTCTCCTTTTATGTCTTTTTCCATCTGAATGTAAGTTTCTTCAGGGCAGGGACTGACTTGCTTGCATATATTTATATTCCTAGCACTTAACGCAGTTCCTGGCACATAGTAAGCACTTAATAAATTATAACACACACTGTCTCTCTCTCTCTCTCTCCGCCCCGCACCCTCTCTCCTCTCCTCTCCCCATCTCTCTTTCTCTGTCTCTATCCCTCTGCCCCCATCTCTCTCCCTCCCTCCCTCCCTCTTGTCTATTTCTCTGTCTCTGTCTTTCCCCTCTCCCCATCTCTTTCTCCGTCTCTATCCCTCTGCCCTCATTTCTCTCTTCCTCCCTCCCTTTTGTCTGTCTCTGTCTCTCTCATTGATCTAGATATTTATTCTATCTAGATTTAGAACTAGAAAGAACCCTAAAATCTAATACCTTCCCTTTAGAGATAAAGAATGGAAGTCCTGAAAGACTAAATGATTTGCCCAAGGTCACACAGGTAGTAAGCAGCTTGGCCAGGATTGGAATCCAAGTTCTTTGCCTCCATTTTCAAGCTTCTATTGCTTCACTGTGATGCATCTGTTTCTATGGGTAGAAGCTTAAGGTCACAGAACCAAAAGATTTGGAGTTAGAGCAGGACAAAAACTTAGAGATCATCTAGGATAACATATCCATTTAACAGATGAGGAAACTAAAGCCTGATGATATTATGGGTTCATCTCTCAGTTAAGATTCTATTGTCCTGCTTTGAGAATATTTTCAGATTGTAACTACTGGGCAGGAACAAGTAAAGATACTAGTGGGGGGCACTAAGAAGAATATAAACTAATATACTATTCAGAGGGATCTCAAGAGGACCCTCTGACATTCTTGGACCATGCATCTTCTGTTCACTAGTCAATTTAATAGGCATGAAGAACCTACTGTGTTCAGATCACTATTGTAGTTGAATGTACAGAATTTAGATGAAATTCCTCCTCTACCCTCACTGAAGGCAGCTTGTGGCACAGAGTATCCTCTGAGACTTGAATCACGAAAACCTGATTTTAAATCCAGTCTCAGACACAAGCTGTGTGACCCTGGGCAGGTCATTTAACCTCTGCTTCAGTTTCCTCAATTAGAAAATAGAAATAACAATAGCACCTACCTCCCAAGGTTGCTGTGAAGATCAAATTAAATAATATTTGTAAAAAGTGCTATTTGCTAAGTGCCTGGCACATAGTAGGCATTATATAAATGCTTTGTTCTTCCCCTCATGGAGCATATAGATCATTTAGAAGATATGATATAGACCAAGATAGATATTCTTCATGACATTGTATGCAAACCTAGTGAGAGAGACTCTTATGGTATAAGAGATTGAGGTGTGTTTTAGCAAGATTTCTTACTTTTCTTGGCTTAGGCTCTGCTACCCAAGGAAACTTGGAAAAATTTCTAGAGAGTACATATGGTACATGTTGCAAACACACAGCTCATAATAGTATAGAATAAAGTTTTATTATGGTAGAGGGAGAAAAAAAACCCACATTGAGAAGCTCTAATAAGCAATCATCTCCCAAAGACCTTTGTAAAATTCACAATTACATTTCCAAATGCATGGATTTTGTTCCCACTGCTGGTCCCAAACAACTGTTCCAGAAATTGCTTCTCTATTGGTGGCTTCAGATACTTTTATTACCTTTACTTTTCCCTATGTCCAGGAGGTGACTTGGTCGCTGCCCACTAGGATCCTTCTACTGCTCTCTGCTAGTGCGAATTCTTCTACCAGAAGGTGGATTCAGGTACTGTTCTATCAGCAACATGATTGTTTCTTGACAAGGCAGGCAAAAACTCTGTTGTTCAGTTGTGGTCTTCACTTGATAGTAAAGGGAGAAATCTCAAGAGTTGCCCTTATCTGGTACGAATTACCAACCTCATTGCAGCGTTAGAGTTTTCTTGTTTCAGAACCAGACCGAGTTTTGTTGAGTCTGTTCCTATGATTATTCCCAACAGCTCCTGAACACACACAGCAAATTGCTCCAAAACAGAAACTATTATGCCCTGGTTTCTTTCATGATACCTCTTATCAGGAACTCGATATAATTCTACAACTCTGTATCCTGGATGGAGAAGTAGTTAAGTATTGGTTTGCTTTAACAGAATGGATAAGCTTTAAGATGAAAAGCATGAAGCTGAAAAGATCAAAAGTTAATTCAGAGTGAATGGGATAACATGGTAGAATTCACTGTATTTTCACTTCTTCCATATACTCAAATAGTTGTATATTGTCTTCCCTCTGTATCTCAAGTGCTTTTAGCTTCATTCTATATTTGTTGGATCCAGTGGACTAAAACACTTCAAGATATCCCGTGATCAGTGATCCATTGTTACGTGTGCCCTTACAACTGACAAAGTTTGCACACAGTTTGCTTGAGTTGTCCTGCCTGCTGCTCTAGGTAGCAGTGTACAAACCAAGAAAGGTAAGAAACCTTTCCAAATTGTACTTGGATCCATTGTGCCATAAGAGTCTTCTCATTAAGTTTACACAGAATATCACCTGGTGGCCAGCTTTCTCTTGCTAAGGCTCATTTCCCTGAACTTAGGCTGGGGCAGTACTTGGACAAAGAAGAGGCTGTCGACAGGTTCATATTTCAAGTTTTTCGTAAGCCTGCTAGATGCTGACACAGTTTGAGTCCCACTGGACCTCTGAATACTGGGGTTATCTACATGCCCTGATCAGGTATCATAGGACAGTAGTGGAAATGGGTAAAATATATACTTGGTAAAAATACATGCCACTAAAACTCTTTGCCAAAGACTTCAAAATGTCAAAAAGGAACAACATCAAATCCCTTCAATTTAGTGTCCAGAAAGGTGCAGAACTAGAAGTCATTTCACTATTAGAGTTTTGGACCTAAAGTTTCCTCACTAATTCTGAGTAAGTAATGAAAGATATGGAGAAAGTCAATTATTGTTCAAGTAGAAGACAACCTAATGATTAAAAGCACAGAATTCCCTAGAGGGGTGGCAGATAGACAGGAAATTGTTATGAAGTAGCAAATGTAATCGTTGTAGTTAACAGAGAGGGTAAAGTATACCAACCCGAACTCCAAACTTTAACAGTTAACCTCCAAACAGCTAACATTTACACAGTGTTTTAAGGCTTGCCAAGTGCTTCATTTAATCCTTACAAGAATCTTGGGAGATGGGTGCCCATCCCCACTTTACAGACGAGAAAACTGGAGTTAAGTGATTTTCCCCAAGGTCACACAACTAGAAAGTACTCGAGGAAGCATTTTAAGTCAGGTCTTTCCGATTCCATGGCCAGTGTTCTATCCATTATGACATCTAGCTGTCTAAAGAATTGTGTAAAGCAACACTATACTGAGGTAACAGACAATAAGGCTTTCTTCATTACATTTCTGTAAACACATGTTTAATGCCATAGATAACAACTAGACTGGTCTAAACTGCAATTAGAGTGTTTCCCAAATTATCCAGGATTCAGTTTTTAATTATATACAAGTAATACCCAGGGTAAAACATTCTGAGATGTTCTCACAAACAGAATAATTATACATTAATCTTAAATATTTCCCACCTAATAATGTGGAAAAAAATGATTTTTGTTCCAATAAAGTAACATAGATGAAAGTGTAGATTAGGTTAGTTAACAAGCTATATTTAAGCTGAAAATTGCTAACAACCCCCACTCTCATAAAACTTCAAAAAATGAGGTAGAATTGAGAGGATATGAAATGTAGGGAAGGCAAAGGAAAGGAAATCATTGTTTGGGGTCCCTGGGGAATCCTTCTGAAACTGGGCATCCTTTGAAGACTTTTCAAAAAAGTAAATTTATAAGATTGATGACTAATGGTATATATATATGGTGCCCTTGTTTTATGGGTAATCTGATTTTTTCATTAGTCACCTGTGACAATACTGTAAAATGGACTTGAAATGGCCTATACTGAATTCACATTGGCTAGTCTGCTAGACATATGGGCCTCCAGATGAAGCATATGATCTGATTTGAATTTTCTTCAATAGGGATCAAGCTAGGGGCAAACCTGTGATTTTACTGCAACAAGTAACTTCCAGCTGATGAAATTCTCTCAACCAATGAAGATTGACACTGTCTCTACAACTTGGAGTCTTAGAAAGCTGGCTAGAGCACTGAAAAGTTAAGTAACTTAGCAAGTGTCATCCAGTCAGAAGCAAGACCTGAACCCAGGTCTTCCTGGCTTGGAGGCAGGCTCTTTGTCAATAACACCTTGCTATCTCTCATTATTTTTATTTTTTTATTTAGTATTTTATTTTCCCCTTAATTACATGTAAAAACAATTTTAACATTCTTTTTTTTTTCAAATTTTGAATTCCAAATTCTCTTCCCCCTCCCGTTAAAAGGCAAGCAATTTTACATAGATTATCTATGTGTAGTCATGCAAAATACATTTCCAACTGATTATTTTTTTAAAAAAATGTTTCTGTGACAGAAGTTTGTTGACTTGTTGAAGTTTATGAAGGGAATGTTTTCAGTCAAATTATATTATCAAAGTGCTTTACAAAATTTCAGGAAGACAGCATGTGGTAGACCCTGCAATTTCATATTCATGCAAAAGAAGAATTCTGTGTAGAATTGACTATGAATAGACTATGTAGAAAAACAGCAAAAATTGGCAATCTGTTAGTCACATTGCAATGTCCGTTCTAGACTTTCCCAATTTCCCTCAATGTTTCCTTAAGACCCAGACTAAGGAATAGTGTGAGCTCTGAAGCCTAAGTAGAAAGGAAAACAAAGAGTCACTTTTGAAGATAGTAAGATGATTGTATTCAAATGTTGCTCAACTCTTTGAACTGCTGCAATGTGGAAAGCTGCTTTCAAGGTCAATGAAACATCACGATATGTTATGCTCTGCTTCATTTTATCGAATAAGCAGAAATGTAAGAGATCTTTAAAGTTGTTTCCTGGGCATTCCCAGCTTCTACAAGAGTCCCAAGGATACATCTGCCCTAACTTCACATGTGTGCTGTGCACATAATTGGGACTCAATTTTATTGACTGACTACATCTGATTTGCATTCATCACAAACCATTCAAAAATGCTTTTATTTTAAGGTCAAGTTTACCCACCACAAATGAGTGAGTGCACAAAATGGGGGCCACAGAACTCCAGCTATTTCATGACCCACTCTATGGATCTGGAGTTCCCTCTTCTATTACCACTGATGGAGAAGGGGAAAATTCCTTTTACAGAAAGCTGGGTTGTTGGCTCCAACCTCCTTTTCCTAACTCACTCCCATTTTCTCTTCCTTGAAAAGGGTCTGAAAAAGTTCTCCTATTTGGGACAAACTGCAACTCTCTCACATATTCCAGGATCTTTATTTCCCAGATACTTCTGCAATCTGGGAAATTCTCAGGGCATTCACTCAATCAGTTTCTCTTTTGCTATTACAATTGTCTCCCATTATTCACTCAAACAGTTCAAATACGCTAAAACTCTAAAGGGGAATTCACGGTAACTTTTCTATTGAGTTTATTTTTCCTAATTTCAGGCTTTCACAGTTCTGATTCTCTGGTACATGATTAGATGGGAAGTAGGATAGATCTAGAGTGTGATGGAATCTAAAAGCTCATATGGTTCAGTTTTCTCATTTTGTATTCAGGGAAACTGAGGTCCAGAGAAGTCAAGTGAGTACATGTGCTAAGATTCAAACTCAGAACAGTGTGGCAGAACTGGTCATTGAACTCAAGATGTGGGACTCCTAAGTTCAGCATTCTTTCCACTGAAACCTGTTGCTACCACACGTGATGTATGGGACCATGGATCACTTGGCCAGAAGCTTTCTATCCTATCATCTAATGGATGGTCTAGGTGGTACAGGAGATACAGGAGACAGGAAAATCTGAGTTCAAGACCTGCCTCAGGCATTTACCAGCTGTGTAACTCTGGTCAAGTTACTTAAATTCTGTCTGCCTCAGTTATCTCATCTATAAAATGGAGATAATAAAAGCAGCTACTTCTCAGGGTTGTGAGGATCAAATGAGATAAAACTTTTATAGTGCTTTACAAACCTTCAGGCATTATATAAATGCTAGTTATTATTATTATCATTATCTCATTGTTTATCATTATCTTCCCTTGTAATTCTATCATCCAAAAGGAAAAAAAAAGGTAGCTGTGGTGGATATTTCTCCAATAATATGCTACCACCTAGGAGAAGTCCCTTACTTTATTCTCTTTAGTTTTTCCTTTTTGGCTGTACCCTCACAGCCTTCTTCACCTAACCCCTACATCTAAAATTGGGCTTGTGGTAATTGTGGTCCTAATGCTTTTTCCTCCATATTATAGGTAATTTCTGATTAGTTATTCATAGTCTCATATAAGCACAACTTTTATCCTTGCTAGTCAATTTCCAGGCTATGCACAGAGACTTGAAATGATTTATGGTCTAGCTCCTATCTTTTTCTAATCAATCAACAAATATTTATTAAGCATTTACTATGTGCCAGGCACTGAGCAAGGTGCTGGGGATACAAGTACAAAGACTGAAATAATCCCTACTCAATAGAAGCTTACATTCTGATGAGGGAGACAATAAGCACATAAATGTATAAATAAGTAAGTACAGCATAAATATGAAGTTGATAAATTCAAATATATATAAGGTAATTACTGGAAGCAACTTCAAAGACAAATGCCTAGGTTCTTCTGAAGGTTTTTGCCTTGTTACTGAGACTGCAGGTTAGGTTTATATATGTGTGTGTGTGTGTGTGTGTATACACACATACATATACACACATATTCATATACACATATATATACATACACATATACATATATACACATATACCTCTATACACACATACATATACACACAGATACATATATACATACGTACACACATATATACATACAGAGAGATAGAGAGAGAGGAATTTTTTCATTTTTAAAGAAAAGATGATACTGAGCCAGTAATACAGAAACCAGTCAAGAATTAAGAACTTTTATCTCTCTAATGGGGAAGTCAGAGGGATTACCAAGAATGTAGTGTAGTGGTGTGTACCCTGTGGACATAAAAAAAATACCTCTTCCCTCACTGGTATTACTTAAAATGGTATTACAAAAATACACAATACACATACACATGTGTGTGCATGAATATATGTATATATAAATAGAAAGAGAAAAGAAGAGAAGGGAAGGGAAAGGAAGGGGAAGGAAGGGGAAGGGAGAGAGAAAGAGGAGAGAGGAAGTCAGTTCTTATTACTAAAATTTTCAGTATTTAATAAGTTATTTTGTAGACAAAGTAAATCAAATAGGTTTGCATCACAATCACCATGATGTTCAACAACTAATCTTTCTAATATTTTAAATGAATCATTAGTGTAAAGAAAATTGAGGTTGAATTCTTTGTTAGTATAGAGGCTAGTTTTGGTTTATTTTTTTTTCTAGATGAAACAGAACACACTTTAAAACTTACTTCGAAATGTTACAGTTGAAATTTAGAAAAAAAGATACTATCGACTGTATCAGTGTCTAAGTCAGCATACACTGAGCAGTACATTGTAGAGATACAAGAATGGGGTGAATGGGAGAAAGATGTCTCAATGTCCTACTGCATGGTAAGGAGTTCTAAAAATCTTCATGGTCAACCAGTAAGTCTGATTCTGCTGCCCACACAACAAAAGTGACAAGTGTTGGGAACTTTGGAACGCCCCTTTTCCCAACATCCATTCATGGTTAAACTCTCCTAGGAGCCATTCTGGCTGTGTTTGTTGTAATGGGGTGCCAGGGAAGGTCTTTTTGATCTATCTCCTTCTGACACACTCCTTACTTTAATTCTGTCTTAATTTCATTTTTATAGGCACGTTTTTTCCTTTTTATTCAATACTGTCTTGATTAAACAAAAGTAATTCATTTGAACAGAATTAGTATTGGACGGCAGAACCTTCAGATTAGCTGCCAATAGTGTTTCTCTCCAATCTGTCCTCCATACAGTGAGACATTCCTGAAGTGGTACAATAGATAGTATGTTGAACTTGAAGTCTGGAAGATCTGGGTTCAAATTCTGCCTCAGTAATTTCCTAGCCGTGTGACCCATAGGCAGGCCAATTAACTTCTTGGCCTTAGTTTCCTCATCTGTAAAATGAGGATAATAATAGCATTTACTTCATAGGGTTGTGGTGAGTATCAAAAAAGGTGTTTTGCAAACTCTAAATAGCTATATAAATGCTGCCTATTAGCAGAGCATGGCTCTGACTGTCACTTTCTAGTTTTAGAAATCTCCACAGCTCCCTATTGCCTCTATAATCAAATATAAACTTTTCTTTTGGCATTTGAAGTACTTCATAATCTGTTTCCAATCTTTTTTTGCAGAATGATCTCACTCGACCTCACGCATTGTAGAGTCCAACCAAACTGATTTACTTGTTGAATCCATTACGTGACTTTCTATCACCCACCTCCATGTGTTTGCTCAGGCTAGTTTCTGTGCTTTTCGGTATGTCCTTTCTCCTCAGCCCCACCTACAGTGTGTCATCATCCTTTTTAAAATATGGCACCAGAAACTGAACACAATACGCCAGTTAGGCTTGTACCAGGGCAGAGCACAGTGGGACTATTATCTCTCTGCCTTAGGACACAATCCTTTTATTAATGCAACTTAAAACAATATTAGATGGTTTGAGCTGCCACATTACATTGTTGACTCACACTGAGCTTTCTGTCTATCAAAACCCTCAGCTTTTTTTCATGATCCATTGTCTCATTCTGTATCCTTTATTTGTATAGTCACAGAATTAACATTTATTCCTATTAAATTTCACCTTAGGAAAGGCAGTTTAGCCTAGTAAATGGAAGGTTGACCTTGTAGTTAAAAAGACCTTGGTTTAACTTCTGCCCTTTGATACATATTGCATGACCTTAAGCAAATTACTTAACTTCTCAGTAACCTAATGAGACTACAAATCAGAGAAGAGCTCAAGATCTCCCTCAGCATTTCCACAATAGGACTTCCATATGCTGATAAAAACCATATCTCTAGATCAAAGTCAGTTTCATTTTATTAACAATTGGTCTCCTTGAGAGGATGGTGTATGGATGATTCTTTTGGATGCTGATTCTTTCATGTAGTACACATAACCCATCCTTCCTAGTATTGTGTTATCTGCAAATCTGGTAAGCATTCTGTATGCCTTCATTCAAATTGCTGATTTAAAAATAAAGAAGTTGTAATGTTATAATGGAAAAGCACTAGATTTAGGAGACCTGGATTTGAATTTTGGTTCTACCACTTACTAGCTGTTTGATCTGGACCAAGTCATTTAAAATCTCTGGGCTTCTCTTTCCTCAGCAATAAAGTGAAGCAGTTTGACTTCAGGGCATCTTAAACTTTTTCCACTTGTGACCCCTTTTCAAGTTTCAGCAGCGTTCATTGGCATTGAGAGGCATGATGGCATACGCAATGCAAAGTGTGCATGCTGTGTTTTCGGTACCAAGGCTGCAGTGAAGTTGTATGATGCAATACGGGAAATTGCTGTAAGAAACACCTCGGATTCATTATGCATTTGATTTTCAATTAATTTTTGGTCATTGCACATTCAGAAATCTTTTACTGTCCTGCAGTTTACTTGTCGTAGTCGAGATCTTGACTAGCTTCTTTGCTGATTTTCTGCACTATTCCCTAAGTAAATTCATATTGTCTATAATTCATATTGCCTCCTCTTCACCAATGCTCATTTAGTTAATTGTTTTTATCTTTTTGCTATAGAAAACCTTTTTTTAAAATTACTGTATCAAATACAGTGGCAACAGCATATCCTTGTTTTGCTGGGAAATTTTACTGGGAATTTACTGGGAAAGTTTCCAGTGTTTCATGATTGCAAATAATGCTGGCTTTTTAGCTCTACTCCCCATTCTTTCTGATTAGATTTTGACTACAATATCAGAACTTAATTCTGAAGAATCTCCCATCCCCCTTGACCCTACTTTCTTCATAGAATCTAGGCATTTCCCAAATCTAAGATTCACTTTATACTTTGCTCTGTGTTCCTCTTTCTTATTTAATTACAATCTGTATTACCTGGCCACTCCTGCTAAGGTTCCTGTAATTTTAATTAGCCAATCAGTTCCTCCTTATTGTTAGAAAAGACACATTCTTAAGGCAAAAAAGTTCATTTTATTGGACATGCAAGGAATGTCACAATAAGGAATAATCTAACGTAATACAGAAGGGCACCAAGAAAAACCCCTTGATTTAAGTTCTTATAAAGGTAGTAACTCTTTCCTGATTACAAATAGAACTCTTTCTTCTGAAGTTCATGAGAACTTTTAAGAATATTTTCATTCATGATTTCTAGGCTAAACAAAGGTGCTGGTATGTGGACAGCTATTCCATAGTATTTTCAACCTGCTATTTGAGTCACAGGACCATATATCTAGAGGTGGAATGGACCTGAGAGTCCACCTAGATCAATTACCCTATTTTACATTTGAACTACCTTAGGGCTAGAAAAGTTAACTGATTTGCTAGGGAGTTAGTGGTAGGGTCAGGATTCAAACTTAGTTGCTGTGAATCCAAGTCAGCCCTCTTTGTCTCACACCAATCTGAAATTTTCATATGTAATGATATGAACCAAATGTGAAAAATCTGGTTTTCCACAGCATGCCAAATATTATCATACAAATCTAATGCAAGGAACTAATATGATATTATAGACTATTATTATCTTTGGGTATAATTACCACCCATATGCACACAGGGCAGGATTTGAACCCGGGTCTTCTGGTTGATAAAGAGATAGACTCCACTTAGATTTTGCATGGCTATACTATAATTTTAGGATTTAGAGACAAATAGAACTTTTCTATTGAAGGCATGCTCTGTAACAGTGAGAGGGATGCATTAAATGTCACTTTGAATGTAAAGAACATGATTTAGTGTCTAGTATGACCTGATCTAGGCTTTAACAAGGCTGTTTAAAATGAAGTTGTACTATAATATATCCTAGAAGAAGATGCTTTGTTTACTTAGCTGTTTACTTAGCATCTCTACATCACAAATTTTCTCTCTCTCTGTCTTTTTCTCTTTCTCTCAATAAAGGCTGCAGACATACTGCTTCAACTTAAAGAAAGCTTAGTTTTACTTTCAAATCTGACTTTTAAATGAAATCATCCATCTACCTGTTCAGAAAGGGATGGCATCACTTTTCCTGATGGTTCATAGTATTTCACAAGCACAGACACATCAAAAAACATAATTACTTCCCTATTAGTCATCTTCATAAATCATCTTTATAGCACTTCATAACTTAGAAGTAGGACCAGTGGATATTTATGGAAAGGACCAGGTAATGGTTCATAGAAGACACAAAAATGGCTTCTTTCCTTTTCAGTAGGGGCATTATGGCTGAGAGGAAGTGGATCTGGTCTAGGGCACAGTTTCTCAGCAGCATTTAACATAAGAAAAAGTGAGCAGGTTGCTACAGCACTATATTTTGCCAAAGGCGTTTCATTCCATGAGTCATCTAAAGTTTAGTGCGTTTTTTTTAAAAACTTCTGTTTGATCCAAAGACAGCACTACTAATCAACTTTGGTCTAGGCTTGACACATCTTTAAATTGGGGAAATTAGGCAGTGTTTTAAGGCATGAAGTGACTACAGAAAGGCAGACCCAAGCATCCATGTTGGTGGTCTTAACAGTGAATGTAGATTGCTATACAACTGATTCAGAGGTAATTATAATAACAATAGTAATAGCTCACATTTACATAGCACTTTTAAGGTAGTAGAGGTATAATTATCCCCATTTTATGATTTAGGAAACAAACTCAAACAGATTACATTTGGATTGTCCAAGGTCATGCAGTTAGTAAGCATCATAGCTAAATCTCAAAGACAAGTCCACAATCTCACACTGCCTCAATGAGCAGTAGTAATTATGATGGTGGCAAAAATGAAGGAATGGGCCGTGAGGTTGTTTAGTTTAATGACTATGTAGAGAGAAGGTCTTAAATTTGTCCAAGTAAGGAAACAGACATAGGGATTAATGGATGCCTTTTATTACTGACAAAGGTTAAATGTGCCTCAAAATTCCCATTGTAACAGATATTTTAATTTGTCAGTCAGCAGAATTCTAAGTTCATATATGATTGGCCAGTTCCTATTTAAGTGTAATTTGAAAGATAGATGTAAAGTAGACATCTAAAGTAGTCTGAGCCAAATAGGAAAAAAAGAAACCTGACCAACAAAAGCTTCTCTTGGTAGAAATATCTTCCTAATTGAGCAAGGCTATTTGATCCTAGCAGATGGGTCAAGATTCATGTATTCCAAGAAAACTTACCTGACTAATCCCCCCATCCAATGATCTTTCATTCCCTTTGTTTTCCCTGAGTGTGTATTCCCCAAGAGTCTATAGCTTATTATCATACACTTCTTTATATGCTGCCTGGTATTTATTCTCTGGTTGTTTCCAATGGCTCCCTATAACTGATAAGATCACATATAAACACCTTTATTTGGCACTTGAAATTCTTTACATTCTGATCCCTCCTGTCTTTCCAGTCTTTATTAACTTTTTAACATATTACTCCTCCTCTACATATTCTATAACCTAGCCATACTGGCTTTCTTGCTATTCTTCACATAGGAAACTCTATGTTTTCCTTCCTTTGTACCAGCTGTCCTGCATGCCTGGAATCCTCTCCCTTCTAACCTCAGCTTTCTTTAGGACTCAGATCAAGTTCCATCACCTTCAAGAGACCTTTTCTTATTCCCACTGCTGTTAATGCTTTCTCCTCTAAGGCCAACTGCCATCTAGTCTGTATTTGTCATGTATGTACTAACATATACAAATATATACATCAATATATTGCACTAAGACTTTTGGAACATCCTGTGTGTATAACACACATGTATGTATCTGTGTATACTCATACATACACTCATATATATATACACACATATATTTGGATATATATGGGTATATTATACATATACATACATATATATGTGGGTGTATGTGTGTGCATGCGCACACACTCTCCCCATTAGAATATAAAGTCCTTGTGGGCATGTGTTCTGGGGCTGTTCTTGATTTTTCCTTGTATATCTAGTGCTAAGCACAGCACCTGATGTATAGTAAGTGATTAAGAAATTCTTGTGACTTGATTGATGTGCATGTATCTCATCTCAATTGGATTATACACTCTCCAAAAAGACTATTTCTTCTACTGTTTTCATAACTCCCACTAAAGACAATTAAGACAATGCTGTACAAACACATGGTACTCAATAAACATCTATGGAGTGTATGAATGAACACATATAAATCCAAAGACTGAAAGTTTACTGTTCCAAAAAATATTTCAGATAAATGTTGTTTTTCATGAAGTTTAAAGAAAAATCAACAACAGGTCATAAGTACAAATTGTAAAGTCAATAAAAATCTATTATGCAATGGTATGTGTTCAAGGAAATAATTGTAACATGAAAGCATGGAACTGTTATAGGCTGACCATAAACAAAAAACTAATACCACTTAACAGAGTATTTCTTCTTTAACCACTCTTTTCATCCTCTTTTAACCCCTTTGAGCCTTTTTTTTAGATTTTTTTTAGTCAAAATAAACAATTCAGTCAGATGGTTGAACAATTATTTTACTACCTAAAATCATTTTTATCAAATACACAGGTGTCATGAAAACAAATCTATTGATTTTAACAGGATGTACTATGAAAAATAAAATAGAATTACCTCTGAGTAATTTGGTGAAAGATATTTCCCATTGTACTTGGCAATGCTCTGCAGAATTTTCAAGGCCTTTTCTCCTTTCTTCCGAGTGATTAGCCATCTGGGAGACTCAGGAACCACCCTGGCAAAGCGAGGAAGTTGATGAAGTATGTCTAGACTTTTCAAAATTTTGATATTTATGCTTTATTTTTTTTCCTCTCTTCAAATGAGGTCTTGCCATTGGCTAAAAAACCAACCAATCAAAAACCCAAAATGCAAACTCTGAAGATTCTGACGGTCAGGTAGCAAGTAGGTTAAGGAAAATTTCATTGGCTGATATTTCCTACCAGCTTATATTTGGAAAATCATACTTTTTTGATGACTTTCTGATGACACACTAAATGATAAAGCATTTGATAAATTCTATAAATTGAAGAAACTCAAGGAAATGAAGCAGTCTTATCTCCCTATCCTTGTCTCTCCAAGAAGGAAAGCTTGAAGAAGTGGATCAGAGTGAATCTTTAATAATTAATAATTAGATAAACTATTAATAATTTATTTTACTCTATATGAATTTCTAATTGTTAATCTGTTAACTTTTGTTTAATACTATCTTAGATGATAGATTAATTCTGAATGGTCTACAGTTACTGGAGGAAATTTATCCACACCAATAAGATCATAGATTCATCAAATTACGAAGAGAATCATCTACTTGCTTGATTTGAATGTTCTTTTTTAATGATAAATACTGTCATTTTGTAAGATTTTATGAAACAACTAAATGTCACATATGCCTTCATTTATCATTTAATGCTTTTTGAAGAGCCAAAATATAACAAAATGATCTTGGCTAATTTTCAAAATTTCAAACCTAGGGCACATTTTTGAAGAATTTGGAAAATCTCCATTACTTTTGGTTACTTTATGATTCTGACTCCAAAGTGTTTTACCACCATAAAGAACATGTGACTATAACAATGACCATGACCATATTACCAGTAATAGAGAAGGAACAGAAAGTTGGGTAGTGTGATGGCTAGCTGGATCCCTTGCCATTTGGGGATAAGGTAGGCGATCCCAGGGATAATTATAATTCCAAAGGTGAAGAATATTTGAATCACGATTCCCACAATTCTTCTCTGTTTTGAACCAACCATTTCTGTCACTGAAGAGAGAAAAACAAAAGAGGTTAAGAATGAAAAGGGACTATTCTACAGAAATATATTAGACCAATAACATCCATTAAGTGCTAGATGTATATTAGTTTGTTGGGGTTTTTTTTTGTGGCATTAGAACCACCACAACCAATGAAATCATGAACAAAATGATTTGCAGGTTAATAACAATCCATGTCTATGTACTACTTTGCAATTTACAATCCTATAAGGTAGATAGTCAAAATAGTATTACCTCAATTTTTTTTTGGAAGCAATTGAGGTTGTCACTTGCCCTGGGTCACACAACTTTTAAATGTCTGGGGCCAGATTTGAACTCATGAAGATGAGTCTTTATGATTCCAAGCCCCATACTCTATCCACTGTGCCACCTACCTGCCCTAACATGAGAGCATACTTCTTACTTTCTCACGTTTTCACAGAGATGCCCTTGACAAATGAACTATTTTATAAAGATGAGAAAATAGGCAAATGCATTGCTAGTTGCTACCATCTTCCCAGTCACTCTCTTGGGTAATAATGTCATAAATTATCTTTTTATTTTCTTGGAATCTTTCTGTCATTGAGATAATCTTGGAAAGTGGATGCCTTTAAAGTAGCTTTCCATGTTAAGTTCCAGCTCAGGTTCAGTTATTCTTCTGAATTTAATCTTCATAAATGCCATTCTATGTCCTCATGTAGGTGCCACTGGTTACTGAGGGTAGGAGCCAAATGTAAAAATTTCACTGTCACTAAAGATAAAGAATTGATTGTAACAACACCGAAACTATTCCATTTCACTTTTATTTTTGTTCTCCTTCCAGTTTCATTTATAAATGCTTTGGGGATGATCTGCCTTAGCTGGGACTCATGCTGTACAGAATCATTTTTTTCTCAACTGCTTTTTGCTTGCAATGTCTAAACATCCTTCTCTCTCATATTCTTCATATTAGCCTGGGTGTTAATTCACAGTGTCTTTGGGAGTCATCTCCCTTACCACATGAAGGAATCACAGGGTCTCAGAAATGCAAAGGACTTCAAAGGCCAACTAGTCCAGTTCATACGTGAGCAAGACTCCCCTCTTTCAATCAGTTCCCAATGTAGCAAACTCCTATTTTCTAGCCCATATATCCTTAGGATCTTTTCTAAGATAAGAGTAGAAGAGACTAAAAATCTAAGTAAATTACATTTGCAACATTTCTGTGATCTACTAGTCTATCAAAAAAGTGAGGTTTGTCCAACATGACTTGTTCTTTCCATCCTGGTGATCTATGGTATAATGTGATGACAATATTACTTCTGCTTCTGCCTCCACTCCACCCAAATGCTCTCTATCATTCTTTACCCATACCCCTAATTCCTAGAATTCCTTATATAACAAGGGATTTGGCCAACAAGGGCCTCATTCTTAGAACGTCCAGAGGGAGCCTTGCCTTCTACAAGCCCCCATGGAGTATTGAGGAACCATGATGACATATCATGGATCTGACTTTCTACTTCAGAGTATGTGCAGATATTCTATGACTATTTCTGTTCATTTACTGAATGGTGAAGAAAAACCTTTTAATTGGCTTCTGAGCAGGAAATGAATGTGCTTACAAGAGGCACTAACTAGCACCTCTCCAGACAGCGAGAGGGAGGTAGTACCAAGTGGCTTACTCTCCCTACTGGGGCTGATGTGTGGTTGTTAATACACTGCCTTGTTATTGCTTCTGTCCTTATTGTATCTATTCTTTTTTTAATTTAATTTTTATCCATTTTGAACTTAAATACAAGAAGACAAAAAAAAAACATTTCCACATACACAACTTAAAAAGGGGATTCAATATCATAGTCATGATTACTGTGTATTTCCTTCCATATTATTATTCCTCCTGTTTGTACTCTCACCTTTCACCCTTTTCCTTCTCACCAGTGTTTTGCTTCTGTCTACCACTTCCCCCATCTCCTCTCCCTTCTTTCAGTCCCCACCCTTTACTTAATCTCCTCCCCTCCTACTTCCCTATTGAGTAAGATCAATTTCTATATTCAACTGATTGTATACTCTCTTTGAGCCAATACTGATGAGAATAAGGTTCAAGTAATGCTCATCACCCACCCTCCCATCTTTCCTTCCACTGTAATTAGGCCTTTCATGCTTCTTCATGTGAAATAATTTACACTGTTCTATCTCTCCCTTCCTACTTCACCCAGTGTACTCCTCTTTTTCATCCCTTCTTTTTTATGTCATTCCCTCAAATTCACCTCATACCCATACCCTGTCTTTGTATATATGCCTTCCAGCTGTACTATTAGTGATATAATTTTTAAGAATTACAAGTATCATCTTCCTATGTAGGGAGGTAAACAGTTTAGCTCTATTGAATCCCTCATGTTTTCTTTTCCCATTTAATCTGTTTAGGCTTCTCTTGGGTCTTGATATTGGAGATCAAATTTTTGATTTAATTCTGGTCTTTTTCTTATGAAATCTTGAAATCCTGCTATTTCATTGAATGACCATATTTTTCCCTTGAAGAATTATACTTAATTTCACTGGGTAGGTGATTCTTGGTTGTAATCCTAGCTCCTCTGTCTTCCGGAATATCATGTTCCATGACCTCCAATCCTTAAATGTTGCAGCTGCTAAGTCCTGTGTAATCCTGATTGTGGCTCCCTGATATCTGAATTGTTTCTTTCTGCCCTCTTGAGTATTTTTCCCTTGACTTGATAATTCTGAAATTTGGCTATAATGTTCCTTGGAGATTTTATTTTGGGTTCTTTTTCTTGAGGTGATAGGTGGATTCTTTCAATGCCTATTTTGCCCTCTGGTTTCAGGATATCAGGGCAGTTTTCCTTCATAATTTCTTGAAAGATGCTGTCCAGGTCCTCCTTTTGATTACAGCTTTCAGGTACCCAATGATTCTAACATTGTCTCTTCTGGATCTATTTTTCAGGTCAGTTTTTTTTTTTGCAGTGAGGTATTTTACATCTTCTATTTTTTTATTCTTTTGATTTTGTTTGATACTTTATGTTTCATAAGGTCGTTAGCTTCCACTTGTCCCATTCTAACTTTCATAAGTTTCATTTTGACCTTTTAGTTTATAAAATTCCATATAAAAAGAAAATCCATTTAATTTTTAGTTGAGTTCATAACATTTGTCTTCTTTTAGACATTTTTATGGGAGTAGAGATCTTTTAAAGTTTTTAATTCATCTATTAAAGTTTTATTTTGACTTTCCAAGACTGCAACTCAATTTTCCAGACACTTAACATATTCTTTTTTCTTTCTACGGCATTCTGGAGTAGCTTCTCTATTTTTCATCAAATTTATTTCTCTTTTCAACTGTGGATCATCTGATTTGGTTGTCTGAAATATTATAGTGACTGGAGATGTCATCACTACTGTATGTGGAAGGTTAGTATTTGCTAGTGTGGCATGAATCTGATAAGTCTGCCTATTTCCTGATGCAGTCTATACAACTACTTGGTTGCTAGGGACAAGTATCTGCTGTCCATCAGATGTCTGTGCATACTGAAGAATTGTTTTTCCTTGTTGAGTATTGCCTGCATTCATCATTGTTAATGCCTGCAGCCCCTGTACTTCATCTGTTCTTGGACTGGTCAGTTGTAATGTTCCATTTAGGGCATTGGCAATGTATGGTCCAGTGCTAGTCTGATAGAAAAGAATTGGGACAGACATAGATGTGACTGTTGAAACTCCAGGGTTTTCTCCATCTCTCTTCCTGTCTCTGGCATCTTCTGAAGAAAAATTATTAAGGTTTGTTTTTTTTTTTGTAAGATGGGTGCCATGCTAAAATCCTCTGAGCTTTCTGTGAAGAGCCTATGCTATCAGATGAATCCTGAGAATCTTCACTGTCTGACCAGAATGATATCTGCACTGTCTCTACTTGCAAGGGGTGGATTACTAAAGATGACTGAGCAGTGTGGATGACCCCCTGACTCTGTACTTGCTCTCCAGAAAGATATACAACTGTCATTGGTGCAGCTCCTCTTAGTGACATGTGGTTGTGTTGCTATCTCTGAACTGTTACTTTTGTGGAAATCTTCCATAATCAACTGAGGCCACTCCTGACATTGTTGCTCGGGTTCTCTGGATGGGAACTTCTTCTCCTTGGAGAATTAAGTTCTGAGCCCAGGTCTCTCTAGCACCCACCTTCCATCCTTCCCTCCCCTGGAAGCCTGGGCCAGTCCACTCAACCCTGCCCCCAACTTTAATTGTATATCCCTTTCCACTTGGCCAATTCTACTTTTTAAGCAGTTGTTTTCTTTTTCTAAGCTGTTGACTCTTTTTTTTTATAATCCTCTTGCATCACTCTCATTTCTTTTTCCAATTTTTCTTCTACCTCCCTTATATGATTTTAAAGTGCCTTTTTGAGCTCTTCCATGAGTTCTTTCTGGGCTTGAGACCACTTCCCATTTTTCTTTGGGGTTTTGCTCATAGGTAATTTGACATTACTGTCCTCTTCTGAGTTTGTATCTTGATCTTCCCTCTCACCATAATAACTTTCTATGGTCAAATTCTTTTTGTTGTTGTTGTTGTTGTTTTTGCTCATCTTTTTCAGCCTTTTTCCTTTCTTTTAAATTTGAGCTCTGCTCCTGGGGTGGGAGGGGCAGTGTCTCAGGTTTCTTGTGCTCAGGGCTTCAGGCCCTGGCTGTTTACCTGGTGCTGTGCTGATATTGCCCTGAGGCCCATGGGGACCCTAGTGTCTGGTGCTGGGCTGAGATGGTGGAATGGGACGTGGTAGTGCTTCTGCAGGCTGGAGGGGTCTGGCAGCTTATGTGGTGCTGAGCTGGGGTCTCAGTGCTGGTGTCTGGCATGTGTTGAGGCCGGTGGGGTGTTCCTGTTTTGGCTTCTGCCTGTTTACCCAAGCTACACTGAAGAATGTGGTGGTCCCTGTTTGCTTGGGGCTACGCTGAAGCAAGCAGTGGGGCCTGGCACTGGTGGTTGCCCATTTGCTTAGGCACTTGTAGGGTTGATTCTACTTGCTTGCCCAGAGCTATGCTGAAGCACATGGAGGTTCTCAGAGCTGGCACCTGCCTATTCCCCTGGTTATGCTGAGGCACATGAGGGGGTGCTGGTATTGGTGTTTGCCCGCTCAACCACACTGGGGCTCAACCACACGGGATCTCCCACAGGGACTTGCTAGGATACTTCCTGTCTTGGACTGTATTCCACCTTTACCTAAGTAAGACAGACCTTTCCTGCTGATGTTCCAAAATCTGGGGCTAAAAGATTGTTTCACCTCATCTTTTTGCTGGTTCTCCTGTTCTAGTATTTGTTTAGGGCAGCTACTTTATGGTTGTCTGGAGGTGAATATGGGAGCATTATAGTGATTTCCTGCTTACTCTGCCATCTCGGCTCCTGGAAGTCTTGTTTTATCTATTCTTTCTTGTTATTCAGCAAAGGAAGATTGAAAGCAAAATGACCTTGTAAGCTTCAGAAGTTTGGAAGAGCTAGCAGTTTGCCAGTCAGCAGATGGCACCACAGCCCTGAGATGCAACTTGCTTAACCTGGCCCAGTAGTAGATTGCCTAGCATTGGGGAAACTCCAGTCCTTAAAGCAAGTTTGCTACTCTACTATTGGCAATGCTACACCCAGAAATGAACTCAGTGGTGGGAAGAATGTTTTTTTTTTCACTGTAAGTTTGAGCCCACTCTCCCCAGTGACTGGAATATAAAGAGAAGAGTATACTCTGGTTTGGAAATGTTTCCATACTTTTGTTCTTGCTATATCTTATCAATAAATATCCCTGTATACAAGTTAATTGATATTAAGGAGAAAACTGATGGTCAAACTGATATTAGGGAGACAATAACTGGCACTACAAATATTATTGGAGCAGTAATCACTGTAAACTGATATTAGAGGGAACACATCAGAATGGGATTTCAAGTTAACAGCATTAGAATGACTCCCTAATCCTCAGAGGTGTGAGTGGAACTCTGAGGGAGAAATTTAGCCTTGTTACAGAGCTCCTACCTGCCAATGGAAACCTCAGAGCTTATATCCTTATTATATTCATGTAAGTTTATTTTTTAAATATACAATGCAATTATCACTCTTCGCCACTACCAATTTTTACCTATACTATTTCTTTTGAATAAGGTATATCTTTTTTACTTTTGTGTATGAATTGGAATGACTGGTCACTGAGATCCCTTTCAACTATCAAATTCTGTGAGTCTGAATTACTTGTCTTATTATATTCTTTGGTTTTCAAGGAAAAGGGACATTTTGGCCCCGTTGTATGAGATGACAGCTTTTATAGAATTCTTTGTTGCAGAAATAAATCAAGATGAAATTTCTCAGATTTATTGTTAAAGATTCTGAGATTGATGTTAAGAACATATCTAACATTCACTTAGAATCCACCATTTAAACTGGAAACAGAGGATAAGTGAACTGAAATGAGTTAGAATTACAGTAGAATGTAAGCTCACTGAGGATAGACTATTTCACTTTTATTTCTGTATCTCCAGTGCCTTCCCATTGCAGATGCTCAATTAATGTTTATTGAGCTAAATTGAACTTACCAATAACATAAGATGTCATCCATGTTCCCTTTCCAAAAACACCTTGCAGGAAGCGAAAGATCACAAACACAGTAAAGTTTGGAGCAAATGCCACAATGATTCCACTTATTCCCACACCAAAGCAGGAGATTAAATATATAATTATTCTTCCATACCTTTTTGAGAAAGAGAGAAAAATCACTTCAAATCATTCTTCAACACAATACAAATAACAAATACCATAAACATATACTAAAATGATGTCATTTGCAGAACCAGTATCCTTTATATTTTCAAAATTAATTATGATGTTAAATGACTATAATGTACTCTAGCTATGATTTAAGGGCAAACTGGGGGGAAACATTTGCCTAAGCAGAAGTAATCTTAACATTAAAAAAAATCAAATGAGGTCTTTTCTATTACAGTTTTTCATAATTTTCCTATAAAATCATTTAGATTCTACAATAAAGTCCTCTTCTAAAGGCTGACAGTGGTCCCAAGGCAGCCCTTGGATCACAAAGGTCATACTACCAGATTACATGCTTTGATAGCTCTTATCACACTGTAAATATTGTCAGAAGAACCATCTAATTGTATGTGAAGAGGTTCATCATTAGAAAGGTGGACTACTAAGCAATGATTTTTTCCAATAATAAATTAATACAACTTCAAGGGACTATGATGATTGTCTGAAGAAGTGCCCATACCAACAAAATCATGGATCTTTCCCCAAAAGTAATAAAATAATTCACTAATGCAATTCATAAAAATAGCATTGAAAAACATGCAGGCTTTTGGACATGCTGAGTTTAAGATTTCTATGGGACATCCAATTTGAAATGTCCGATAGACCATTAGAGATGCAAGATGAGATCAAGAGGAGCTGGAAAAACTTATCTGAGTCATCTGAACAGAGATGATAAGCTATGACAGCTGATGAGATCATCAAGTGGAAAAACTTAGCTGAGTCATCTGAACAGAGATGATAACAAGCTATGACAGCTGATGAGATCATCAAGTATATCAGAGGAAGAGAAGAAGGCACAGGACAGAGCCCTGGGGGATATCTACTGTTAGTGGGCATGACCTGGATGAGAATCTAGCAAAGGAGGCTGAGGTGATCAGAGAGGTAGCAGAAGAACCAGGAGAGAGCAATACAACAGAAATCTAGAAAAAAAGAGAGTTATCAAGGAGAAGAGGGGGTCAACAGCAATGAGGATTGAGAAAAGGTTTGTCAATTAAGAGATCACCGGTAACTTTGGAGAGAGCATAATGAGATCACAAGTCAGACATGTGGAGTTAAGAAGACAGGAGGAAAGGAAGTAGAGGCACTTATTATAGATGGTCTTCTCGAGGAATTTAGCCACAAAGGGGAAAAGAGATATGGGATGATGGCTATTGGGGATGAGAATGTTTTTGAGGATGGGAAAGACATGGGCATATTTGTTGGCAGTAGGGAAGCAACCAGTTAACAGGGAGAGAGATGGGCTGGAAAGGAATCACTTGTGCATGCTGGGGGTTAGTTTTGGCAAGAAGGGCCACCTTTCATCAGAGTAATCCTTATAAACTTCCACACATTAATGCTAAGTTGCTGAAGTAGAGAAGAGGAGGAGAAGAGAAAGTAGAGCAGAGGAATTTTCTCATTGTTCAGTCACGTCTGACTCTTCATGACACCATCTGGGGTTTTCTTGGCAGAGATATCGGAGTGATTTGTCATTTCCTTCTCCAACTCATTTGACAGATGAGGAACAGAGGCAAACAAGGTTAAGTGACTTGCCCAGGGTTACACAGCTAGTAAGTGGCTAAGGCTGGATTTGAGCTCATGAAGATGAGTCTTCCTGACTTCGGGCCTGGTGCTTTATCCACAGCACTGCCTAGCTGCCCAGCTTGAAGGAAAGAGGTCGGGAAAAGTGAAGGGAAAGAAGAGAAAAGGGACAAGGTCCTTTGTAGTTGATTTGAGTATTTATAATACTCAGAATAACTTGATTGTTCACAATTGTTCTTTGAACTATATTGCTGTCATGGCATACAATGTTTGCTGGGTTCTGCTCATTTCATTTTTCAATATTTCAAGCAAGCCTTCACACATACACACATATTATACATATAATACATAGGCATATAAAATTGTTCTAAATCATTGTTGATTAGAGAAATGCAAATTAAAATAACTTTGAGATACAATCTCACACCTATCAGACTGGCTGATAGAAGGGGAAAATGACAAACATTGGAGGGGATGTGGAAAAATTGGGACACTGATACATTGTTGGTGGAACTGTGAACTGATCCAACCATTTCTGGAGAGCAATCTGGAATTGTGCCCAAAGAGTTATAAAACTGTGTATACTCTGTGACCCAGAAATACCACTATTATGTCTGTTTCCCAAGGTGATCGGAGAAAAAGGAAAAGAATGTATTTTTTCTAAAACATTTATAGCAGCTCTCTTTGTGGTGGCAAATTGAAGGGATGTCCATCAACTGGGGAATGGCTGATAAGTTATGGTATATTATTGTGATGGAAGACTACTGTGCTGTAAGAAACAATGAGCTGGATGATTTTAGAAAAACATGGAAAGAGTTGAATGAAATGATGAAAGTGAAATATGTCTAGTTTTTACCAAACTACTTTCCAGTTTCCGCAACAATTTTTGTCAAATAGTGAATTCTTGCCCTGGTAACTTTTTCTGCATCTATTGAAATCATCATATGATTTTTGTTATTAACACAGTCAATTATGCTTATCGTTTTCCTAATATTGAACCAGCCTCAATATTTCCTAGTACTGAACCAGCCTGGTATAAGCCCAGCCTCATCCTAGTGTATGATGTCTGTGATAAAATTGCTGTAGTCTGCTTGCCAATATTTTATTTATAATTTTTGCATCAATATTCATTTAGGAAACTGGTGGACAGATTTCTTTATCTCATTTGATTCTCCTTGGTTTAGGTATCAAGACCATATTTATTTCATAGAAGAAATTTGCTAAGACACCCTTCAAATAGTTTATGTGGCATTGGAATTAATTGTTCTTTGAATTTTTGGTAAAAACCCACCTGATCCTGGGGTTGAGAGGGGCAGTTTCATGAGCATGCTTCACAAAATCCATACTTTTCATAATAACTGATGTTACAGAGATATGGTCTTGTTGACCATAAAGTCACTGTTTCACAATATTTCATGATTTGCTACTATAAATGATATGTTTTATGGAGTCATTTCATTTTGGATATTCCAAATTTTAATTTGAGACATATAAATTCTGATAACTCTGCCAAGTATCTAAAATGCCTGTATTTAAAAAAGAGACACTCACTATTTTTTATTTTATTTTTCCCAGTTACATGTAATTTAAAAAAAATTTTAATTTGAGTCCTTTCCCTCTCTCCCTCCTCTCCCCACTTCTTGAGAAGGCAAGCAATTTGATATAGAGTATATATGTGCACTCATGCAAAACATTTCCATATTAGCCATGTTGTAAAAGAAAACACAGACAAAAAAAACAAGAAAAATAAAATAAAAAAGTAAACTTTAATCTGCATTCAGACTCCATCAGGTCTTTCACTGGAAGGGGGTAGCATTTTTCATTATAAGTCCTTCAGAACTGTCTTGGATTCTCACTATTTTTTTCCAAATATAACTATGATTATCAAAACATAACCAATTCATTTGTTACATATACTATTTTCATGTTATTTGTGGATTAACTGCTTGCAAATCCTTGGGAGAAAGCACACTCTTATCTTATGCTGAGAAATGCAATCTAAATCTGTAGAATTGAAACATATGGATTGTTTAGTAAGAAACCAAGAACCCAGTAAAAACTAAGGCTAGGTCCATATGATTGAACTAATCAAACCACAGCCTGTAATTTACCCTGCCCTGACCATTCAATCAATTTAGATTAGGATTTCACAGTGATTCAGATAGAATGAAATCAGTTCCTATGGATCAGCCACCAAGCAGACAAGAATGGTTTAATGTGCCACACTGCTTGGCTCTTTGGCTGAGATGAAAGCACCTTTATTCAGATTTACTAATGAAAAACAGTAAAGACACAGTGGCCACAAGTTTTCCATCAGGAAATGGAAGTCACAATTTGAAAAGATGAAATCCTATTAAATAAACAAAAAGTGCGAATTAATCACAAGCTTAGAACTTTAGAATTTGGGGGAATTCTAAATTTGGAAAATCATTTTTTCTTTTAAACTCTTAACAGGTTTATCTTTGTAGTTACATGTATTAACTTAAAATAGACTCTCACCTTCATACTTACCTGTCTGCTGCATAGCACAGAGTAAAAGCCCCAGCCAGAAACCCCAGATTCAGAACAGCCTGGGTAAAGTCCAGCATCCAAGAATTTAAACACACCAGGTTAAACTGATAAAAAAAACCAAAAATCAAAATGAGACATGATGAAGTAGTTAGCCCTCAAAAAGCTGATTATAAGCAGGTTGTTAAATCACTCTGTGGCTCAGTTTCCTCATCTGTAAAGTGAGACTAATACCTACCTTACCTAACTTAAAGGGTTATTCTGAGTGTATCAGGTAAAACAAGAGAAAAGAAAGCACTCTGAATGGGTAAAAGCCCTACAAAAATAAATGTACAGTAGTAATAACGTTAATCATTTTAAAGTGTTTTATCATAAAACTGGATACTATGATGGGGTAGGGAGAAAGGAGAGGGAAAGAGAGAGAACTGAGTACAGATCAGAGACTAGAGACCTGGGAGAACTGAATAATCATCCCCCAATTTAGCCTAAGAGATGACATCCTGGAATGGCAACCACATCACTACATGGTAAAACAATCAGATGAAGTGCCTTCCACAGCTCTGGGTAAAGGAAGAATGCTTAACCAAAAAACAGGTGAAGGTAATTACAGAAAACAAAGCAGATCATTTCAATTACATGAAATTAAGAAGCTTTTGTAACAACATAAGCAATGCAAGTAGGATAAGAAGGGAAATGGTCAATTGGGAAGAAATCTTTATATCAAACATCCCTCATAAGGATCTGATATCTAAGATATATTGGCAATTAATACAATGTATAACACTAAAAGTCATTTTCCAATGGGTAAATGGTCAACAGATATGAACAATTAGTTTTTGAAAGAATTGCAGTTGTTAACAACCATTTGAATGATTGCTGCAAATCACTAAGAAAAATGCAAATCAAAATTATCTTGACATTTCACCTCATATCAAACAAATTGGTGAAGATAACAAAATACGGGAATAATTGATGCTTATAGAAGGATGGGCTCACTAATGAATTTTTGGAGATGTGAATTGTTCTACACATCCTTGAAAGAAATTTGGAATTATACTAAGGAAAAATTAAACCATTTTCCCCAAAGACCTCACTGTTAGGTATATATCCAAGGGGTGCCAAAGATGGAAAGAAAGAAGGGAAGGAAACAATGTGCTAAGTACTGTGCTAAGCATTTTACAAATATTATCTCATTTGATTTTCAAAATAACCCTGGGAGGTAGGTGCTATTTTATAGCTGAGGAAAACTGAGGCAGTCAGAGGTTAAGTGACTTGCCCAGGGTTATACAGCTAGTAAGTATCTGAGGTTGGATTTGAACTCTGGTCTTCCTGACTCTACCTATAAGAAGGATACAGTACACACCAAAACATTAATAGCAGCAAAGAACTGGAAACAAAGTAGCTGACAATCACTTGGGAATATCTCATTCTCAATGGGAATGGTCAATGGGAACTACTCATGAATCACAATAGGAATTACACTGTTGTTTATGAATGTGGTGGAATACTGTTGCCCAATAAGAAAAGTGATTATGAAGAATACAGTAAGGCATAGGAAGACAATATGAACTGAGGCAGTATGAAGTAAGTATAAGTAGGACCAAGAAAACAATAGATACAAAGACTCTAACAATTTAAATGGCAAAACCAAAACCAAAAATGAAAATGAACTATATTTAATAACAATGACCAACCTTGGAACTGAAGAACTTATATGAGAATGCATTTCCCTACCTTTTTTGTAGAGATAGGGGACTATGGCTATGAAATGTTGTGTATACTGCTGCGCATAATGGGCACCACTGCTCAGTGGTTAGTTTTGCTGAACTGTTTTTTTTTTTTACTTTTTTTTATTCTTCATTACAAAAATTGAAGAGAAGGAAGGGATATATTGTTAAAGCTGACTTTTTAAAAAATATCAATAAAAATATTTCTTAAAGACTTATCTTGTATTACCAACCTTTTTCCTCAATTCATTAAAAAATGAGGTGTGGAAGTGGAAAAAGTTCTGGCTTTAGAATCAAAGGTCTTAGCTCTGAATACTGGCTTCTCTGGAGGTACTAGTCTGAGAGGTTCCTGGGGCCTGAAAGCTTAAGCTGCTTGCTTGTAATGTCATATAAATCATCTGTCAGAAGCTGACTTGAACCCAGATATTCCTGCCAGCACTCTATCTATTACAGCATGTGGCCTCTTGAGGAATTTTCAATAAAACAAAGATTACTATAAACTTTATGATCTTGATTGTAAAAACAGAAGGCAAATTCTTTTACGCATTTCAAGGCTGAGGATATCTACACAATCATTAAAAGAAGATGGAGGCATTAGTTTATTTCCTTACTCACTCCCTTTCCTAGATGAATTTAAATAAGAAAATACAATATATCAGAAACATAGGCAGAGCTATAACCAGGAATTTTTGCCCAAGGCAAGCAGCATGAAGCACTTCCTCAGCTGACTAGGGAACAGGGTGGGAAGCTGAGAAGAGATCCTGGAACACCCAGGCGCAAGGTCAATTCTAGGGAGGCTACCCTGTGTATGCCAGAGGTAGGGTGGGGAGAAGAGAACCAAGAATATCTTATTTTAACTAATGGCTCTTACTAACTCGGTGATAAGCTTGGTTGTTTGTACTGTTGCTAAAGGACTGCAAGAGCTGTCAGCCCTCTAGATTTGAGGCTTTCAGACAAATACCTAATTACTCTACCAGAGCCGTGGCTCTGATCCTAGAAATAATTTCTTGAACAACTGTCCCTCAATTGTCAAGCAATGAACCCAGTATGACCACTAGAGCAAAGACTTCCACAGAACTCTGCTTTAGCCATATTAAACAAACTTCTGAAGAGACTGGTTGGTTATTTTGGGTTTGAGGGAAGGGGCAATGACTGAATTCTCAATCACTGTCTATGAGCTATAGTTCTAGCATACCATATATATTCTTATATATATATATCTATATCTATATCTATATCTAGTATACTAGTTCTATATTCTAGTATATTTAAGTTACTTTAGGAGTCAAGGAACATTCTGACATAAAAACAGAGAATTTCTATTCCTATTGCCCCTGTATTCATTTTCTAAGAATGACTTTAAAATTGAACCATTTTCAAATGGTTAGTTTCACAGCAAGATATTAGTATTTTGGAAACTATGGAAAGGCTTTAGAAGGCCAATTAGAACTTCTCAAAGCAGCCAAAACAAGTTCCATGCTTTTTTAACGTAGGGATTCTGCTGGTTTGGTAGCAATAAGAAACTACATCAGGATTTGTAAGATATGACAAAAAGCTTTGCAACTAAAAACTACACAATGAACAAACAGAATCTTCTTGGCTAGGTTTTTAGTACTGAAAAATGTATATGTTGCTAGTATATATAATATATAAGCTTTCTCTTTACTTTGCCATGGTGCTTCTTTCATATATATGTATATATAGATATACACACATACTATATATGTAATATATACACATGTAATATACAAATATATAACATAATACTACTATATAATATATATGTATAATATATGTATAATATAAATATAGCCTATGTTACATTTTATATCTGTTGTAACTATATAAAATATCATACATGTATATGTATATATATGTGATATAGCTATATTACATGTGCATTATTTACATTATTACATTATTATTACATTACATTATTATATGTGCAAACCTACATTTACATATGAGAAGCAGCATAGTGAAGAGAGGTCCCCTCTTGGTTTCCTGGATGAGTCTGCCTCAGTTCAAATCTAGACACATCCTAGTTATGTGAGCAGGGGTGAGTCACTCCAGCTTCAATACAATCAACAGTCTAAAACTTTATGTTATACAATTGCTGCTGATTCTCTTTAGTGAAGGTTCCACACTGAGAGTTTCCCTACAACAATGAAATCACAAGTCTGTTCTCAAAACAGATCACCTCTAAGCTATATATGTATTACCACACAGAGATACTAAATTAAAGTTTAATCAACTAGTTAATTTTAAGAAGCTAGTGTGGGTCCAGCTCTGTGCCAGGTATATGGGGAATCAAAGGAAAGACAGGAGCTTTCCTTTTGGTTTAGCTCAGGACAGAAAACTAACAAAAAAAATTTAAGTACTGAGTTATTGTAGTTTAAACTATATTTAAATATTTGATTAACTACTAATTACATGTTGTTTGTCCTTCATTTTCAAAGAGGCCCAATGACATCACAGGCAATGTCTTGACTGGAGGGTGAATTGGATTTAAGTGAGGCAGAGTTGTACAGTTATCAGCCTCACTCTCTCTTCCAGAGTCACTGAAGTACAGTGGCAAGACAGAAGTCAGGGCAGCTGGTGATGGCTCATGATGCAGTGGATGACCTTTGCACCTCTGATGTCTGACCAAGTTGTAAGCACTCCACAGCACCTGCTTCAGCTGCCTTCATGGCCATTGGAACAAATTATTCTCATCCACATTGTGCAGGGGAAGCCTTCACATGCTTGGAGTAGACATCCCCCTAACTCAGTGACAGGTTTAAGGCCCATCAGTTACCCTCAACCTGGCTTAGCCTGTCTGCCAAGAAGGTTTACCAGGGTGTGGCCACTGCACATGCTACAGCTTTTTGGAGCCACAGGTGAGAATGGAATGACAAGTAGAGAGCAGAGTAGCCCTGAAAAGGGCTCAACAAGCCCTCACACCAGGGGTGCTAGTCCTCAATGATCACTTCACACACCCCATTTATATACTCTAATTATAACTGGCATAGGGTATAGAGAGGTGCCCTTGGAGTCTGGAAGCTGTGAGTTGAGAGTCCTGCCTCTGACCAGTCCCGGCAGAGTGAGCTGGGCAAGTCACTCAATCCTCAGAGCCTCAGGTAACTAATATGTTGCAAAGTAGGTGGTCAATCTACACTAGTAAAGAGAATTTCCTCTCTGTGCCAGTGAAATCAAAGGTCTGATCCCCCCTTAATTAAGCAGAGTTATTGTCAAATGTTAATTTTAACTACCCTAGGAGTTTAGAGAAGAAATTAATGTGGCCTGGAAGAATCAAAGAAATCATTCACTGTATCAGCTGGTAAAACTTAAGCTGGGTCTTAACATATATGTAAGATTTAGGGAAGCAGGAAAAAGGGACATTAAAGGTGAAAATATGACAGGAATAAAGCAGGGAGATAGAAATGTAACATATTTATATTTAGGAGCACTTCCTTTAGAAACATCTGGAGTTGGGGGAGACCTCATATTTTAAAATGAAACACAATTTAGCAAAAATTAGGTGACTGATTCTCATTTTGACAATATTTGACCTCATGACTTAGGATAGCTTCCAAGAACTGCATGTTTTAGATATAAGGTCAACAGTACAAACTTAGAAAGCTGGTGGATGTAATGCTTCATACTTCATCTGAATGTATGCAAGAATAGCAAAAAAAAAAAATCAACAACAGCAACAATTAATTTAAGCATTTCACTTATTCCTTGTCACTTATTAAACATTCATAATGAGTAAAACTTTAGGGAAGATGTACTTTCTACACTAGTGAGGTCAGTCTGTGGATTTCACCTTAAGTCCTAGAAATAAAAATCTGCAATTATGTCCCTATAAAGAGCTCTAATTTCATCAATTGAGAATATAAAAACATTTAGAAAAATGCCCCTGGAATGCTATAGACATGTACAGGTCTCTAGACCCCTTTAAGGACTCACATTCCCAGGAAACTATCAATTCAATTTACTAAATGCAATCCCTAAATACCAGGTTTGACCATATCACTCAAGTGCTCAATAAATAATAGTGGTTCCATATTACCTTCAAGACTGAATACAAACTCCTCTGTTTGGCATTTAAATCCTTTCACAAACTAGCTTCAAACTACTTCTTTCACCCTTATTATATGTTATTTCCTCTTTCTGTGGTCCACCCACACAAGGGATCTTGCTGTTCCCCACATAGACACTCTATTTCTTGTCTGCATGGTCTTATGTTGGCGATCTTTAATTCCTGGCATGTACTTCCTCCCTGCTCTGTCTTGACTTGTCTTTTAGAATCCCTACATTCCTTTAAAACTCAGCTCAAGTGCAAGCTCTTACATGATATCTTTCCTGATCTAGCCGTTAGTACATTTCCTCTAAGATGACCAAGTATTTTATTTGTATTTTTCTCTATATGTATATCTATACATCTATCTACATACATGTAGGTATACATTTTCTCACCCTCTAGAATGAATACAAGCACTATTTCATTTTTATCTTTTATCTTTGTATCTTCACTGCCTAGCACAATTCCTAGCACTAAATAGGTTCTTAGTAAGAACTTTTTGATTGATTGGGTTCAACAAATATTTATTAATGCCCATTATCTGCAGAGACTGTGATAGTCTCTAGAGATATGGGGATTCAAATATGACATTAAAAATGGCACCTGCCAACATCCAGGCTGCGGGATCACAGAAAAGAGACAAGCTACTCAGTAATGAAGATCTAACCCATACACAGCATTAACATCATTCAGATTAGGGAAAGAGCTGTTGTCAGCACAAGGACCTAATTTAAGGAAGATGGTACATGATATAATGAGGCAGTGTGTAAAATGATCTTGCAATGTATAGGAAAGACAGAGACTACCACTGAGCTTAATCATGTAATATTATCATTATGTAAAATGCTATCATTTCATTTTGTTACATAAAAAATAAACCTAGGAAAAGCATGATAGAAATACAGAATTCAGATATTTGCTTGGAGAGAGGAGTGATTTTATTGATTCTTGGCACTCTTTCTTCTGGCTGTGACAATTGAAGACATTTAATCCACCTCGTAAGCACCACTAGATTGGCCAGCTTCTTGAGTTGTCTTATGTAGGTCAAGGGGATGTTGAAATAGGATTTGTTTAAAGAATTCAGGACCTACCAAGATTTTCTTTCTTTCTTTCCTGTCACCACCTCCCCTAAACTTTAGTACTGTCTCAGAACAAAGACGTTGTTGCAGTTGACTACCTATTTCTGATTACTTGTGAACTACACTAACTACAAATACGTCTCTGTCTTCTGCTAAAGAGAAAGGATTTCTGTAAAAATTGCAGATGAGCAAGCAGTAAGATTTGTAGATTATGCCCCAAAGCAAAAAAGCAAAGTTGACAGCAACTTTGATACTTCTAACACCACAGAAAAATTGAGATGACAAAATTATGATCTTATTGAACAGATAAAATAGATTTTACTCTGTCATCGTTTTATTAACAAACAATTCTTTTCAGCATATATCTGAGCACAGACAGACTTTTGTTCCCAAGCCCTTTATCCTTGTGAGTACTTTAGTAACAAAGCAACACTGGGGGTAAATGAAGTACCACACTTTTAAAATCAGTGTTTTTCACACTGTTTTCATAGACAGTTCCATGAATTCTCTCTAGAGACATTTTGAAAAAGAAGACATGTTCTATTCAGGTCTACTTAACATGCAATGAAACCACATCAAGGATTCAAGTTTGGAGGCCCCCAAAACAATGAAGTGTTCACAAGCTCAGAAAGTTTGGAAAACCACTAATTTAAATAAGTCATCAAAGACTGCTATTTACAAGAAAGGGTTGCCAAAACATTAACTCATCTTCCCTTGTATCTCTCCAGCAAGATCTCATTTAAGTTCAATACTGATTTAATTAAGTTAATTACATTATTTAATATTCCCAAAGTAGGTAGTTACTGTTTTTCCCATTTTGTAAATGGGTTTAAAACAGATTAAAGCAGGTGAAGGATTAAAGGTTTCTATGTACAAACTCAACAAATATAAAATGCAATTCCCCCGAAAGGCTGCATCTACTCCCCAAGAGAGTCTAGATTTTTTACCCACAATCAGAAAAAGTGGGTGAAATGATTAGTTGCAGCTTCAATATTGCTAAATATTTAAAATTGAAACCCCTTGGATGAATACTCATGTCACATTCACATTTGATGACTTTTGGAAAATTGTTTTTTAAACCAAGAACTTTCTGGTTTATGCTAACTTTGCTTCTGGTATATGCTGTGCACTCCAAATGTCTCTTTTCCTTTCTTTTCTCTTCCCTTTTCTTTTTTTTTCTGGCCAAGCAGAGTAAAGCACCTCAGAAGGAAATAAATTATGACTCTGTGAATAGCATGGAAAAGACTGGCCCTAGGCATGGGTAAGTATAGGCATACACTTTACTATTCTGAGTTGTCCATTAAGAATGGTAATTAATAGCTTTGAAAATAAATGCTTGGAAACAGGAAAAAAAACAAAATTAAACTTTTAAAAAAATCCATTAAATGGTATTGAGTTTCACTTATGGGCAAGTAAGTAGTAATTTAGAATAATATACATAGCAAAATCAAAACATCCATTTTGGCATAATCTCAAGCTAGTATAATCTCAAGTCATTATAATCAATGAGTTCAGTTATCCTCCTATGCCTTTTTATGAACTCATTCAATCCCTGCCCACTAGAGCTCTTAGAAATAACTGTCTAAATAAGGAAGATAAAGAAAACTAGAAAGCAATATTCCTAATTAATACCTATTCAAGAAAATTAAATAAAATAGCAAAGAGGCTATAGCAACATATGAAAAGATTATAACCAGATGGATTTATTCCAAGCATTCAACATTTATTCCATACATATGAACATAACACAATATTAAAAAGATGAGAAAATTTAAATGAAAATCACAGAAAAAACCTTTGACAAAATATAAGACTCATTTTTTAATAACGTTAAAAAGCATAAGAATGGACAGACTCTTAATATGCTAAATAGGACATAGCTAAAACCAAGAGCTAGTATTACCTGAAATGCATAAATGACTACGTGCCTTTTCAAGAAAATCAGGGGTAAAGCAAGGGTGTCCTTTATTATCACTATTATTTGATCTAGCACTACACTAGCACTAAACTGGTGATAGAAAAACTAGCAACAGTAATAAGATCAGAAAAAGAGATGAAGGGCATAATTATGGTCAGATAGGAAATAAAATCATTGCTATTTGTAGTCAATAGACTTAGAGAATTCTGGAGAGTCAACTAAATTTAATTGAAACTGTATTTCCAGCAAAGTTGAAGGGTATACAACAAATCCGCAAAATCATATATTTTGAGGTATATTACCAGCAAAACTCCTTAGGAAGAATTAGAAAAATAAAATTCATTCAAAATAATTAGAAAATTCTGTAAAAAAATATTTGGGAGTCTACTTGCCATGACACAAATAAGAATTATGAATACAGCTATAAAATATTCTTTCTAGAAATAAAAACAAACTTAAATAATTGGAGAGATATTAACTGCTCATTTCCAGACTGTGCTAATATAATAAAATAATATTTCCTAAATTAATTTACATATTCAACAATATGCCCATCAAATTACATTTATTATATATATATTATATATATTATAAAGATGAGAAAAAAATGACAAAATTCACATGAGGAAACAAAAGTTAAAGGAATACATTTTTTTTTAAAGTAGGAAAGGAGGAGGTTTAGGATTACTAGATCTCAGACTATAGTACTAAGCATTAACCATCAAAATTATTTAATGCTGGTTTCAAAATAAAAAAGTTGATCAGCAGAACAGATTAGGTATACAACATACAGAAGTAACATAGTAGCATAGTGTTTAATGAACCCCAAAACCCTTAGTAGTCTAAGATAAAGATTTACTATTAAACAAAATCTTCTGGGAAAACTGGCTATTAATGTGGCAGAAATTAGGTTGAGAACAACATTCATACCATAATGAGCTCCAAATGAATACATGAATGAATATAAAGGGTCATATAAGCAAATCAGAGCAGCAGGGATAGAAAAGACCACAAGAGATAAAACAGATTAATTATATAAAAAACTTTTTGCATGAAAAAAAAATTAACACAGTTAAAATTACTTTTTAAATTAAAATGTATTTTTTAAATGAAAATCTACCTTCTCTTTCATCCCTCCCCCACTGAGAAAGCAAGAAAAACAAAACCCATTACAAATGTGTATAATTTAAAAAAAAAAATAACTCCCACTTTATTGATGTCCAAAAAAATTTTCTCAGTCTTCAACCTGAGTCTATCACCTTTCTAAAAGGAGGTAAATAGCATGTCTTATTATCAGTCCTCTAGAATTGGGGCTGGTTACTGCATTAATTAGTGCTCCTAAGTCTTTCAAAGTCGCTAGCTGTGACAATTTTGTTGTTATTTTATAGTTTTCCTGCTTCTGTTCACTTCGCTTTGCATCAGTTCATATAATTCTTACCAGGCTTTTCGGAAAACATCTCCTCCTTAATTATTTCTTATAGCACAATAGAATTCCATCATATTCATATACCATAACATGTTCAGTCATTTCTTAATTGATGGGCACTGCTCTTAAATTCAAATTCTTTGCCACTGCCAAAACAGCTCCTATAAACATTTTTGTATATATGGGTCCTTTTCCTCTTTCATTGATCTTCTTTAGATATAAACATAGCAGTTACATCACTGGGTCAAAAGGTATGCACAGTTTTATTGCTTGTGGACACTGTCCCAAATTGCTTTCCAGGATGGCTAGACCAATTCACAGCTCTACCAACGATGCATTAGTATACCTTTTTCTCGATGGCCCTTCCAGAATTTGGTTTTTTTGGGGGTCAACTTAGTCAATCTGATGAGTATGAGATGGAACCTCAAAGTTGTTTAAATTTGCATTCTTTTAATTATTAGTGATTTCATGCATTTTTTTTCATATGGCTTGGGTTTCTTTTCTTGAAAATGGTTTATTCATATTCCCTGACCACTTATCAATTGGAAAGTGGTTCTTATTTTTCTAAATTTGAATCAATTCCCTATATATCTTAGAAATGAGACCTTTATCAGAGAAACTTGCTGCAAGGATTTTTTTTTAACCATTTACCTGCTTCTCTTCTAATTTCAGCAACACTGATTTTGATTGTGTAAAAACTTAACTTTTTTTGTAATCAAAATTGTCCATTTTACCTCCTGTGATCTTCTCTATCTCTTGTTTGATCAAGAACTCTTCTCCTATCCATATGTCTGATGGGTAATTTTTTCCTTGCTCTTCTGATTTATGATATCCTCCTTTATATCTAAATCCTATACCTATTTGAAATTTATCTTGATATACATTGTGACATATTAGCCTATATCTATTTTTAGCAAAACTGTTTTCAAGTTTTCCCAATGGATTTTGTTGACGGAGTTCTTGCCCCGGTTGTGGAGTCTTTGGATATATTAAATACTAGGCTACCGGCTTATTTGCTTTTGTTTATTATATACCTAATCTATGCTACTGATCCACCTCTCTATTACTTAATCAGCACCAAATTGTTTTGATAATTACAGCTTTGTAGTATGATTTATGTGGGTTTATTTTATATTGTACAACTTTATTAAAGTTGTCCATTGTTTCCATTAGTTTTTCAACTGACTTTCCAGAATTCTCTAAGTGAATCATCATGTATATCACCCACCAAAAAGTGGTAATTTTATTTCCTCTTTATCTATGCTTATTTCCTCAATTTTTTTCTTGTCTTATTGCTATAGCTAGCATTTCTGACACTATATTGAATAGTAAAGAGTGATAAAGGACATCCCTTATCCTACTGGAAAGGCCTTTCTATAGTTTACCCTATTACAGGTAATATTTGCTCTTGGTTTTATATATGTATTTAATCTCCTTGCTAATATTTTATTTAACATTTTTGTATCAATGTTCATTATAGATACTGGTCTATCATTTTCTTTCTATGTTTTGAGTCTTCCTGATTTGTGATATTTATATCACATAAGGAATGTGGTAGGACCCCTTCTTTTCTTATTTTTGTTCAAGTAGTTTATATAATATTAAAATTAATTGTCCTTTAAAAGTTTGATAGAATTCACATGTAAATTGATCTGTTCCTGTGTTCATATGGCTTGTTCAATTTCTTTTTCTGAGATTGGCTTATTTAAGTCTTCTATTTTTTGTTCTGTTAATATGGTCATTTTATAGTTTTATAAATATCCATTTCATTTCAATTGTCAGTTTTGTTAGCATGGGATTAGGAGAAATACTTACTAATAATTTATTTTATTTATTTTCATTGGTTATGAATTAATCTTTTTCATTTTTGATTCTGATTTTAAAATCCTGTTAAAGTTTATCTATTGTTTTTTATAAAAAATAGCTCCTAGTTTTATCTATTATTTCAATAAGATTTTTAAATTTTGCTTTAATTTTTTTAATCTTTCCTTTGATTTTCAGTGTATCTATTTTGGTGTTTAATTGAGGGTTTTTAATTATTTGGGTTTTCTAGTTCTTGGTTTTTTCTTTAATTATTTTCATGTGTAAGTCACTGATGTTTTCTATCTTACTTTTATTACTGAAAGTGTTTATAGATATAAATTTTCCCGTAAGTACTGCTTTAGCTGCATTTCCCCAATTTTTTATGTTGCCTCATTGTTACCTTTATCTTAAGTAAAATTATCTTTGCTCTGTCTTTCAGGTAGAATTAGAAAGGAAAGAGTTAAATGGAACAAAAAATTCTTTGGATCAAGTTTCTCTGAGAAAGATCTGACATCCAAGATATATAGGAAATTGATTAAAATACATAAGAAATTCACCAATTAATAAGAGGTCAAAGGATATGAGCAGGTGGTTCTCAAAAGAAGAAATACAAATTATTAACAACCCTATGAAAAATGTTTAAAGTTTCTTATAAGAAGAAAAATGAAAATAACCATAAAGTTCTATCTCACACCCTTAACATTGGCGAAGAAGGAGGAGGAGGAGGAAGATGAGAAAGAGGGGGAAACAGGTACATAAATGTATTGTTTATAAAGCTATGAATTGGTGCTTTCATTGTGGAAAGCAACCTGTAACTATACCCCAAAAGTCAATCCCATGGATACCACTATTAGACACATGCCCCAAAGAGATCAAAGAAAAAGGAAAAATGCTCACATGTAAAAATATATCCATAGCAGTTCTTTTGATTTTGCCAAGAACTGAAAATTAAGGAATTGTCCATCATCTGGGGAGTGGCTGGACAGATTAAAATACATTAATATAATAGAATATTATATTGCATCATAAAAATGATGAAAGAATAGATTCAGAGAAACCTAGAGAATCTTATCAGTTAAAGTAGAATGAAATTAGTAGAAGCAAACAATGACTAAAACAACATAAAGAAACAAAATTTTGAAAAGTTTAAGTGATGTGATCAATGCAATAACCAAACATGATTCCAGAGGGCTAATGATAAATTAGAGGTGATATGCAGAATGAGACATAACATTTTTCAGGCACTACTAACATGCAGATTCATTTTGCCTGACTATGCTTATTTGTTACAAGAAAAGACTTTTTGGGGTGGGAGTGAGGAGTAGGTATGGTATATATAAATATGTTATAAAGGGAGAGGAGGTGAGTAATTGATGAAAAAAAGAAAAGTAAAAGAGTATTAATAAAACATTTAAAAATCCACAGAAGAGAACGAAAGAATATTCAAGTGATCAGGACAGCTTTGAAACTAATATGTTGAATTTGTTAATTACTTTAAAAAACAAATCTCTTGATATATGATTTATACAATTATGCTTGATGATTTAAATTAGAGTCTCCAAGTGGGTGGTGGACTATAATGTCAATATGCTTGGAAAATCTTTCAGCCTGAAACACTTTACTTTTTACTTGGCTTTATTTTTAGTCCTTGTTCAGAAGCTTCTATGATTTGACAATAATAATTAATACTCATAGGATTAAGGTGCAAAGTGCTTTATATACATTACAAATGACACACTACAGAAAACACACATACATGCACACAGAAATTATGGACTTTTAAGAAACTGATAGTGATGATATAATCCTGAAGAAGACAGAGTTGAGAGGAAGTAATTGCTCTCATGGAAATGTCAGAAAACCTGGGCTAAAATTTCAGCTCTGACACTAGCTACATAACCATGGGAAAAGCACTTAGCCTTAATCTCTGAGCCTTAATTTTCTCATGTACCTCACATGGGACTTGTGAAGAAAGTACTTTGTAACACTGACAATGCTACAGAAATATGAGCTGTTACTATTTTTCTTTACCAGACTGTATACTCTTCCCCTTTCATTAGGTTAGTTGTTTTGTTCCTGAGTGTTCCTGATCAAGTGAAAATCAATCCAATAAAATATATTTAGGTTCTACCACATGCAAGCACTATGCTAGGTCTTGGGTATATCAATAAACAAACAAACAAAAAAAGAATGAACGAATGAATAAATAAAATGATATCCCCTGCTCTCAAGGAACTTGCAGTCTAGTAGAGAGATAAGCCACACCGCATAAGTAATAAGTAAGATAATAATAAGATAAACTCTATATTTGAGACAAATTGGCATACTTGCTGTTCCCCTTACATAATATTTCATCTCCTGTCTCCATGTCTCTCCTGTCTCCATCCCTAATGCTTCCTCCTCCTTTCTCTCCCAAAGCCTCCCCAAGTTCTTTCAAAGCTCAGTTCAAATGTCACTTCCTACAGGAAACCTAATTTGATTCTGTTTAGATGCAAGAAATTAACCTGGAAATTAATTTGTATCTGTCTTTTATTTAATTTTCTGTGTTTCTGTCATTTTACCCAACCCCCCAAGAGACTATTACCTCTTTTAAAGTATCAAGATTTTTGAGGGCAGCAAGGTGGCCCAGTGGGTAGAGCACTGGCCCTGGAGTCAGGAGGACCTCAGTTCAAATCTGGCCTCAGACACTTCACATTTATTAGCTCTGTGACCCTGGGCAAGGTACTTAACCCCATTGCCTAGCCCCCCAAAAAAGTATCAAGATTTTTGTTGTGATCTATATATATCTTCAGCACCTAATAGAGTACCTGGAACACAGGAAGCACTTAATAAATCCTGTTGAATGAGATATATTCACAAGCAACTAGAAAATGGAAGATTCAAAGAACAAGGGACTATTTCAGGATGGGATGATCAGGAATGGTGAATGTTGTGGTGGTAACTGAACTTGGCCTTGAAGGGAAAGGATACTAACAGGTAGAGAAGAGGAAGAGATGGGATATGGATGAATGAGTCAGAGAAATAAAGAGTAATTAAGTAATAAGCTCCTGACTAGTTTCTACCTTCAATTATAGTGTAATAGATTTAGAGTTAAAAGAGATTTTAGAAGTTATCTAGCTCAATCTCTTCATTTTATAGATGAGAAAACAGAGACCCAGAGAGATTCAGTGACTTAAGGTCATAGTAGTAAGTGTTAAACTAAGGATTTAAATTTACGGAACTATGTTTAGACAAAGCAGAGTCTTAACCCTCATGGAACTCACAGTCCAATAGAGGGACAAGACACAAATATATACAGTTGTTTTTGAAAGAGGTGGTGGTGGGGAGTTGGATGGGTATCAGAGCTGTGATATCACTGGTACATGGAACTCCCACTGAAGGAATTGCCTCTTCCAGCACAGGTCAGAACACGCTCTGCAATTTATAATCTTAAAAAGTTGCCAAGAACACGGAGAGATTAAAAGGCTTGATCAGTCACTTAGCCAACATGTATAAACAGTGGGACTTGAACCCACGCCTTCCTGCTTCCAGACTAACTTTCTATTTCTCTTCTCAAGGCTTCATTCCAGACTTCCTCCACTATGGCCCAGAAATCTCTCCATCTTGGAAACTCACTTCACATTCCAAGTACCCTCTGCCCCAGAAGCCTCTCACTTTGGTTGGATGGTTCTTCCCAGAACTTCCATTTAAGGAGGGCACTCAGGCAAGCTGTGTTTCATTCTTTTACAGGCTGTACTCTGCACCATCTCTGTCATTACCTTGCCAGGTACCTTCATCCCCCACCCCCTCTTCAGCTTCCTTTTTAATATGTTGTCTTCCTGTACTAGAATTGGCAGCATAGTGCACAAAACACTGGGTTTGTAGTTAGGAAGACATGAATTCAAATCCAGCCTCACACACTTAACAACTCTCATGTAATCCTGGGCAAGTTCCTCTATTTGCCTCAATTTCCTCATCTGCAAAATTAATATAATAATAGCACCTACCTCCCAGGACAGTTCTGAGAATCAAATGAGATAATAACTGAAAGCACTTAGCACAGTGCCTGGCATGTAGTAAGTGCTATATAAATTATAATTATTAATAATAAGAATTATTATTAAGTAATTTCCTTGAAGGCAAAGACTAGCTTCCCTTTTGCTTGTACGTATAATATTCCCAGTGCTTTGCACAAATGCTTGTTGACTGACTACTCATTATGCCTTGTTGCCTCTCCAAAATGGAACTTGTTATCTACCTACCCCAACTTCCAAACTTCTCCATTTCTGTTGAATACATCACCATCCTTACAGTGACCTAGGTTCACAACCTTATAATCATCCTTCACTCTTCCTTTCCTATACTTCCTAGACAGCATCAATGGCTAAGATGTGTGGATACTACCTCTTAAACATCTCTTGAACCATCCCCTTCTGTCCACTGACCTGGCCACTCCCCTATCACAGGCCTTTATCTCCTCTCATTTAGATTATTACAACAGCTTCCAAATTGGAATCCTAGCTTCCAGTCTCCCTCCTTTCCAATCCTATCCTCTACATAGATTCCAAAATAATCTTCTTAAAACAAAAATCTGATTATATCACTATTTTACTCAAGAGTCTTCATGCATTTCCCTGTGCCTCCAGGATAAAATACAAATCCTTCAGTTTGGAATCATTATAGAGTATTTGAGACAAATTTTTATTTAATTTATTAAAAATTTATTTATTTAAGGGGCAGCTAGGTAGTACAGCGGATAGAGAAAGAGCCTGGAGTAAGGAAGACTCATCTTCCTAAATTCAAATCCTGCCTCAGACACTTACTAGCTATATGACCCTGGGCAAGTCACTTAATCCTGTTTGCCTCTGTTTCCTCATCAGTAAAATGAACTGGAGAAAAAAATGGCAAACCTCTTCAGTATCTCTGCCAAGAAAACATCAAAAAGCCAATACAAAGAGTCTGAAATGACTGAAAAACATCTGATCTTGATCACTTAGTTAACCTTTGTACAAAAATCTTATGAATAGGTCACATTGTCCTGGTACTATCTTCACATTTTTTCTTCTTGCCAACATCCTAGAAATAGTGTTTAGCTACATTACAATAATGATGCCTCCACAATGCCACTCATAATGCATTTCTGGGCTAAAAGTGAACACTGAAGAAATATGATTGCTAATAAGATTTTAAAGGTACAGCAGCAAACTGGTATTATCAGCTGAGCATTTGGATTCATTAAAATTTGCTTAAGCAAAATTCAGTTTCCATAGAATCTCAGGAAAGACTTCAGAGGTTCTTTATCCCAATATTACCACATATACTAATTTGCTGAGGACTTAAAGAAATACTCATGTTTTATACTAATTTTAAATAAGAGGCAGCATTATAAAATGGGTAGTGAGCTAGCTTTGGAGGCAGGAAGATGTGAGTGCAAGTCCTGTCTCTGACACACACTGGCTGTGCAACCCTGGGCAGGTTGCTTAACCTTTCAGTGATTGTTCAGTCCTGTCTGACTCTATATCACCCGGTAGACCATAGCACACCAGTACTGTCCATGGGGTCTTCTTGGCAAAGATACTGGAGTGGTTTGCCAGTTCTTTCTCCAGCTCATTTTACAGATGAGGAAACTGAAGCAAAGAGGGTTAAGTGACTTGCGCAGGGTCACACAGCTAACAAGTATCTGAGTTCGGATTTGAATTCAGGTATTCCTGACTCTAAGCCCAGTGCTCTATCCACTGAGCCACTGAGTTGCCACCTAAAGTCTCAGTGCCCTTGGGGAACTCTTGTAGCCCATAGTTTGCAAAAGCGTTTTCCTGTTTATTTTGGGAGAGGGGAGTTTTTTTCATCTGTGTTCTCTATATCAGTGAAACCATAGGTATAAAACATAAAAATTCTAAAATGATAACTTGTTTGGGAAATGAAAAGGCCAAGGAGCCTTCTATTTATCAAACAATAGGAATGTGTTTTTATAGGAGGGAATGATTATTTCCAATGAATAATTTAAATAAAATCTACTGTTTTTACTCTACAAACTCTCTTTGTTAACTTAGACTCAGAAAATTCTGTAATAGCTGTATTAGTTCCTACTAAGATAAAAATTCATGGCCAGGCTCAGTGAGAACACTTCAGACCTTCAAGGTAAGCAGGACTGCTATTGTTATTCAATATATCTATTTAAATTTGGTTTTTTTGGGGGGGTTGTCATGGACCCTTTTGGCAGTCTGGTGAAGCCTATTGACTTCTCCTCAGGATATGTTTTTTCTAAATGCATAAGATAAAATATATGATTATGAAGGAAACCAATTATATTGAAATATAATCATCACAATATTTTTAAAAGTAGTTCAGGAATCCTAGGTTAGGAGCCTCTGACCTAGAGAGATCACCAGAGTGTGACCTTACATGTCATCTAGTAAAACACTTTTATTTTATAAAAGAGGAAACTGAGGCCCAGAAAGGTTCACACAGCTGGCAGAGTCAAGATTTGAACCCAGGCTTTCTACAAATCCAGTGTACCTTCTGGGGCATATTGTAGAAGGCAGGTATTTATGTTAGCCCAGGGCTTCTGTGGTGGTAAAATAGTACAGAAATTTTTCAAGCACTTGGAAATGATCACGTACCCTTTACATAACAATAATCTCCCTGAATAATGCATGACTAAACACTGTGAGGACCTGGAAAGGTGTTTGCCAGACATATGGAAGTGGCTGAAAAAGGAAAATTATTCCAGGCTGATCCTTTCTGGTCATCCAGTTTTAAGCTTTTCAAAGGCTTTATCAGAATATGTGCACAGGTAAATAACATTGGAACACAGAGAAGGAAAAATTTTTTTGTTTATGAAAAAGGGAAAGATGCTGACACTTCTAATGATGAGGAATAGGTTACCTGACTTTTACTGGGCAGAAAATAGTTTTCTCATAATTACTTGGTATTCTGGGAACCAAGTGAAGATGACTACCTATCATTAGCATTTTTAACACAGGAAAGTATGGTAATCTCCATCAGCTCCATACTGTATTGTCGCTTAAATTCTAAACCCAAAAGGAAGAATAAGAAGGAAATTCTGAAGTCGCCAGCCTGGGGCAAGTGAGAAATAAGAAGCCAATTTCCAGATCTAGTAAGATACTAAGATGAAGTAAATATTGTTTTGGAATTCAGGAGAAAGGCTGGGACTGGAAGGCCTTCAATATGAATGAATCCTGTTGGTATAAAATGACTTCAGCAAAAACAAAACAAAACAGAAAAAAAAAACAAAAAAAAGAAACCCACACATTTTGAAAAAAAGAAGCAAACAAAACATTTAACTATAGAAACTCCAAATAAACAAAAAGAAAAAAAAAACACAAAGGAACTCCTAAGGGGATAAGGGAATAAAAACTAAACTGGTACTTTCATGACCCTTGGTATACCTGCATGACATTATGGTAAAGTGAATAGAAATATAAATCCAATGGGCTCAATGTTCTTTTTTTGAAGGTCAATGATATGATGATATGGATAAAAAGCAAGAAAGAAGTCTCTCCCTACACTCCTTCCAATTCTTTTTTGCTAATGGATTTTTTGGGGGGGAAGAAGAAGAATAGTTTCTGTTGGGTGGTTGATTCATACCTAGGTCCCAACCAATTTTAGGGTTCTGCAACCGGAATAATATGTGGGTAGAGAATTCCAATATGGAGCTTGGATTCAGGTTAGGTTCTACCATTTTGGAATCACATGCCCAGGATCTCTGTGGTTGTAGCTATCAAAGAATCTCATATGATCTTAGCATTCAAGAGATACCTTGTTGGAAGAGAGTCTTTAAGATTAGTTAGATGAGTTAGATGACCCCTTCCTCCTACATAGGTATGCACATGGTGGAGAATCAAGAGTGGATACCAGAGAAGAATGAAAACATGGCTGGCCTGGGTACTTTCCTTAAAATGAAGGTTCTGGGAGAACTCAACTTATTAGAAGAAAGGGGATGCTGGGGCGGAATGAATTTCCAGGGTAAGAAGGCTGCAGTGCATGGTGAAAAAAACCTGGGGAGTCAGGGCAGGATAGATCCTTGGGAAGAATGAGTTTAAAGATATGGTCTTCCATGGAAAATTACTTGATGCCCTTCTTTATTTTAATCAAGGATACCCTCAATGGGTGTACAGATGGCAGAATCAGAATCTAAGAGTTGGAAGAGACCTTAGAGGTTGCCTCATCAAACTTACACCTGAGCAAGAATCCCTTCTGCATCTTAGCCAATAAATAGTTTCCAGCCTTTGATGAAGACTTCTAGGGAAGTAGAAACTACTATCTACCAAGGCAGCCCATTTCACTTTGACATATCTCTGATTGTTCATAAACAACTCCAAACAATTAGCTGAGATGTGCTTATCTGTAACTTCCACCTACTGCTCCCATATCTCCCATATGGGGCCAGGCAGAACAAATCTAATCCCTATTCATATGCCAGCCATTCAAATTAAATTCCCCCATCACCACAGAAGTATTTTCTTCTTCAGGGAAAATGTATACAATTTTTTTTCATATGGTACCATATCATGGTCCTGCTCTAACCTCCACCTCTAAGTTGGGACTCCAGTGCCTGCCTTGTGTACCTGGGCTTCTTATTGGTGAGATTTCACCATTTACAGTCCAACTCAGACAACCAATCCTGTTCTTGCCCAGTCATCTTTGCGTCTTACAACTGAGCACTCTCAAACTGCCCCTCCCCCCCATTAAGCTCTGAAAACAGTAATGAAATCAACATTAACATTCTTGGAAAAGTCATATCAATCAATTGTTCTATGACTCAGTTCACCATCCCTGTGATTTCCCCAACCAAAATACCCCTCCCAAGTCGTCACTCTCCTGGAATGTAAGTTTCATGATAGCAGGAAGTATCTTGCTTTTTGTATTCCCAGCACTTCTTGCCCAGTACAGAGTAAGCATTTAATACAAGCTTGTTCATTTGTTTAATTTATTAATTCTTTATCATCTTTCTCAATTATATCCAGTTTTTCACTGTCCTTCCAGAAATGTGGCACTAAGAAGTGAACACAAAATTTGTTATGTGGTCTGAGACCATCTCATGCCTCATTCGGGACACTATCTCTCCTAATATTCCCTAACATAGGATGAGCTTTTTTTTTTTTGGTGGCCATATCATGCTTGATTATATTGAGTTTGGAGTAAATTAAACTGCCTCAGACCACTTTCAGATGAATTAGTATCTATCCACATCTCCTCCATCTGTACTCAAGAAATGAAAGCAAGGCAAAACAGGAATAGCCCAAAATAGCTACTACATTATATCTATGTAATGCTAAAAAATGACAAAAAGGTGTCGAGCATGTTGAGTGGGGCCTTTTTGGAGGATTAATGGGAGAAAAAAAACCAAGAAATTAATAGGATAAGCAGGTCTGGTTCAAACTACTGAAGGGAGCACCGACATTGATTAGATCACAGACTCATGTAACTACTCAAATGAGGTCCAGGAAAAGAGAAGGGAGATGGGTAACAAAGAGTGGAGAAACTATAAGAGGATATGATGGAGGGAAATGCATAATTAACAGTCATATTCATGAATGTAAATGGGATGAACTTGCACATAAAATTGAAGAGGATAGCAGAATGGATTAGAAAGTAGAATCTAACAATGTTGTTTATAAGAAACACATTTAAGACATAAAAACTCACCCACAGTTCAAAGTAGGGGCTGAAATAGAATTTGTTATACTGATTTATATATGTTTCTTCCCCTTTAGAATATAAGCTCCTTTAGGCATTTTTTTCATTGTATTCATTATATTCCTAATGCTTACCACAATGTCTAGCAGCCAGGAGGTACTTAATAAATGCTCACTGACTAATTATTCAGATAACTCAAAAAAAGTAGGAATAGCAACCAATCAACAAATATTTATTAAGTATGTGACTTCCTATTTTATCCAAAAAGGGAAGATGGCTGCCCAGTTTTTAGAACAAATATATGATTCAAATGTGTAGGTTTTTAAAAGTCCTTTTCATAACAATAAGTTTATTGTGGATTGTCAATTGCATGAAATAAACCTTTTTTCCCCTTAAAAATATTTACTAAGCACCTACTATGTGCTAACTGCTAGTAATAGAAGTAAAATAAATGAAACAATCCTTACAAGGAATTTACTTTCTAAACATGATCTCAGACAAGACAGCATTAAAAATAGAGATAGCTAATCTATAGCCATATGAAAAAATAAGCTAGCTCACTATTGATTGGAGAAATGCAAATTAAAACAATTCTGAGGTACTATCTCATACCTATTAGATTGGTTAACAGGACAGAAAAGGAAAATGACAAATGGTAGAGGGGGGTGTGGGGAAAATGAGACACTAATGCACTGTTAGTGAAGTTGTGAACTGATCCAACCATTCTGTAGAGCAATTTGGAACCATGCTCAAAGGGTTATAAAACAACACATACCCTTTGATCTAGCAATACCACTACTAGTCTGTATCCCAAAAGAGATGAAAAAAAAAACAAAAAGGAAAAGGACCTATATGTACAAAAATACATATAGCAGCTCTTTTCTGGGGGCAAAGAATTGGAAACTGAGGGGATGTCCATCAATTGGAGAATGACTGAACAAATTGTGGTATGTGATCATGATGGAATAATATTGTGCTATAAGAAATGATGAATAGGATGCTCTCAGAAAAACCTGGAAAATCTTACATGAGCTGATGCAAAGTGAAATGTACTGTGTACAAAGTAACAGCAATATTGTGCGATGATCAGCTGTGAATGACTCAGCTATTCTCAGCAATACAAGCAACTCTGAAAGACTTATGATGAAAAATGCTATCCATCCCCAAAGAAAGAACTGATGGTGTTTGAATACAGATTGGAGCACACTTTTTTTTACTTCCTTTATTTTTCTTGAGGATTTTTGTTTTGGTCTGTTTTCTTTCACAACATGACTATTATAGAAATGTTTTACATGACTGTGTGTGTATAACCTATATTGAATTGCTTGACTTCTCAATGAGGAGAGTTGAGGAGGGAGGAAGGGAGAGAATTTGGAACTCAAAGTTTTAAAAATGAATGTTAAAAATTGTTTTTACATGTAACTGGGGAAAAATAAAATACTAAATAAATTTAAACAAAAAACTAGAGATGGCTAAAATATATTTTTAAAAAGGGAACCACATTATGCCATAGATAATTTCAGGTACCACAGATAATTTAATGATGTTAGTACTTAATATATATGTACCAAATGGTATGTTAAAAGGAAAAGTTAATTGAATTAGGAAAAATAGATATCAAAACTATAAAAGTTGGATATCTGAAACCCTTTGAAACTTAGGAAAAATCTAACCAAAAAAGATAAGAAAGAAAGGATCTGAATAGAATCTAAGAAAAGTTGGATATAATAGCTCTCTGGTGATTACTTAATGGTAATAGAAATGAATATACATATTTCCCAGATATATATGGTACCTTTACAAAATATCCTTTACTCATTACATTGCAATAAAAATAATAAACAATAAAAAAGACTTTGAAGAAAGGATTCAAGCAGCAGTACGTCTATCAAAGATGGCTGGCTGACTACAGACAGATCACCCAGCACCCACATACCTATTCCAGCAAAAACCTGAAATTCACACCACATCAAATAATAATCAAGAAATCTAATGAGAAATTATAGAAAGTATCCTTATCCACCTAGAAATGCATGAAAAATCACCAAATCTTTCTGTGAGACTTATTCTTTCCTGGTTTTGGGGAAGAAAAATGAGGTTCATGATATCTTAGAGTACAGTTTCTGTCACTTGGAATCATTAGTATCATTTGGAAAGGCAGCATGTTATAGTAGATAGAGAATGCTGGCCTCAGAGACAGGAAGAATATGGATTCCAATCCAGCCTCTGACACACACACAGTCTGTGAGAGCCTAGGGAAAGAATCACTTTAACTTCTCAGTGCCTCTGGCAACTTTCTAAGAGTGCAAGTGACTGAAAAGATCCTGATTTATATTGATAAAGAGTTTCTTCACTGGGAGTTCCCTACAAATATGAAGTCATAGATCTGGGTTAAAAAAAAAAGACTACTTATTCAACTACTTGGCTGCTATAGACTTTCATAATCTAGTAAGAACATGGAGTAATACACGTACCCTTCAAAGTTTGCCAAAACCCATATTTTCTAATAGCAACATGACATTAGGTCACAGAGGGCCACTCTTAAGAAATGTTACCAATACAGCCTTTTAAAAAGCTATTTTTCCAGGAAAAGAATTCACATAAAGTAGCCTGGAGAATTTAAACTTTTAGCACATACCTCATCCTCATTTCTTTAAATTTTCTAAAAATCACTCTTTAAAAAACAAATTTCAGATTTGAATACCAAACATCTCTTTCCTCTCCTATCTATCCTTCACATAGCTAACAATGTCTGCCACCCCCAGCCCCAACTAAAAAAATATCAGTGACTCTCTCTCTATTGCCTCTATACCAAAACATAAAATCCTGGCATTTAAAGCCCTGCACCAAATCTGGTTCCTATTTACCTTTCCAGTTTCCAATCAAACTAGTCTGTTTAAATAGCCTTGCTGGGAAAGTGCTCCTTCCTAATCTCTGCCTACTATAATCCCTGATTCCTTCAAAGCACAGTTCTTATCCCACCTCCTCCATGAAACCTTTTCTGATGTCCCTAGTTATTAGCTCTTTCTCCTTGCAACTGCTTTGTCCTCACTTGTCCATGATCATGCTATATTCACCCAAAAGAATCTATACTCTTTGAGGAGCTGTTTTCATTTTTTACTTTAGATCCTCCAAATGTAGCACAGTCTCAAACATAGTAGATGAATACCAAATGTTTGAAGAATTGAATTGAATCTAGGTTGTATTCATAACTTTGTCTACTCATCACTTTTTACTGTTTAGAATTCTATTTTCTTATCTATAAAATTAGAGTGTTGGATTAATTTATATCTACAGTCACTTTCATTGCTAAAATCCTAAGAGTTATTGAATAAAGACTAAATAGCCCATTAGCTATGATAGGTTCTGGTCAGGGAAGTACTAAACCTGATTTCAAAAATGCTGTATATACCTTGCTGTATATACCAATGTGAGGAAAAACACCTTCTACCAATTCAGGTCAGGACCTTTCCTGCAGTCTCCACTCTTAGAGCTACCCAGGGCTCTGGGGGAACTGAATCCAGTTCTTTGTGCTTCTAAGGTCAACTCTCTAAACATGATGCCACATTTCCTCCTGAGGTTTCCGACTTTTTTTTAGGTAATTCACATCACTGAAACAATCTTATAATTTCTCTTAATACTCCAAGTATGCTGACTGATACAAAAAGTTGCTTGGTTCTTCTCGGTAATCTTAAATTCTGGTTCTTTTAGTACTTTAACATTGCACAATGGATAAAAAGCTGGCTTCAAAGTTAGAAAGACTGGTTTCAAAGGTCCACCTCTGAGACATACTGTCTGTGTTCCCCTGGGCAAGTCACATAACCTCTCAGTGTCCTAAGCAAGTCTCTAAAACTTTAAGTTGCAGAGTGCTGATTTGCACTGAGAGAGGGTGTTCCCTCACCTGGGAGTTCCTCAATGAAATCACATGCCCAGTCTTTATCATTTATTTATTAAGTTTCAAGAAAAGCAAATGTACAATTAGAAAATATTATAACAAAAAAGGAAAAGACATAGTCCCTTAAAAAAACAGTCTCAAATACACAAATAGTCTCTCCAAATGTTTTAAGGGAAGATTTGAAACTAACAAAAATGCCAAATTAAATCCACATCAAAACTTTAAAACTTTCTTGGCAAACTATACAGATTTAGGTAGAACATTTAGAACACTTGATATGTTCTCTTGTCATTTCACTTGTCTCTGTACCTCCTGTTTTATTTCATAGAATAAATGCAGCAGTAGAATAACAAAGATATTTTCATAACATTTCCAATCATCAGAATCAAGAAGTGCCAGAAATACTAACAAAATGCTTTGTCTTGGGAGATTTTTTTTGGCAGGACTATAAGATGTTAAGCTTCAAGGAAGCCCTAAATAAGCATCTGAACAGCTAACTGAATGATTACCTGAAATTCACTTTCAGATACTAAAACAAACAAACAAATTTGGCTCTGGATGAAAGCAAAGATTTAATCTGTAGAAAACAATCTGGGTTTTGAATTCTGTGTTCTCTCACTCTGAACTCTTGGAGTGTTGCTTTCATAGTCCCTTATCCAACAAACATTGAATTCGATTGAATAAACATCTAAGGACTTAAGTGGGAGGCACTGTGTTAGAGAGAAAGGCATCCTCATTTCAAAAACTTGAAAGTGATCATCCTTAAAAACTGTTTCAATTCATTAAATATGCAGGGCTGAAGAGAATCACTTTAAACAATAACCCTTTGCCCTAGAGATTTTTTATTTGACTAAATGAAGAAAATTTCATTCACTTTAGCACTCTCTTTCTCTCTCTCCCCCACCACTTGTTCTAAGACAAATAAGCATTAAAGCTTATATCAGCTCAACCAAAATGACTACTTTTACATAAATAATCTATTACAATTGTATTTTTGCAGTTAAAACACTCTTGCATATACTTCCATATTTTCAAGGATTTTCTTTTTTTTAAATAATTGATTTATTTTTAGTTTTCAACATTCACTTCCATAAGATCTTGAGTTTTAAATTTTCTCCCCCTCCCTCTCCTTTCTCTTCCCCAAGATGGTGTGCAATCTGATATAGGCTCTACTTATACATTCATATTAAGCATATTTTCACATTAGTCATGATGTAAAAAATAATTAGAACAGGAGGAACCACAAGATAGAAGAAAAAAACAAAACAACAAAAGAAAAGAAGAGCAAATAGTGTGTTTCAATCTGCATTCAGACTCCATAGTTCTTTCTCTAGATGTGGATAGCATTTTCCATCATGAGTCTTTTGGAGATGTCTTAGATCCTTGAATTCCTGAGAAGAGCTAAGTCTATCAAAGTCAGTCATCACACAGCGTGGCTGTTACTGTGTACAACATTCTCCTGGTTCTGTTCATTTCATTCAGCATCAGTTCATATAAGTCTTTCCAGGTTTTTCTGAAGTCTGCTTGCTCATCATTTCTATAGCACAATAGTATTCCATTCATTCAAATACCACAATTTGCTCAGCCATTCCCCAATTAATGGGCATCCTCCCAATTTCCAATTTTTTGCCTCCACAAAAAGAGCTGCTATAAATATTTTTGTACATGTGGGTTCAGGGATTTCAAGTCAAGAAAGATTGGTATTTTCCTGCTCAAGCCAGATCATGCATTAGTCTGGCTTTCTTTTCTTACCACCCTGTCCCCTTTGAAGCAAATATCTATTTGAAAACAGAGGAAACACACACACACACACACACACACACACACACCCCATGGGAAAGGGAGATAACTTATCTTTGCCTTCAAAATGTTTCATTGCTCTGACAGACAGGAAGGCAAAGGGAAGGAGTTGGGAGGTGGGGAGAAAAGAAAAGAGACAGAGAGAGAGAGACAGAAACAGATGGTCCTGGACATCACCCCTCTCTCTTTGCCTTGTCCTTGACTCAGGCTCAGGCTTGCACCACAGCAAAGTGCAATATTTTTATAACTACATTTGTATTATCCAAGTCACCAGACAAGTTCTATTAGTTCCAACTAGTATTCAAAGACATCAAATAGTGTTATTTGTGCCCACTGAGGAAACTTTCCACTTCTCCCAAGAAGTAGAAAACAAAGGACATAGGTATATTCAGGTTTGGTCAGTTTCAACAGAGATAAATTTCTTCCAAGATTCAGATGCTGCTCCTCTATCTCCCCTCTTACTGACATTTACCATTCACTCCTTTTAAGGCAAACCATTTTGCGACTGACAGTTAAATCATTCCTTCATGCCTCCAGCAAATATGTATTAAGCATCTACTATATGATGATATTATACTAAGTTCTCAGGGAGCAAAAAATAATATGCAATTCCCAGTGGCTAATTGAAGACAGCTATGTGCATGTATTGTTAATAATCTATCATGTTTAAACCAAAATTGTCAACCAACAGCACTTACCCTAGAAAGTGGCTTTCCCAAACACTATATAAGCATTTATAGTAAGCATGCTGAACTTAGATCCAAGGACCTGGGTCCTTTCACCTTCCAATTTCTTGGGTAAGTCATTTTCCATGTTTCATAGACATCATCTGAAAAATGGGGCTTTAGTACCTGCTCATCCCAGGTCACAGGATGGTTCTGAGGCTCAGATGAGATAATGGATATAAAAGTAATTTGCAAAATAAAAAGCAATACATAAATGAAATATTTTATTATTGTTAATGAGCCACTCCCACTAAAGGAATCAAAGTCAAATCATGTGAACAAGTATTTCTTGGTGTTTTTGTTTGTTTGGTTTTTGCTAGGCAATGGGGTTAAGTGACTTGCTCAGGGTCACACAGCTAGTAAGTGTTAAGTGTCTGAGACTGGATTTGAACTCAGGTCCTCCTGACTCCAAGGCTGGTGCTCTATCCACTGAACAAGTATTTCTTGAGAGGCTTCTATATTTGAAGCCCTGTGCAAAACGCCCAGCTGATTCCCCAAATGCAAGCATGATCACTGAAAATGTAAAAAACAAATAAACAAACAAAAAATATTTCTAGGACAATGCTTTGCTTTTAATTGATGTCTCAACTGAATGAATTGCTGATAAATGCTTTAAGCTAATATGTGTGTACATATATTTACTATTTACCAGTCTTCTCCCTAATGCTTCAGTGTTGAAAAATAAAATTCCTTTATTAAGGAAGAGTTGATCATCCAACTGCTAAAAAGGTAACAATGATTGAACTTTCAGACTTAAGAGATTAGACCAGGGTTGGGGAACCTGAGGCCTCAAGGTCACATGTGGCCTTCTAGGTCCTTGGGTGTAGCCTTTTGACTGAGTTCAAATTTTACAGAACAAATCCTTTTATTAATGGGATTTGTTCTGTCAAGTTTGGAATCAGTCAAAGGGCTGCACTTGAGGACCTAGAGGGCCACATGTGGCCTCGAGGCCGCAGGTTCCTCAACCCTGGATTAGACTGTCTCCTGAACAATCCTTAAAGTCTTCTAGGATGACTCCAGCCAAGCCCAGAGTCACACAGGAAGTAAATGGCAGAGCTGAGATTCAAACTCAGATCTTGACCTCAAATCCACTATATAGTAAGTTCTACTATCCAGTTTCTGGATAATGGATGATATTCTCAAATTTCCCCAGTCACCAATGGAGTGGAGTAGGGCTATGTGCTTGCTTCTATGCTTTTTAGCATAATGTTTTCAGCAATGTTGTTAGATGCCTTCAACAAGGTCAAAAACGGCATCAAGGTCAGCTACTGCATTGATAATAAATTACTTGGCTTGAAAAGACTACAAGCTAAGACTAAAGTGAAGGGAGAGTTGGTGCATGACTTTTGGTTCAAAGATGATTGTACACTCAATGCAGCCTCTGAGGCTGAGATGCAACAGATATGGATTGATTCTCTGCTGCTTGTGCTATTTGGCCTAACAAGTAACACCAAGAAAACAGAGGTTTTCAAATAGCCCACACCAGGAACCACTGATTACAGCCAATGGAGAAATTTTGAATGCTGTGGATAAATTCATTTACCTTGGGAGCATACTTTCCAGGAATGTACACATAGATGATGAGTTTGATAGACATATTGCCAGAACTAGCTCAGTGTTTAGGGAGGCTCTGAAGAGAAGTGTGGGAGAGAAGAGGTATTAGGCTGCCTAGCAAAGGTCTACAGAGCCGTTGTGCTGACCTCATTGTTGTATGCCTGTGAAACCTGGAAAATATACCAGCATCATGCTAAGAAACTGAATCACTTCCATCTGAATTGTCTTAGGAAGATTCTGAAGATCACCTTGCAAGATAAGGTTCTGGACACTGAGGTCCCTTCTTGAACTGAACTGCCAAGCATTCAAACTCTACCGCAGAGAGCAAAACTCTGATGGACTGGTTACATTGTTCAAATACGAAATGTATGTTTGCTTAAAAGACTGTTTTACAGAGAACTCACACAAGAAAAGAGTTCCCATGTAGACCAGAAGAAGTGATACAAGGATACTCTGAAGATCTCCGTAAAGAACCTTGAAAGCAATTGTAAGACAGGAGAGACACTGGTACAGGACTGCCCAGCATGCTGTGCCTACATCAAAGAAGGTGCCATGCTCTGTGAACAAAGCAGAATTGCAGTAGCTCAAAAGAAATGTGACATACACAAATTTAGAGACATCTTCATTCCAAATGTTTATATGGACTATTTGTGTCTGAACTGTAATAGAGCCTTCTGAGCTCATACTTGTCTGATCAGCCACAGTTGGATAGACTGTATGTTGACCCCAACCTAATGATGTCATTTTGGTCTTCTTCAAGTAGGAAGAACCACCAGTTCTACCATTAAGGGACATATGTGTTCCTCAATATTACCACATTATGCAAAATCACACAAAAAACTACAGGGCTTATGGGAAAAATGGGGTTTGGGATATAACACTCAAAAACTTTGTCAGAAACACATTAAAAAGGTAGGAGCTTAAGAAAAACTATAGCATAGTTTTTTATTTGTTAAATGGTTAAGAAATACATAAACACTCTAATAAATAATGGCAGTTTCTGGGCCCAGGAGCTGCTCCACTCATGCTAGGTTCCCACAGGATCTGGTCTGACTTCTAGGGACAGGAGAGAGAAGAGACATAATTGTAGAGGACAGGAGAAGGTCACATCCTTGGCCATGGTGGAAGGTGGGGGAGAGTGTGTGGATATGGATGTCTCCCTCTACCCACAGTTCCTACTGCTCCAGAAGATGTACAATAAATATTGTACCTTACCTTGAAAAAGATCTGAAGTTTGCTTGTGTCAGAAAGGTTGCGAGTTGTGTGTTTTTGTTAAGACCTGTTGTTTTCTATGTACTCTGTTTATCACAGACAAAAGTGTTACAAGCAAATTCAAAATTGGTGTTATGCTCAAATTGTTCCCTAACACATAAATCACACTGGAACAAATTCACGTTTTCAAAACAAGCATTATAGAAGAACTGACTGTATTTTTTTTACTGCCTCTCACAGTCCAGTATATGTATATATGTATATATGTATATATATATGTATATGTATATATGTATATATCCAGCAAATGTGGTACTTAATTATTTCATGAACATTAGTTTTGTTGCCTCCAACCAAATTGTTAACTCCATTTATAGTATAGTGAAAAGACTGTTGGACTTGGGGCCAAAGGATGGTGGGTTGGGATCCCAGCTCCCAACTACTTGTATGACTACCAGCAAGTCACTTAACATCTCTGGTATCAGTTTTCTCATCTGAAATGAGAAGGTTAGAATGCATAGTGGCTCATATCCTTTCCCACCTCCAAGCCTATAATCTTATTCTCTTAGGTTGAGTGCTGGATATTTCTTCTTCTACATCTCTACAACATCAAATAAAACAAGGATGAAGAAAATATGGTGTGAAAAGGATAGTGCTGAACAACTTTTACTTTAAAATACCTTGATATTTGCAAAACATTAAAAATATTTTATGCCATTTGATCTTTAGAACTCTCTGAGGTAGATATGATTATTATCCCCATTTTATAGATGAGAGATAAATTGATTTGCCCGGGGACAAATAAGTAGTGTCTGAGGGAAGATTTGAACTCAGGTCTTCCTAAATTCAGTACTCTTCATTATGCATTGCTTAAGAAGCAGGATCTTGTCTCGACTCTGCCACTTACTAGTTGTATTTCCTTAGGCAGTCACTAAACATTTCTGGGTCTTGACTTCCTCTAAATGATCTCTAAAATCCCTTTCAGCTCTAAATTCTTTGGCACAATGACACTCCCTTTGCTGGCCAAGTCTTTGCTGATCCAGAATTAAGGAATAAGTTTGAGGGTCTAAATTAGTTGCCCATTGTTTATCAATTCCTTAAACTATACCAGGAAAATTCCCAACTGAGATTATTTAAAAAAGAAATATAACTCTTTTGAATATATGAGTATAGCTGTTTTTTTAAATGTGTCAAAATACCCATTTAGTTATTTGGTGTGAAACAAATCAAGCTAAGCACTAACTTGATCCTATTCACCAAAAAGGAAAAATCTCTGAGAAGTCTTGCACTAGTCATGATGGTTATGTGTTCTACCCTAGTCTACAGGAAGTACTGAGGAAGTGCCAAACTTTCTGGAGCTTTTTGGTGAGTTGGTCACCCTTTATTTCTCAGTTCCATCACTCTCTAACTGGATATATTTTGTCAAAGGGGTGGGGTTAGTGCGGGTTTACCCAATATCAAGCCCCTACCTTCTCACTAATTCTGCTGTCTTTACCTAAGCCGTAGTCACGTGACTATAATCATAGCTTCGGCCCTTCATGCAAACTGAAACAGATGCTTGGATACTGTATACAGTGTTTTACTCTTTTGTGGAGGATACAATATAAAACACCTAATAGTATATCTATTGTGTGCCTGCAATTTCTTTTAATGCCAGGCTGTCACTAACCAATATAGAAGCACTGTCTGAATCCTAGAGTTTTAAGAAATATTGTTCAGTTGCCTTGGCCTCATTATAACCAATTCTGCTTCTAGAGGGTAAAGGAATGTAAGAAATACAACATAGTTCTCAAATGGCATCCACTCATTGGCATCCAGTTGAGCTAGTTATTAAATAGTGGACTCAGGAATTATGGATTTGAGATTTGGCTCCCTCTGAAAGGAGATTTGAGCATGAGCTCAAAGGAATCTCTGATATAGACAAGATTTGCTATGGCAATGCTTTATAATTAGTATCTTTTTCCTGGTAGGGACCTCTGTCTGCTTCTCACTGGCACTAGCTCATTGCTAATGGAGTAGGGAGGGATGAACTCAAAGGCATGTCTGGAAAAAGAGAGCTTGCCACCCCTGGATTCTCTAATCTCTATGCTTGAAACATTGTGATACTTCTGCCCTAGTTGCTAGGTGGTGCAGTGGATAGCGTGCAGGGCCTGGAGGCAAGAAGACTCATCTTTCTGAGTTCAAATCCACCCTCAAACACTTACTGGCTGTGTGACCCTGGGCAAGTCACTTAACATTGTTTGACTCAGTTTCTTAATATGTAAAATGAGCTGGAGAAGGAAATAGCAAACCATTCTAGTATCTTTGCCAAGAAAACCCCAAATGGAATCACCGAGAGTCAGATAAGTCTGAAAAATAAGTGAACATCCCTTTCCCACACACACACACACACACACACACACACACACACACACACACACACACACAC